>NC_069124.1:15014147-15618313 GCF_026914265.1 Mya arenaria | reverse complement strand
TTTCTGTAAGATTTAAGTAGCCATCAATATAACAACATATTGGACATGTAGCTGTATTGTAACTGTTACATGGGTTAAAGGCAAACATATAAGCAACCTTTTAACTGCTTTTGAAAATACAACCAGTATCACAAATTGACAGAGGTGATTATGTTTTATTTCAACTACTGTGTAACTCTACGAATGACCGCATTTGTGTAAAATGGATTTTAACAAATCGTTTAGCTTCGCCCCAGAACACATTCGGTTTGTATCACGATATTTGAAACATTGTTGTATAGTCATTCATTGTTTTTTTTATTCTCTATGTAGGCTATAGTATTGTGTAACGTTTTTTCAACTGACTGTCCTTATTTTAACAAAAACGGCCAATTTTAAAATATTGGACGGTTGGTAGAAATGAAATACAACTGTACTGTATTTTCACTGTTTTATTTGGTAATTATGTATGCCTTTCATTTTCCCTTTCCATATCCATCCGTAAAATACAGACTATTCATTTATCCTCGTGTATATGCACGTTATCATTGTTTTTATAATGTACGATATCAATATTTTTCACCTCATGAAAGCTAAATGTAAATATTACATTCACTCAATAAAATATATCGCAATCAAAAACTGAAGAATTATCCTTCATTATGTTATTTTGCATGCTTTTTAAAGAAACTACAACTGTTATCTAATATCCTTTTAAGCATATTGTAGGTAAAATTACTTTTTTGCTAAATGTATTGCAATCTAATACAACAACAAACATGTATCTTTAAACTCTTTAGAACATTAATGTAGTAAATCGAGTATGAGCAATAAATGTTTCACAAAGAAAACTATACCTGAAACTTTCTTTCGAAGAAATCAATATCATTGTAGTGTACTTTTAAATACCCCTCAAGTTCACGGACAGCGATGGGATTGATCGAGTGGAACGACGCCTTTCTTTTGAAAGGTTCTGTATTGTAATACACACTCGGTTCATCACATTCTGTTATGTTAAAAGCACCAGAGGCAATAACTGTTGCCTCGCCGATGTCTGAAATAAAACAAAGACCTTCGATGAAGCTATTTTGATACGAGTCTGTTTGTGGTGATGGTACTTGAGTATGCGGTGTAAATACGTTTGTATCTCTAGTTCATTGTCGTTTGCGCCCGTACTTTGTGCCTTTTAACAGGATTTATATTGGAATATTTGACTACTGAACTTGTCCTTGTAGTCCATTGTATTTATACAGGGTGAGATTGTATGAAGAAACAAACAGGCGTAACAATAGAATGCCCATGTTTCATGATGACCTTGCACATTGTATAATTGTAGCCTTTTCCAAAGTTCACTCTATGCATAACATTGACTTGAGCAATATGTACAAGTAAATGCATGACTGTTTGTAAATTTCACAAGCTACATATTTAGCGTAAATGGTCGAAACGTAGATACATTTACGTCATAAAACATGCGTATACCTTGTGCAGTGCTCGTCTGTTGAACAGCAGTGGTGTTGATGTAAACATTGTTTTCCCCAACCATGTTTATACCAGATTGGTCATCTTCAGTTCCATTTGCATAAGTCGATTTTGCTGTACGTCTGGAAATATCACAAAATACAAACACATCATGAGACCATAACAGCGATTTACATTTCATGCATTCTCAGAAATGTTATTGAAAGAACTTTAAGACTACAAGTAAAGGAAACACTAGCTAAATCAATAAGTAAGTGTGTACCGTTTTATTGGTTTGGCCTTCCTTCGTCTTATGAATATAACCGAGATGACAATGCCGACAGCGATAACAATAACAACCACAACGCTTCCAGCAATAACGGACCCAGATGAAGACGCTGAAGAAGAAACACACATTCGAACAATTTATTATGAATGCTATATTTGTTGGTTTATGGTATATGTTCGATTTACCAGTAGATAGAATACGATTTCAGTAATTTAGGATATAAAACAATTATTTATAATACGTACCAGTTCATTGTATTTTGTTTTGCTGTTCGATTCTGGCAAAGTTCTAATAATGCATATATTATAATTTGTCACCAAATTAAATTAAGCAACGTACCAATGTCTTTACAGGTTTCGCCTTTAAAACCAGATAAACATCCGCCCAAGCAAGTGCCTGTTCTCTTTTTACACCCCGCAACGCAGTTTCCGCACGTTTCTAAGCAATTCGAGCCGTACGTTCCATTTTCACATTCTTCGTTGAAATGCGAAACATGTTTTAGTTTCAATATCAAAATATGAACGCTACTTTACAACCATTTATGGTAGATATGTGTTACACAAAATGGTCACTCAAAATTCACGTTTATTATACATGTGTATGTATTGAATCTAAAAACGAGTGTCACTTTAACCAATTCTTCTGCAAACAATACATTCAAATTGTATACAAAATCGGTGTTTTTTATTTATACACATCTCTAGGCATAAACAAATAATTAATTATAAACTGAATTACCTTGGTCACAAAGTGTACCGTTCCATCCAGCATCACACCCTGCTGAACAATATCCAGACGCCTTGTCACAATCTAACCCTAGTCCACAGTGACCACAGTTTCGCGAACAGTTGAAACCATACTTGTCAAGGTCACATTCTGTAAGGAAATATTGTTGCTGTTTGTTTTTCTTTAAATACTTGCTTTTAATTAAAAGTAATGATGTAGATGCTGTTCATCCGTTAAACCACTGAAATATGTTCAACAAATGTATTGTATTGTTTTACACTTCTGACTCTGATTATACATTCTCTTACTCACCATCCTCACACTTTGGAGTCGGCTTATAGCCCGGTGCACATGTCTTGCAGTGCCCATTGCTAACGTTGCACGAATCTCCATTGTTGCAGTGGCCACATTGATATGTACATTCCTCTCCCCACGTGGTATTACTACAAACTGTTTAATTGAAGTACACATTAATAGCATAATTCAACAGTAACTACAGAAACAAGTCAAATAACCTCATATAGACTAAACAACAAACATATAACAAACTAAACAACAAAGACGAACTAAAAATATCCTAATTATATTTGCATCAACATTCTTTTTTTGGCAATTGGACAGTCAGCAAAACAAGAGAGCTCGTCTTTAATTCGCATTTGATTGATTGGCATCGAATGCCAAAATACGTTTAATCGTTATTATTATGTTATTGAAACTACAGGAAGAAGATGAGCAGCTTAAAAGTAGTTTGATGTTCGTGCTTAATGGTAAAAATCGCGATTTTAACAGACACATATCACGGAAGACAACACAAACGTCGTAAATGACAATAAACAATTTATCAACAATAAAAGAAAGCTCCATACAAGACAGCATTCCTTCACAGCCTATTGACACTAACACAATTCCGTGTAAGGCAGTAAAACAGAGTATTGGTTGAGATTTAAAATAAATCGGAGAAAGATTTGGGTTAATAAAATTGGTTTATCGAGAATAGCCTACCATGGTCACACAGTCCATTTCGTCCTGTTGATCTGCCAGCACAACCGGAAGTACAAACTCCGGTCAGTCTGTCTTTCATAGATCCTGGGACTCGACAGTTACAGGGAATAGAACAGTTGTATCCGCAATAGTTCTCCGGACAATCTGGAATACAATGGAAACGACAGGGAAAAGTCCAGTAACCTTGTTTAGATGTGCATGTACATGGTTCAATACCAAACTAACACTTAGCATGACACACACACACACACACACACACACACACACACACACACACACACACGCACACACACCCACACACTTTCCCATGACAACAAACATATACCACAGCCATTGAAGTTGTGTTATCAATAATCTAAACGTTTAAACTGTATATTAAATAATTATGCAGCATTATTTGACTTGGTTATATATGCATAATGAAATGTATGCTGGTCGAGACAGCAACATCGCTTTGATTAAAATTTATAACAATATAACCGTTGTTCAATACACATCTTAATAAAAAAACACTGTTTTTAGAATTTCACACATGATATTAAAAATTGTGTACACACATTTGGAATAAAAACGTTTTTTTTTCGATTACCTTTATTGAAATTTCTTTATATTTTCTCATATAATTTTGAAGCCAATTGTTGTTTACATAGGACAGTTTCCAAGCGAAACAAACATTATTAAAATTTACAAAATGGAACAATAAATCGTTTACAGCAATACACTTTGGTTAATGTTTTATCTAAGATGTCATTAAACCGTCAACACAATCGGTCTATTCATTTCTGGTATTTTCCTGTAGAAGGATAGCCTGATATCCTACTAAGCTAGACATACTTAAACAAAAAGTTTAATGAAAACAATAAAAGATGAAAACTACAGGGATTAGCCCAGTAGTCTAGAATTCTAAACATAAACACGGTCGAGGCACAAGGCAATGGCCTACACGACAATAAACTAGAGAAACAAAAGTATAACACCGCATACACGAATTAAAAACACCCACAAAATTTTGCATACCATATACGCATCAAAATAGCTTTATCATAAATAATGGTTTCATGTTTCTATATAATATGAATCAAACAATAATAAGTTGGATTCCTTATTGAAAGAAAGAGTGTTCCATTTTCGGTCAACGCAAATTAGTATATATTTTATGTGTACTTATTTATGAAGACGCAGTTACCTTTCATGATATGTTTTAAAACAATTAACTTACATCCAAACATTTGTATTTCACACATATCTAAGTGTTGCTTTCCGGCCATTTGTCGTATTTTGAAATACTGCCCTTTTGACGTCAAGACAATTCCAGTCATTGGTCGAACGTCGGTTGAATTATCAAAAACCTTTTCGAAAAGACTTGTTGAATTGTTGTATACTTCAATCTTAAATCCAGTATCTGGGAAACCATCTACATTTGAAAGTGTAGGATGTGTAAACTATTAATTAATCAATTGTATAGATCTGAAACGAACTGTATCGAAAGGAAACGATTTAATCTGATGATTTAATTAGTTTGTTTCTATACGATATATATTGTTCTTAAATAAGACATTTACTGGCAAACTTAATCACCGCTTATTGGGAATCTGTTTTAAATTTAGCGCTATTATCCGCAGTGTTGTCACACGATAGTACTGATAGTAATGCGCACATATTTCGG
The DNA here is from genome assembly GCF_026914265.1 of Mya arenaria. Classification (NCBI taxonomy): domain Eukaryota; kingdom Metazoa; phylum Mollusca; class Bivalvia; order Myida; family Myidae; genus Mya; species Mya arenaria. The sequence continues at coordinate 15,613,190 of NC_069124.1, read as the reverse complement.
TTTACAATAGCTGTTCAATGTTAGCGATTTAAACGTTTAAAGTATTTTCCTGCAAGTTGTAAGATTTGAGCATCTTAGTTTTGCTACTACTGATGATTTGTTATACGTGCATTGAGGTTAGGAAAACATTTTGTCCAAATAGTGTTCCTTTAAGTATTTTTACTTTAAAAGGAAACATATCAATAGTCTCCTTATTCATACATGCACAAATATGTACCTGTTGGATATCTAGTGATCTCAATCAAGTTCAATTCTACTTGTTGCATCAGATCAACTTGTATCCAATAAGGCTGGTTATCATGCACGTTAATCCGAGGGCAAGCTGTGTCTGTGTTTCCATCAACTGCTACTGTTGATGAATACGTAGTCTGTATGATGTTCGGGCTTAGAGTTAACCTTTTCCCAAACGCTATGTTCCTTCCTAATGTACAAAAATATATTTACAAACAATAGCAAAGGACACACTTAAACATACGTTCACATATATATAATTGAGGCAATCGACTTACATGTTGGATTTATATATACATTTAGTTACCTTAAAGCGTATACTACACAATGCATGATATGGAGCTAATTACCTGCGCTAATTTTGATATCACAGAGAACTAGCTGTGTATTTTTGTTGGCCATCTCAATCCTGACTGAGTTTCCAATTAAGGTATTTTCACACTGCACAACCATGGTTCGATTCGCGATTTTGCTACCGTTTTGCTGGTAACACAGGGAACGACTAGTGGTCAGCGGTACTTTGATTTTTTCCTCATCTGAGTAACCCCATGATGTGAGGTTTTCTATGTAGATCTTATATCCTTTAAAGTACGCTGAATAATACGAGTACACGTTCATAGATACTATTTTAATTCTGGGTTTTTAATGCTAAATTGGGTAAGCAAAGGGGATTTATTAAAGTGGACATTGTTTCCCATTGTAATCGCATCGATATAGACCCGACCAAGGTAAAGTATAGGCCACATTGTTCTGTCACATGTGACATTTATATTGTTGTACAAAAACGGTTAAAACGCCCTTTCAATATCGACCTTCAATGAAAGGGACTTTGCTCGACGGACTACATAGAAAGAGTTGCATAAAAAAATATGAAAGCAATGACTTGTGTCATTACATTGGCGGCGATGCACACCATAATTACAGATAAAGTAAAGCTTTGCAAGGTAAATGTGAGATAGAAACGTTACAATTTGAAACAGGAGGAGAAGGATCATTTGATGGAAGTAATTAGAAACTCAATGCAATGTTGCCATTGCGAATGTGAGTGACTGCATTGTTCTGAAACTGTTACCGGTGAAGAAACCTTAACATCATTTTTCGAACAAACTGAAAAAGCAAGCAAGTTCAGGAGAAAAAAATGTTACGTATTTGTCCACGTGCAGAGGAATATGGCCAAAGTGCCTGTGTCGGAAGGACAACCCATTACCTGATCGGTTTAAGCCCGCTACATCCTACCGATGGAGGCCGGTAAAAAGGACCTTTCACGTTTCGAAGTAGGCATTTTTCCAGGCTTTTACGACAATGCCATTGCTTACAAGTCAGCCGTGGTAAAAAAGTTTTTAGCGAGTAACAGACACTTTATTTTCAAGGGCATAAACCAGATCTTGTGTTTTTTCGGACGAACAAGGTACTCAATAAGACGAGCCATGCTTAAGGCTCAGACATATTCCAGTATACAAACACTATATCTGACGAAGGCTACCGAAATTCATTTTCGATGGGAAAGCGCGCAAAGGTTCATGCGGAAGAATATGAAATACTCTTTTCTATTCTTTTTAGTTGTGCGTTTGATTTTTAAATAGCGCATTTTGTTTCATAAAATTCATATGTCCCTTGTAATCAGGGAATTTTTTGAGATTCAGTGTTTATACGAAAGTAAATAGTAACAGACATAATGAGACATAACGTCGTTTTGTGGTTACACTACATTTAGTGTTTTTTGTCAATGTAAGGGCAATATATTTTGCTATAACAACAATGTTATATTGAATGGAAAGTAAATAAATGTGTTGAGGTTAATAAAAAATTATATCGCTGTGTCGGATTAACATTTTTAGATTACTACAGAATAAGTACGTGAATTACTTTGACAGTTCATTATTTCAAAATACCTCTGATATATACTTGCCATGACGACAATGTTATATTGAATGGAAAGTAAATAAATGTGTTAACGTTAATAGAAATTTATATTGCTGTGTCAGAAAAGAATATTTTTAGATTACTACAGAATAAGTATGTGAATTGCTTTGACAGTTCATGATTTCAAAATACCTTTGAGAGTTTTATTGTCTGACAACACCAGTTGAAAATCGTTAAATCGTGTGTTGTTTATAAAGTAAATGCTCCAGAAAGGATTGATCTTTCTTCCACTTCCAGCAGATGTGTTGTTTGTGGAGCTACAGGTTGAATAGTTTCCATCATGGGCGAGATGCGAATACATTGGTGGTGAAATATTATCTAAGTGCCGTGACCCGTATGCTTTCCTCGTTGAGTTCGGGTCAGAAAATTTAAATGCAATATCATCTGAAATGTACACATAGATATAGAAAGTGACTAGTTTTAATTGTAAGTTACAGCTTGTTTTAACCATTGTAAAAGTGAATGATTATAGTGCCAAATGAACCCGTTAAACGTCCTTGTACATGAAAATATCCAAATAAAAGTAGCACCTTCATCGAAAAAGACAATACTAATGATAATGCTGCTGACGATTATTCTGCTAGTGCTGATGCTGTATGTGAAGCTTATGTCTTACAGTACTGGCATGCGGGTCCAAACCAGGGTCCTTCACACTCGTCACACTCCCCTGTTTTACCATCACACATTTTGTTTCCAACGCAGTGACAAAGGTGCTCACAGTCTGGCCCGAAACGATGAAAACCATTACTGTCGACATTGCAGGCTAAACTCACTGAAAAAAAATATAACCCTCGAAAATATTTTATAACTAATATTGGGTAGTTTTCCTCAGTTACATGATGGGTAAATAATTACGCTTGAAATAGGTAATTCGATATTTAAAACGATCAATATAGGTACAATCCAAGTAATAAATACATAAATGCTAAAGTCGTATTGTTTGGTTTCAGGACCGAAACTTATACTTATAAAGGTCTTTCCACGCACATTTACTTCAGTTTTGCTTGACAATTATGGCGCGAAGTCGCCGTATGTCCTGGTACGATTGAAATGCCGTAAGGTGAAAATTCACTGCAAATCTGTGCCAGTTAAGTACTACCCTATATTGAACCTATAGCTATAGTCTCACACTGGAAGTGTGGTCATATAATGTACCTTACTTCATTGAAAGCTACATCTGTAAAACGCACTCAACATATGCGTGACATTCTTGCATATTTGCATATAAGATAAAAACAATTAATTTCTAAGATAAATGCAGAGATTGCCAAGAAAATATGTTTATAATCACAAGGGGTTTACACTGTGGAGAAATATGTATTACACCTTTTTGTTACCATCGACCTAGATACAGTTTCATTTTCCAATGTATTTTGACCAAACTTTAGATAAACATGTTTTTCTCCAAGCAATTATGCGTTCGACATTTCGTTGGCCTGGATTTACAGATTATTTATAACAATGTTGCTTTAGAAAAAGGAATTATAACTTTTAATGTTAATTGGTCAATCATTATGGGATAAACTTAGGTGTAGTTTACTTGTATACTAAAGCGCCCTTGTTGCTTATAAAACCCGATTCGAAACGTTTACTTTGGCAAGTAGTATTGATTTGAAATGATGTCACTAAAATGATTGCAATATGGGTTTTTCGCGCGATGCCAATCAAGGAGAATTAAATGAATATATGTCTGCAAATTGTAACACAACAGACACAAAGAGTTGTTTAATTTCGGTGCTATATCGAAAACTATTTCTCTCGCCATCACATAAAGTTATATTTTCACGTGCGCCCCACGTAAGCATGAAAATAAGCAGCCTAGCAGCGTGAAATAAGCATCTTAGCCTGGTAATGTGAAGTAAGCAGCAAAGCCTGGCAGCGTGAATTGAGCAGGCTGGAAGCCTGGCAGCATGAAGTTAGCAGCCTAGCAGTGTGAACATAAAAGCCTAGCAGCTTAGCACCGTGCAGCCTAGGGGACTGGCAAAGTAAGTAATTCGAATTATATACATTTAATACGACACGAGTACATATAGAACAGATAACTTAACAGTTTTTATGTATACATTATCAAATGTCTGCCCAGCATACAATTCAACACAACATTTCATTTTTGTGGCATCGATTAGCAAGAAAAATATCCGAGCAACTTAGTTAAAGCCATCAACATACATGTATATTTTAGTTCATTGTTTAATTTTTATATTGAAGCCAAAATCACGGGAAATGTCGGGTAATGAGATATTGAAAAAAAACAAGCTTATAAATGTTATGAACTCCGAAAAACTCATGTTAACACCATTTAAACCCGACATTTGATATCCTTTTATTACTAATGTTGTATGAATGCGTTGTTTGCAATGTCGATTGTTTAGACTGCCACGAAGGTACCAGAAGTACATTTCATCAATCTTATGATTCGATGTTAAAAAGAACATTGTTGCCTCTAAATGAAGTTTAAAAAAAGACGAACAAATAAACGAAATACAAAATATATTTTTGATGTGTTCATGGCGTTATACATTTAATACAATTATTCCTCTAACCAAAATGGTGATATTTTCCACTCCATGTTCAGGTCTTTATGCTACTCTATACAAAAAGTGAAATGTTGTTTCCAAACGTAGGCGGAGCACATATTTTATATCGCATAAATCAAATCTGTTTAAGTCTGTGTAGTACATGCATTGGTGTCGTTTAAAGACATACAATATATTAATGTTTCACGCGGCCAGGCTGTCATTTTGTAAGGCTGCAAACTGTACGCCATCACGCTGCCAGGTTGCCAAACTGCTCATTCATGTTGCCTGTCTGCAAGTCTGCTAACGCCACGCTGCCAGTCTGTCAGGCTTTCTCAACGTTGTCAAATTGTCTGACTGCTAGACAGCTAAATTGACGCTGGCAAGATGCCAAGCTGTCAGGATCCTATCTTAACTCGACCAGGTTGTCAGAATGCTTATCTGTCAACTTTACAGTCATCAAATATCGTATATGTACATTGTTTTGTATGATTTGTATCATTTGCTTCAAGTGCGATCTTCAAGAAACATACTCTGCATGCGAATTATGCAAGTAGTCTTGCTTTCATTGACTGTAAAAAGCAGTATTCTACATGATGCTAGCACGGATAAATGTGGATAATCCATTTCTTATAATTTCAATTTTCTATTCTTTAACCCCGATTAAACAGATGAAAAAACTACACTGCGGACAGAGTTTGAAACACCATTTACCACGCTTGATAGGATTGTTTTAGGACAAACAGTTCATTCCTTTATAATTACTAATGTACAAATTGACGAAACTTACGTGAAAAGTAAAATCTGTTAAGATACACAAAAACAAAAATAAATCCAACATGTCGGTAGTCCCCCATGCTGAACGAATGTGACAATCTGAAATAAGGAAGTTGGTAAATAAGTGCATCTTCAACTCACGAACGTAGTTATTAAATGTAATTTAAACTGACAATTCAATAGAAGCATAAATCTAAAAGCACTTCAAAGTACCACTTTTAAAACACGTTTAAGGTTTGAATTTTTTGAATAATAAAGAACAAGGGAATCTTTAAATTAAGTTTAACAAGTGGTTCCTTATTATGTGTTGAGTAAACGTTGATATTAGTTGTAAGTCTAGTGATATCATTTGTAAGTCTATGTGATATTAATTTGCTTCTATTATGCTCTTTTCTGCATGTGTATTTACGTGAAGTTCAATTTCATCCATTATCAATATTTCAGCATGATTTGCGAATGACATATATTAAATGACTCCCTTATTATACAACTGACAGTAAATTGCAACTGATATAAAGTTACTGATAAGTATTCTTAATGTATCAGAACAAAAGCTGTGCCATTTCTTATCTGATTCTAACATGTTTATTCGAAACTTCAAACTTAGAGCATATGTTTGAGAGCATCTTATTCGGAAAAATGTATTTCTCTAAACTAACGGTATGTTTATCTAAATTTTGTTTTCCTTTAATCATTTGTTTCAATCTTATACATATTTAAGGTATTTGATATAGAATAACACTGCACAGTAAATTTATTTAATATGTATTTAAAATAGAAACAAAATGCGTTTTAGGATAAGTTCAGATGACAAATGTTTCAGCTTCTGCTAGTTGGCACGTTGTCCATGGTCTCTGCTGTCGAAGAAGAATGTATAGGCCAACCTCCATGTTTTTGTTCAAGTTCATTCTTCGTAACCAGTCTTACTACGAGATGAAGTGTAGTAACGAGGGTCTGCTGAGTATCCCCAAGTTTGACGAAACCAAAGTCACAAACGATGCACTGGATATAGACCTATCGAAAAACAATATCACTGTAATTGGTGACAGTGCCTTTGCAAACTTTCTCGTGGGTGACAGTACTGAAATTGAAATTGATTTATCATCAAATCGTGTACAGAATATAACTGCGGCTGCGTTTTAAGGCATTGCTAAGAACATTGTGTATTTAGACATTAGTAACAACAATCTAAGCGCCCTTGCTGGTGGCCTTCTAGAACTCAGTAGCTTACAAACTTTACATGCAAACGGAAACCCTGTGAAAATACTGAAAGATGAATTGTTTAAAGTAGTAGGTCAGTCACTGACGTATTTCAGTGTGAATATGTCATTGATTGTGTTTTGGCCAGAATCAATGCAACATCTTATGTCTCTAGAGCAGTTAGACCTCTTTGGACTTTTGAGTTTATCAATAAAAAAATATTTCCTATCAAACATTCCACAAGCTGTGTGCTCGTTGAAGAACATGTTTCAACTAGATTTAGAAGGCAGTTTTATAAAGAATACTACCTTCATATGTACTTCACCGCTTGTTTCCATGCTAGATTTAAACATGAACGAATGCAGCCTCGACAGGTTTCCAAATATGCTTGCATCATTCCCTGCTTTGACAACACCTAAAATTGCTCTAAATCAAATGAAAGACATCGAGGAATTTGATATTCCGATGAACAATTCGTTGGAGAATTTAGACATGTCTTTTGAACGTCTTCAAAGCATTCCATACACTCTACAAAATTTCACTTAATGGTAGATCTCGTTCTGAATTTTAATAATATCATGTCGGTTCAAATTGATGATTTAAAGAACTTCACTTCATTTATATGGCTAGAACTGAATTCGAACGAAATTCTCAAGATTTCAGACGACGCGTTTCAGAATAATGTCAATCTAAATGAGATAAACCTAAGTGCAAACAACTTGACGAAGATTCCGTCCTCTGTCAAAACCCTTAGCAAACTTAAATACCTCGATCTATCATTTAATGACATAAAATGTACGTGCTCGAATTTCCACTTATTGAAAGGCTGGACAGTTTCAAAAGACTTGTGACTCAGTGGATACTGCAACCAGGAAAAGTCAAGCCTTGAGCTTTACATCAACGACCGTCTTCCGTACTGCTTGTGATAATCATGTTGGATTTCATGCCTTTTTATGGTTCATTGAAAAATAAAGGTGGATTGTATCATAATGAACTCATTGTTTAAACAGTGTGTATTCCGATGAACTGTTACAATCACTTTACCCCGTTGTAAAATAAAACACGAACAAAAATGTGATGGAAAAGAATTATATGTGATGTCATTTTGTACGAATTCCGATTCAATATGATCAATTAAATCATGATTATGAAAAGTTTTATCAGGAAACAAAAGAAAATAATTTGTTTTAGTACAAAAATGTAGCATATTTTACCTGTTAACACCAAAAATGTAATTGCTATTTTTCATTAATACCAACAACTATTCTCCATATATTCATATGTCAATTACGCCAATTATTTCTTTATACGGAACACAAACGATATGACCACAATAGCCCTTATTCGATTTATGAGAAACTATTTTATATTATTCTTATATAATTGCTCTACAGAAATAAGAAAGATTATTCGAGGATCAGGGGCAAATTTCTTGGCCTAGCCATTCCGGACAATATTTTCAAAGAATTATCTATATATCTCTATGTAAAACGGTTGACCCTCGGGGCATGGTCAATTATTACCCTTGAGGTATATTTCGTGGTAGAGAACCACTAGACATTTTTTTAGAAAACAACAAGTTTTACTTTTCACCGGAGTACTACATGGACTTAATGTGTTCGAACAATCTTGTATGGGCACCATCCAAGGAACATTCCAGTGAAGTTTTATCTGAAATGGCCATGCTGTTTATAGGAGATGTCCTTCGAAGCAATTGTCGACGGACATAGGACAGACAGAAAACGGACGTACGACGAACGACGGACGGTGAGTGATAGGAAAAGCTTACCCTGAGTGTGAGCTAAAATGTGACATCCAAGTGTAAGCGAAAGTAATTTGAAATATCCTTATAAGTAGTAGAATCTTTTCCTTGTTTATGTGTGATGTGAAAACCTGTTTTCGTTTCCCATATTTCATATATAAAATTTGAAAGCCAGATTTTTCTTCAAGTTGAAATTGAAAGTTCTGCTAACCACTCAAGTGCGGGAGCCAAACACTACGAGATAGTTTTTTCTCACTTTAGTGCTGTTACGGTCATGGCGCAATTGACGCTATTGCTTCGCAGCTTATCACTGTTACTCATTTGAACTCTGTATACATGTATTTTGTTTTTAAATATATTTACTTAACACATTTAAAGACAAAACAATTAAGTAAAAAGGTGGTCATGCAACGGGTAGCTTATTGTACAAATTATTACGTATACTATAGTTTTTCTTGGCCCGTTTTTATGACGAAATTCAAAACTTATTTTTAAATTAACCATTTGAGAAGTTAAGATAAAAGAAATCAGTAAGTAAATCTTTGTTCATATCAACACACTTAAATTATTGTAGAAATAATTCGTACTATTTTGTTGAACATTTGGTAATTTAAACACGTTATGTATGGCTTTTCACGGGCAGATATTTAATAAAATAAGCTATAATGAACGAAAATAAATTGAAAAAAAGATTTTTATCAATCATTTAACGAATTACTTGCGGGATTGATGTCATTATCGGGGTATGAACGCATTTCGGCTTGTCAAAATGTGTGGAGTCCGAAGTCAATAAACATGTTCGCCGCGTAATTTAGCAATACGTCAGCGCCAAACAAACCGAGGATTGTCAATAAAACAGTATCAAAGTACATGAACTTAAGGTCATGAAGACAGTACCCGTGTTTCGCAATCCATATACGCATACAATAATGCAGGAATAGGAACTATAGGATAAATTTGGGTTAGCGTTCAATGTTCTATAATCACATTCACTTGCAAGTGAAACACATTTTTCGTATGAATGACGAATCTCAATGTTTTAACAATAGGATAAAACTCGTATCAAAACGGCTTATACAATATGTCGGTGACGTTCTGGAAAACTTCAAAAAAGTGATACACAGGTGGAACATCATAAGCCGACATTTCAGTCCATTTAAGACATACAGAGAGGAAACACAGGACTAGAAACTGAAGCCTCGGAAAACGTCTGTCAGTGTACAAAGAATACCAAAGGCACGAAAGTTTCCCCTGAAACAGTTACTTCTGCTTCAAAATGATTTGTAATAGGAAGCTCAAAATCGAAAGACAAAAAAAAAAAAAGGGACGTCATTTAAGTGTCAATGTATTATTTTCCAATAAGGGCCAGAGTATTGGATGTATCCGCGTACAAGACAGCCATTGTGTACATAAGCAGAAATGAGGTCAGCCGCGTGAGACCATCAGCCCGATTAAACGGATAAAATTGACGGCTTTTCAGAAACGAACGGTTTAGTTTGTTGTGAGAATAGCGACTGCACGATTGGATATACATGCAAAACGCCCTCATGAATATAATGAATTTGTAATCAGACAAACTGTTTGACGTGATCAAGTAATTGCGGACTTGTCATAGCGGTTTGTTTGTCAAGATGGAATACACTTCAGCAAAAATGGGTACAAGTTTACTTGTACTCACCATGAGAATATACTAAATGTTCAGTGTCAAAAACAAACTATCCTACGGCAATAAATGCATGCAATGAATGCTGACGTGGACATACTGACATTCGGCATTGGACCAATAGTCACAAACAAGTTCCAATGCCAAAATCCCAACCCTGACGCAATAGCAGGTGGGAAAACGGGGTAGGGTATTACTTTGGTTACAATCATTAAACGTCATGTATCTCGCCAAGGGCAGCCAAACGGAAACAGAAAGAGTAAACGGTAAAAACACACAAAAGCATTCTGGTCCCCGCCGGCTGACCAAAAGAATATAACGATTGGCACCTCGGGAAACCGGCCGAAAGTGGTTGCGGTGCCTGACATACGTTCCGAAATAACGATCAATCTTCTGGCACCCGCTATGGGAAGTACGGTATAAGCTCATACAGTGCCGGACCAGAAATCTGAAACTATACACAGCTTCATTCAAGGCACCACATGCAGCAAGGCGATAGCGGATACGGGACCGTAGTATAACCTGGTGAAATCAAGTATAGTCCAGCCATATCTGGTGAACATCCATGCGGCAAAGGATTGGATATCTACGTCCAATACTTATCAGTGACATTCTGTATGGCGCCAGGGGAACCCAAGAAGAATTGAAAATAAGGCTGGCAAAATTCAACGTGCCACAATCAACTTCATGCATCTTACAATGAACAGATGGGTGAAAGCTGATATGGATTAGAACTGCTTCCCAACCGTCCACACATACTGCAGGAAGGATGCGGAAAACATGTACCGTATTGCAAAATTTCAAAAGGATGATTTCCATCTTGGACGAAATACATATTGTACTCCATATTCGTTTCACATTGTTTGTTATCATTAAGACAGCTCCAACAGACACTACCATTACTACGGGGTTTACGTTTTAACTTTTGGCTTGCTATATCTCCTACATAGGAACCACAGGACACAATATGTTTTATTTGAATGCTCAGAGTGGTTATGAATCCAACGTGGACTCTACGTTTATCCCCAATAAGTACAGTGCTCGATCGTGTAGTTATTGAAAAGTTAACATCAACGACGTATGCTCATACAAGTACCATCTAATCAAGTTCTTGAGTGAGACCATCTGTCTATATAAGTTTCGTTTAAAATCAATAACTCTGATAAGATCAGTGTATATCATCGATGAAGTCTTGACACTCTCATTAGGAAAATTATAGATCATTTAAAGCAGCACAGGTACGTGCGATCCGGAAGATTTGCACTAAACACTCGTCAGTGCACTACATTCAGCCTTTGCACTTATTCCGGCCAGTACCTTTAACGAGTACTTGAAACCATACTGGTCCGCGGAGGTAGGTCATTCCTATGCACATGCCCGATGTGCATAGAAACAATGGCACGATCATTGTAAACCCTGCGACGAACAATCACAGACTGAAAATACAAGCGCGCCAAGACAGAATTACGGCGCACACAGCGGCAACATCGTGATCTAAACGAACATAAAGTATTTGTATGACCATGATAAAGCTGCTGAAATTCATAATATAACTTTTTGGTAATTATTGCGAACAAGAAGTGGTAAAAACGAAATTGTAATTGCAAACACGAGCAGGTCGCTTAGGGATTTAAACACCACTTCTCGAAAGTATACAGTATCGGCTGATAAACTAGATACAGAATTAAATGATTCACAAGAAGATTCGTACCCAACTAACACTATAACCAATTCATAACATTCACGGAGGTGAATGATATCATTAAAAGCCTTGCATGAAGAAAAAGAGCAGGTTTAGAAAACAAATTAAATGAACACGTAATTAACGCCGGTCCAGAGTTCACTTCGGGATTGACTTAACTATTCTATTGCATTATCGCGAACGAACGTGTTCCGTAATCGTGCCAAACGGATGTTCTTATCCCAGTATACAAGGGCAAGGGTAAGAATAAATTACCCCGCTAGTTATCGGCAAATTTCTCTGTTTTCATGTTTCTGCAAAATATATAAATGGTTATCTTTAATAGTCTCGACACATTCACAATAATTATGAAAAATGACAGCACTTGCCAACAGTAACACGGATTTAGGAAAAAGCTTAAACTGTATAACAACGTCCTTCAACTTTCAAAACATTATTTTGTACAATATCGAACGTTGCAGCGACGTCCACGTGGCGTGTCTTGACCAGAGCGCCGCCTTTGATACCGTGCGGCCTTTTGCTAAAGCTAGGACATCTTATCGTCAGGGGTAGGCCCCTTCGCCTGCTTAAATTGTAATACAATAACCTGGGGTGTGTCATTAGATATAGCGGTCATACATCTAACGCCTTCAAAATCGTGCATGGGATCCGGCAGGGTCTACGTTTTTTTGTATCTGGTCTACGTCGACGAGCAACCCCGTACTCTAGAGAAAGTGAATATGGTGCAAAGAAGATGTCAGTAAAATGCAACAGCCCTACTTTCGCAGACGACATTTCCTTATTCCCCTAACAGTCAGCAGAGTCAAGTAGACGTTGTTGATGGAATATTGAAGTTAACGTAAAAAAATCTTCAACCATAACACTTCAAAACGTCGTACTCCCCTCCCGATTAGTGTCGTCTATGGCGACACTCTTATTTTTGATGCACCTTCTGCAAATTATCTCGGTTTATTTCAACAGTCAGTCAATCAAATAAGCGGTATAATTGAAAAGCCTCGAAACTCACTGTTTTCCATTATTTCACAGGCACAAACCCTCTTACCCCAATTAGTTTGTATAAGTAATTTGTTCTACCAACACTTCTATATGGATATGAATTATGGAATGACATGTCTAAATCCGATGATTATAAAGTTGATGTATTTCAAAATGTTGTATCAAAGAAAACTGGGACCATATATATGTTTATTGCATCCATGAATTAAACAATGCCATTTAAGACGTAAGTAAACAACGTTCATTTCGAAACACCTAGCTAGTTATCGCTGAACTGTGCTGCAAACCAACTGCTTAAAGGAACATGTAGTGTGTAAAATGCACTTATGAAGAAGAATTGCCGCATGTAACTGCTTAACCCACCAAAACTGCCCACTATTTTCTAGATAAGTGTTAATTGCATGTATTGTTAATGTGTTTAAATGACTTTGTAACCGAACGTGTTAGCCTCGTTGCCATAGGTCTGTCTCCGTTCTCTTGGCGCACCTTTGCCGCCATTACTTTATAACTGTAATGAAAATGCTGTTCTAAACGCTTTTCGTACTCTTTCATTGTTGACTGCATAAAAGGTAAATTTCCTTAGTCGAAATTGATTGATGTTTAGGTATATGTACAAGAAGTGAACGACCTCTAGCATATGTTTCTGTTTTCTAATACACAAATGTAATATATTTTCAAGTCGTTCAAGCAACATATGATTACGTGACTCGATTATGTACGTTGTATATTCACTATACATAGATATCTTACACTATCTGCATAATGCGCAATTGCTATAAAGGGTTAACATTTAATATCCTGCGTTCAATGAAAATACCCTTTTCCCGTTTCGTTAAGGTATTTATTACATTGAACACCTGGTATATTTGTTTCATATTTAGTCATTAAACAATAGTTTATATACATGCTATCTATATTATGTGTATGTTTATTAAACAGTTACTTTTGAATGTGTTTTCCTCATTATCTATTTAATTTCCTATTCACATACCTTCATTTTTGAAGGCAAATAAGAATTAAGAATTAAGAATTGAATTGAATTGAATTGAAATGACCTCAGATTTATTACATAGAGAATGCCCCATGCACTAATTAAAATTAAAGTTCGAATGAATCACTTAATCATACTTCTGCTGTTACCGTGAGAAAATGTAAATATATATCAAATCTAGCGCACTGGCGAAAGGAAGGTTTATGATTTTAAAATGAATTTAAACGTTTATCCACTCTGTTAAAAACATCGTAAAAGTCTCACCAGCTATGGGTAAAATTATAGAATGTCGACTATGTTTAATTAATTTAGACCTAGTGTATAAAGTGGCGATTATGTCTAATCCTAGTACAAATGTATCCCATGCAGAAGCGTGAAACAGAAATATCACGTTGCATACATGTTCAGTTTAATTCGACTATGTTGCATGATATTATAAAATTACATGATTATATCAGTTTCATCATTAATGTTATCATTATCCTTATTTTACATTGTATTTTTAATTGTTCACATGTTATTAACTTTGAGCGTTTAAGTTAAACTAAATGTCGCAATTATGTATTCAAATAAGGTTTTCTTTTCTGCCTACATAAATTTGGTAAACGGACTTCCTTATTTGTTTCCATACAAATATCATAAGATAGTTTTAATGATGAACAGTTTGTACATATACATGCTTGACCGGTCAATTGCCTTTTGTATCAAGTAGCGCAGTTTCCTGGGCTAAAGTGTTGATAATCAAAGGTTATGGCCATGACGGTCAAACGATTACCAGTACTAAAAACGGATTTTCACTTCCTAGTTATCGCTCTAACTTTTCATTTATAGTCTTGGATACACTTATGTTAACGTATTATCATGGGAAAGATGTTAATGAGAGGCGAATTTCTTGTGCTATTGTCGTTAATGATGTATATCGACTGTTCAGGTAATTGTTTTATTACTTTATAAAACGTAGTCTTTTTTGTTCACTGTAATGTCATATTTAAATGTTTATAATCTGAATTTATATCTGCACTTGTTTCTGCTAAATACAGGTATTTGTACTCCGACTATTTATTTCAAATTAATTGTATTTTCATTAATTGAATGGTGAATGCGAAAAGGTTCTACGTGTCAATAATTAAGAAGAAGATAGACTCTTTCCGCGTTCAGCCCTCGATTGGGCATTCGTTGAACCTACCGTGGGAATCTATAAAACGGGTGTCCCGTGTGCGATACAAAAACCAGTAAATTATATATATTCATTCATAAAATATAATCCCGTCCTTTCCATTGTTTTCAGAAGCAAATATTTACTTACAAGAAGATCATGTATGTACGAGATAGAACAACAATAAGATACGGAGTTATTCCAGATATCTGCTATATTTTACGAAAATATAACATTGTTCAAATGAAAGATGATTTAAATTTTGAATCTGTTTTGCCCTCAAAATACATCTTGAAATCATACGCCAAAAGAACAATTTTTTTTTTTGAGAAATCACACTTCAAATGATTCTGAATTTATGTTACATTTGTATTTTCGTTTACTGCATCCATGTATCCAACAAAGTGTCATTTACGTCGAAAGTAAACAACGATCATTTGGAAACATCTAGCTAATTATTGCTTAACTCTGGAGCAAACCAACGGTCTAAAGGAACATGTAGTGTGCAATTGAACTTATCAAGAAGAATGCCCCATGTAATTGCTGAATGCGCCAAAACTTTTCACTTACTTGATGAGTTTTTAGTGCATGTATTGTCAATGTATTTAAATGACTAGATCCGAACTTGTTAGCCTCGTTCCCATTGGTCTGTCTCCGTTTCCATGGCGCTCTCTTGCCGCCATTACTAAATAGCTCTAAGGAAAATGTTTTTCTTAACGCTTTGTACTCTTTTATTGAAAGCTGACTTTCCTTAGTCCAAGTTGATAGATGTTTAGGTATATGTACAAGAAGTTAACGACCTCTAGCATATGTTTCTGTTTTCTAATACTTCAAAAGTAATAAATTTTCAAGTCGTTCAAGCAACGTATGATTACGTGACTCGATTATGTACGTTGTATATTCACTATACATAGATATCTTACACTATCTGCATAATGCGCAATTGCTATAAAGTGTTTTCTTGCTATTGTAAACATGTATCCTGCGTTGTATTTGTTTCATATCTTATGTATGTTGCATATGTAGTCGTCAAACAATATTTATACACATCCTATCTATGTGTTATATTTGTTCAACTTTTATTTTTTAATGTGTTTCCTCATTATCTAATCAATTTCCTATTCACATACCTTCATTATTGGAGGCAATACAGTATTGAATTGAATTGAATTGAGCTTCAGTTGCATTACATGGAGAATGTCCTTGTACTTATTAAAATGTATGTTTGAATGAATCACTTAATCATACTACTACTGTTACCGTGAGAAAATGTAAATTTCAAAAGATATGTATCAAATCTAGCGCACTGGCAAGTTAACGAATTTAATGTTAACACTTTATTTAAAATGAATCAAACCTTATAGCCTCTCTGATAAAAACAACAATCGGAAGAGCCTCACCAGCTATGGGTTATATTATTGAATGTCGACTGTATTTAATTAGTAAAGACCTAGTGTATAAAGTGTCGATTATGTCTAGTCTAGTACAAATGTTTTCCATGCAAAAATGTTTTAAACAGTATTATCACGTTCCATACATGTAGATTTTAATTCGATTTGCAGCCAAATTAATGTTGCACAATATTATAGATTTACATGATTATATCAGTTTCATTTTTAATGCTATCATTGTCTTTCTTATTACACAAAGTATTTTAAATTGTAAAAACTGTTCACATGCTATTAACCCTGAGCCTTTAAGCTATTCTTCATGGCGCAATTATGTATTCAAATAAATAATAATTTTCCATTTCTGTTTCGTTTTAAATTATATCTATATAAATGGGGTTAACGGACTACCTAATTTGCTTCGGTTTAAAGATTTAAGATTGTTTTAATGATAAGCAGTTGGTATACATACATACGCTCGATTGTCAGTTTGGATTAAGTAGCGCATTTTCCTCTGTATAATTGTTGATAATAAAATAGTAATGACCATGGCGGTCAAATGATTGCCAGTACTTAAAAATTGGAATTTCACTTCCTAGTTCTCACTCTAACTTTTCATGTATAGCCTTTTTATAGTCAGATACAATTATTTTAACATATTATCATGGGAAAGTTGTTTATGAGAGGCGGATATTTTGTGTTTTTGTCGGTTACGATTCATATCGACTGTTCAGGTAATTTTTGATTATATTACAAAGCCTGGTCTTTTATGTTCACTATAATGTCATATTTAAAATTATATAAACTGAATTTATATTTGAACAAATTACCGCTTTATACAAGTAATTATACTTCGACTATTTATTTCGCGGATATTTACCATAATTAGTTAAATGAATAAGAATGGAGTGTTTGTTATATTATTTACTGCTATTTGTTCGTTCACGGGCCACCAGTTTTGTAGATTCCCACGGTAAGTAAATCGAATGCCCAAATACAAAAACGTTGTATCTATTGTCAACTCCTCAACTTATCTACTTTCTGCAAGTGTCCTACGTTACACTATCGATTATTATTTTTGGTTTTATATTGATCAATCAAAGTTAATATGATCCTGTGATCTTTTGTTATTTCAACTTATATCTTATATATTTCACTGTACAACATTTACACCTAAACTTCAATTCCTTAAATGAATGGTTGTTTGGCAATTGCGGTTATCATCCGATGCACGCAACATCATCGGATCGCGAATGATAGCGTATTAAAATACAAGTAAATTTAAAATTGCTTATCGTGTTATTGCTTCTTTTTTGAACAGGCCACAAGAAACTCAAATCAGCGTGTTAAAAATGTTATTTTACGATTTGTTGAAATAATGTTGGCATTAGTGTTTCCATTTGTAGTATAACTTAAAGTTTTCTTTTATTTTTCTCGCGTTGTTAGGACGTCATTTGACAAACTTCCGGTTACCTTCGGGTCGTTCTATTTTCATAATGGATTAGAAAGAATAACTGAAATATTTTCTTTAATAGAATTTAGTATATTTTTTAACTATTCTAGATAAAACACTGAACTGTTGATGTGAATATAAATAATGAATTGTTTGATTGATGTCATTATCGGGGATATGAGTGCAGTTGGTCTGGTTAAAATACGCTCGCATTCTTTCTGACTCAAAGCACTTAAATCAGCCAACTGCGTTCTTTCTCCGATAATGACATCGATCACGCAAATCAAACATGTTTTTTTTTTCAAACATCCTGCTACGTTACTTTTGTCCAGTTTTCACGGAGATAAAGGCCATTTGCCTCTGACCTATGATCATTTCTGAACAACATCAGAATACAACAACCGTCATCACAAAGACCATTAGTGCCCTTGACAAAATGTTTTTCTTGTTTCAAAAGGGCCATCTACAGTGCAAAAGTCGATTGCAGGAAAAAAATGTTAAATACAATATCATTTTGATTTAGTTTTGACTATGATATTGGCAAGCCTAATAATTGTAAATATTACGCTTTCCCCACAGGTGCAGATTACCCTAAGCAATGATGAAAAGCGTTGCAGTTGGTCTTTTAAATGAATATGTTCAATCGCATGCAAAGCAATTTGTTCCATATAGGTGTATTACTGGCGAAGGTGAAACGGATATATATTAATATAACTAACACTCAACTACATAACATTTCTCTATTTTTGCAGTTCCACTATGTGAATCCTATGCAAATGGGTTATTTTTGTTTGGTCGAAACTGTGAATATCTGTGTCACTGCG
Organism: Mya arenaria; assembly: GCF_026914265.1. Classification (NCBI taxonomy): domain Eukaryota; kingdom Metazoa; phylum Mollusca; class Bivalvia; order Myida; family Myidae; genus Mya; species Mya arenaria. Next base: position 15,594,608 of record NC_069124.1, on the reverse strand, counting down.
CCGGGGGCCTAAAGTGTGATGACGTCACAGGCGCATGTAGCAACGGCTGTGGTGACCACTGGTTTGGACCTGCTTGTCAGTATTGTAAGTAAAAGTACTCAGATATTTTAACATTGCTTCATATCATTTTTTAAGCTTACGCTGATCATGCGAGTTTTTTATTCATTAAAAAAAACCTATGCCAACGAGTGTGATCAGACTGTTTTAGAAATAATTTAACAAATCAACGGATGATCGCCAAAGGACACATATAAACATATACTTTATGTGTTCTTTGGGCCGCCACTGTTTGTTTTAAAATAAGCATAGTAATTTCACATTCTAATTCACAACTATTTATGTCAATCGTTGGTTTATTTATAATTATAAATATTCTATTAAAAGCAAGCCCTGAATAATTTTACTAGGCACTAACGCTTTATGTGCACTAGAAAACAATCATTTGAATTGTATTTAAAGAGCATCGGGGGATTGTTAGACTTAAGTTTATAAAGGTATTATTACATACCATGACAGCCATATACGTTCTGTTTGCCACCTCTAATAAGTATTGCGATAACTCGTTAAAATAACAATTGAACAACTGAATTCACCTGCCGCCATCATTTTGTTTACCACCTACTGAAAAAAATGAAAAATCTAATTCGGTCTGAAGATGTTGTTCGAAATGTTGATGATTTAGAAGGGATTGCTTGCTTAGCTCGCTCCGCGGGCTTTATTTATCTTTAGAATTGTGTTTAATATATTCAAACTATTATTGCCATTGTATGGTAATAAGTATTCCGAAAAGCCAGGAAGACTTTTAATTACAAGTACCTATTATGTGTTTACGGTAGGAATATAAAAATCCAACCCGAGGGCACGTGCGTTAGCCGGTAACGAGGTTTGCCGAGTTACTGGCCACGCAACACGCCCGTGGGTCGGATATTTCGATTCGGACTGGAAGAACATGATTGATATTTTTTCTTGCATATCTTAACTTATCAAATTTTGTAAAATATCTTGTACAAAACGCACTGTTGTACATTTCACCAAAACGCACGTGTGACGTTGTTTACTGACGGCATAAAGCGCAATAATTTTAAATCACTATTGCAGTCAACTAGTTCTTCTAAAAATAACCTTTTTACGATTATCTATTTTCAATTTTAAATATAAGTCTTGCATACTTATAAATTTGATTGCGCTTCATTGAAATGGCATACTATACATTTTCTAAACCATCGTACCTGAGAGGAGGGTTGTAAGACGGGTTTTTCCAGCACTGTTTACATAACCAGAATCACACGTCCGGTATGCAAGAAAAACTAAATTAAAACTGAAAAATGATTTGTCTAGCTTTCAGCATAATACAAGTTTTCGCCTGTAATAATGTCATTTTGCAAGAGGTTTTCATATTTGAGATACCAGCTACATTATGAATATGTTTTATTATGTAATACTGTAGATATTGTTTTATTTTCAGATGATGTTGCACTAGGTGTAAAATCCAGACATCTAGACAACCAACCGGATTACCATTATTCGATAGAGGCCAATGACGGTAACCCAAATACATGCAGTTATACAAACTGCGCATCCGCTGCAAACGACAGACAAATTCCACCATACTGGATCATTTTCTTTCAAAAGGATGTCTATCTGTCTAAATTTGAGCTAGAAACATTCTCGTCTGCTCCTTATCAAGGTACATTTTTGATTCTTTATTCTTTATTCGTCTGTATGTTCGTAAAAATAGTCATAAGAATTAGAAAAAATCTGAATAGTGTGAATTAATGGTGATCGTTTAGATTCATGTTAAGATACCAACCAGGGAGATAATTCTCGAAGGAAGTAATGTAAACCATTAAGGACAGTTTTTTCTTTGAATATTCTTTGTTCATGGGATTTTAACGGAAAAAGAGAGGCTGAATCTATGATATACATTGCTATCTATAAGGTAGAAGTACAATTGTTCTCAAAAGTCATTTGCAAATTCTCGCTTCCTTTGTTTATCAATAGTTTACTCGACTATCCATAACATACTCTGAAAGATTATTGTAGATATCATAATCGTTCACCTCAGGCAATCGTACTCAAATCTCAGTTACGCAGATCACACGATTTTCATTTGTTCTAGATACCGAGTACATGTTTTAAAACCTGTAAAAGGTACACATACTTTTATGTAGCACCCATAAAAAAGACACACATGCACGTTAACGTATACGTAGTGTCTTGCTTCCTCTCCATTATAACACTACCGAAGATACGTGACATGTATAAAGTTAAATAATTTCAGTACACACACTTGAATTATAGATTACGTACTATCACGTATCATTGTTAACGTGTTTTGGCTGATGCTTAATTTCGAATCTATTTGGATATGTCCAATGATTGGTTTTAATTTTCTATATGCAAATGTTAGTCTTAATATCATACATAGTGATCTGTTTACACTTATCGTTCCAATGCGTTTGTCCATACTTGCGCACGATATTTTATTCTAGCACACCGGACAGGCATTTCCGTTGATTTCAGCCGTGCTGGAAAACTCCATCTGGCATCCCCCCATGCCAGATGAGTCACGCGCTGTGACGTAATACTTTCAATTTCTTTTATTAAACACTTAATGTAACCATAGTTATGAGATTTCAATAAATGAGTTCCTTTAACATTAACTTTACAAAAATATTCCTTAAAAACAAAACAAAATAACCCTTAAAAGACGTATGCAGTGAATACAAATTACTGCGCGTCATGACGTCAGTAAACATCATCGCACGCGCTTTTTGGTGAAATGTACAAAAACGCGCTTTCATATGTATTTTCTTCACAAAAAATGTAATTTAAGGTATGCTAGAAAAAAATATCTATCATGTGTGTCCGTTCCGGATATAAAAATCTGACCCTCGGGCACGCTGCGTAGCCAGTAACTCGGCAAGCCTCGTTACCTGGCAACGCAGGTGCCCTCGGGTCGGATTTTTCTATCCGGAACGTGAACACATGACAGATATTATTAATGTTGGTCTCTGTAATTTGTGACGTAATATGGTTCTCTTTGCCCGTTTGGCATTAGCTCTTTGGCATTAGCTCTTGTATCATAGTTTTATGTCGGAAATACTTAAACGTTCCTCCTTGACTTCATTGTATTATCAAACAAACACAGTCGCCTGTATGTTATATATGCTAAATATTGTAAATGATTAGTTAATGCATGCGCTATTTAATCAAATTTTAAATCTAATTATATGATATATCATACAAAGAAGTAAAATATCAGTTGAGGTTTTAACTAAAACACATGTTTTACAGGATTTTACGACAAATTTAAGCTTTACGTCGAAAATTATCCAAGCAATAGAATGTTGAATACTCCCGACGATAGAAACTACATCCCACCGGACGCGGACAGAAAATTGTGCTACCAACATGATGGGTTGGACACGCCCAGTGATAAAATGGCTGTAAACTGTGGGCGGTCACTTTCTGGAAATTCGGCTAGAATTGAGATGAGAGATAAAAGTACACAACTGGTGCTGTGTAATATTAAGATTAATATTGGTATGTTAACTGTTGGAGACAAGTTTTTTGCCATTATTGCAAGGTATATTTGGATGTAAGTTCGTTATTTCTTAAACACTCTGTTTCTTAATGAAACCGTTTTGCGACGACCAAGAGACTAAAACAACAACAACAACAATGTTTCACTAACCATTCAACAAAATAATAGATAACGCTATACTCTATAATTTAGCCCTTAGCCTTACACAAAAGTTTTTTTATCCTTTATTTTTAATGTACACACAGTTAAATCCACAAAAAATATTGAAACGCTATATGCGCTCTATTAAATTCCAACCATACTTTCTGAATCATTCGCATATAAAGGTGGAATCCCATATTTGTGTTCGACTACTGGTGAGACATGGTTTGAACTATTAATATAACCCAAAGACTTAACTTCAGAAATGTTTGCCCTTAAAATAAAAAAAGAATGTGCCAAAACATACTACATATATGCTACAAAATTTCTCATGAACTTTCTTCAAGTTCTAGAAGATTCTTGTTTATTCTTATAGTTCTGTGCATGAAATAGATATATTATTCTAGAACATTGTAAACGAATCCGGATAAATACATTCCAAAACTATCATAGTTTACTTCAATGAAACTAGATCACTTAACAAGGGCACTAGATTTTATTAAACAATAAAAGTTTTTTTTAGATATACATGAATAAAAACATAAAATAATCTTCAACTGAAATTCAAAGAGTTATTTCAAATCACAATTACTTATGAAAGAATTGCCATATAATGTTTTTATTCGTCCTTTAATGTGTTAAAACTCTTTCGATGTTATTGATAATTTCATTTCAACAAACCTATAAACTTTACTATAGATTATTACTATGATATGTTTACAGGAAGAAATGTTGCACTTAAGAAGACAGCATCCTATAGTGAGGAAAATCAACAAACTTCTGATCCTGGAGCAGCGGTAGACGGTACCACAACAACACCTTGTGTCTTTGTGACTGCAACTTACCCTTGGTGGGAAATCGACCTCGGCACCAAAATGAAAGTTAACAGGATAGTGATTAGCGAATATAGCACCGGTAAAAGCGCCAAACAGTTTACTTATGATTTGAACATTTATGGTTTTAAAATTCTTAGTATTAATTCATTTCTAAACAGAAAATTAAATATTGCGATTTCAACAAAAATATATTTTTAAATTAAAACCAATTAGATTGGAAATCTCACATACCTGCTTGTGCCCTTATTTGGATTCACTATCCATTTTAATAAAATACTTTGGACTAACTAGTATGGAGTACATTTATTTCCAGGGCTGCTGCAGAAAATCTTTTAAAAATAAGTTAAGCTGGATATGAGCATATATGGAGACTTAAACCTGTCCATTATAACATTCCAGTAAAGTAAAGTATAGTCAAATAACAAACAATCAAAGTACGTGAACATCAATAAAATATTGTAATTTCAAACGATTCAAGGGCAATGACGTTCATCTACAAACCAATGTCAGCATCGAGCTCATACAATTACAATACAAACACATGTGAGTAATACTTAGATAACACTGGTCCATGAGACGTCGTGTTATCAAAAACACCTCATATTTCAGGGTATTTATCCGGATATGCTGTCGAGACAGCCCAAGTTCCAGGCGGTAATAGAACTACAGTATTTACTGATAACTCGGGATTGACACCTACAGAAATATATACATCTATCGAAGCAAGGCTTATTAGAATATCTAGGTCTGGTAGGACACTTGCATTATGCGAAGTTCAAGTATTTGGAGGTATTTTTCTTTCTGATTTATGTGATGTAGTACTACTTTTAATAATAATAATACGTTGAAACTTACTTTGAGCTAGGTTTACATGTGTACCTACAAATATTCTAAACAGACAGTGAAAACATGTATGTAAAAATAAGTAAAACAACTTTGCAGTAGAATAAATAGTTCAAATACAGTATCTAACCTTTGACTGTTTTTATTTAATTTTAGAATGCTGTTACTTACGTTGGGGAAATGAATGTGAAAACAATTGTGGCCAATGCCTTGATGACTATTGCTACGATTTGAATGGATATTGCAAAAATGGTTGTAAGAGTGGTTACAAAACAACATATACGTGCTTGGATGGTATGTTAGGAAATATACACATATCGGTAGTTTTTAAACACAAAAGTCATATTTATTTATTGGCCTGTGCATCATGTACTTACTTACTATCTTAGTATATCTTGTTATGTTGAATATTATAATTGCAGGGTCAGATTCTAAACTCTACCATACATTAGTTCTGAATGTAAAACCACGTTATATTTCAAACTACAGAATGTGATGATGGTCAATTTGGGAAGGGTTGTTCCGGTATTTGTGGTCACTGTCTGGACGGGTTGCCATGCAACAAGAGGACTGGATACTGTGATCAAGGGTGTACACCGGGATGGACTGCAGAACCAACGTGCATACAGGGTGAGTTTAATATTGTAATATATTTATACATAAAAAGGCTGGTTGTAGAGGATATATGCATTCATCATTATTACTTTGTGTTAGCACGAAAAAAACGAGATTCGGGTAAGGGATGGATATTTCGTAAATAAAAGGATGTTCTTCCAAACAAATTAAAAGAGTTGACAACAAAAAAGTTTCGGGGCTAATTATCAAATACGTCCAATTCTTAACGAAAGTACACACCTAGACTTTTGTAATGAAACACAAAGTACACATTATAGAATGTCAAGATGGAAATTATGGTTTGAACTGTACTGGAGTTTGCAGCTCAACATGCGATGATGTATGTAATAAGACGGACGGTGTTTGCCCAGCATGTACAAGTGGATGGCAAGGGCACTTTTGCGAGAAAGGTTTGTTCTTTTGTATCCGTTATTTCAGTCATAATTTAAAGCTGATACAGTTGCACATTTCTTCTTATTTTCGTGTGACATTATTTACTACCAGTCACTTAAAACGAAATCAAACTTATACCGCTTTCTATGTTTATATCTTTAATTAAAACTCGATGACAGATGGGTGATGATATGTTTTCTTCTAAACAAGTAATTTCTTGCATTGACTAGAATGCGACAATGGAACTTACGGCGTTGGATGTATGCGTAACTGCTCCAACTGCTTTAATGGTGAACCGTGCGAGAAAAGTACGGGTGTGTGCATAAATGCTTGCAGTGCAGGATGGCAGGGGGAAATGTGTGACAGAGGTAATTTCAGAAGCAAAATGACATACCTTATTTAAATTGTTTTCAGTTGCAGAATAATGATTATATAACACAGATTTAAATACTCTTAATGCGTCAATCAATATATTTGGGCTGGACACAGTTGAATGATTATTTAACATACCTTTTAAAATAAAAACATTTGGTTTGTGAATTGTAACAAGTTTTGCTAAGAATTCAAAACGTTTCAGAATGCGAAGACGGTAGATATGGAAATAAGTGCAAACATATGTGTAGCCAAACATGCGATGGAACTTGTAACAAAATGTTTGGAGAGTGTTTCGCGTGTCTAAATGGATGGAATGGCACTTTCTGTGAGGAAGGTACTTCATTGTTTCATATAAGAGAATCAGCAACCTTAGCCATCAAACGTTGTTTTTATATATTATTAAAAAACACCCGAAATCAAACCGCTGCAATAGAAATATTATTTGAACTTTCATAAACATTGAAATTATAAATGCCCATATCTCATCTTCTATCTGATATAGTCAACAATAAGCCATACGCTTACATAAATAGTTTTTTAACAAGCATGTGTTGTGCAACAGGTAGTTTAATACCATACACTTCCATTTAATTTCCTTCATTCCATAAGAATGTGAGGACGGGACTTTCGGGAGAGAGTGCCAAGAGATGTGTTTGAACTGCTTCGAAAACGACACATGCAACAAATCTACCGGCAAATGTCCACGTGGATGTCAACCTGGCTGGCAAGGATACACATGCGATCAGGGTGAATATTCGCATTTGCTCTATATGTATGTAATGTACTTGGGAGATGTACCAGCGTTACTAATGATGCACCTTTAATCGTTGTCATAAAATAGTCTTGTAACGTTTGATTTGTTTTGTGTTTTATGAGAAAGGTTTCTTTGAGAAAGTGTTGACAATGAAGGTCGCACACGCTACTCAAACGGTGATCAACAATACATGTGTATACCTTTAAATTATGCTCATTCTAGAATGTGCGGACGGAAGCTATGGATTAGCCTGTAATCAGACGTGTAGTAAAACATGTAATGGAACATGTGAAAAGAAACTTGGTATTTGCCCTGACTGTATCCCAGGAGTAGGTGGCGACTTCTGTGACGAAGGTAGATGGAAAAAGGGTGAACAAAATATCCTTTTGACGAGTTTATTTTTACCTTTAACTTACTATAGACAATGCTACAACTGCTTAGACGATCAATTATGATGATAATTATAAAAATTATAAGAATAATGATAATACTTATAATTAACCTAGTAATATAATCAAAATGTTACAAACAAATTGTATTATTTATAGTAAACAAAAACAGCTAAATACTATAATGCTTGTATATTTCTTCCTTCTCTTAGAATGTCTTCCGGGAATGTATGGAGCTCGTTGTAAACACAAATGCGGCGCCTGTGGCAATAGAACGACCTGCCACACAGCCTCTGGAATATGCGCCACTGACGTATGTGAACCGGGATATAAAATTACAGACAAGTGTCATGAAGGTTTGTCAGTGAGGATGATAAAGTGAATTATAGGCATTTCCTTTCAGACATCGCTTACGATATTTATAACACAATAAACAATTTGGTATCCAAACAAAACATTAAAGCTGTAGGTAGTAGGTTCTGTGTAAAACACTAGTTGTTGGCCAGTACATATTTACAAATAAAGGAAATTGGTAACAAATGTAACAAATATTGATATGAACTAAAACGTAGAAGCAAGAGCCCAGTGACCGCATGTTTAATCAAATTCTGGACACAACAAACAAAGTGATATAGATTAATTCAATCATCTTCAATAGCAGCAACTAAAACACTACGGAACTTACCAAAACAAACGAACATTTCAACGAATGAATACCTGAAATTGTTTTTTCCAGTGTGTGACAATGGCCACTTCGGCCATAACTGCTCCCATAAGTGCGGCAACTGTGAGGGTGTTTGCAACAAAGCCAACGGACATTGTGAACACGGATGTATTGATGGGTTTGAAGGAGAAGCCTGTGTAACACAAGGTTTAATTAACTTCTTAACTTATTCGAATGCGGGTTTCGTTCGAAATGGGCTTTATTCCAAAAATACTAACCAAATTAAACAGGTTTACACATTTACTACAATAAGCAATAACTACATGTTTTACAGTCAATTTGCTTTATTTTTAATGTATGTTTTAAGCACAAGCGAGTGGTCCTGGTCTAGTTGCTGCTGTTGGTGGAAGCGTTGGCGTCGTTGTTGTGATGGCAGTGCTCTTGGTAGTTGTCCTCGTTTTGTATAGAAGAAGACGGGCCAAACCACTGTAATACTAGCAAACATTGCCTTTTTTACTGTTTTAAACCCTTGGACAAATTGAAAAATACACATTCATTCTCTTATCCAATTATATGTTTATATTTTTATGTTGAAACATTCGACTACTGAGCTTATTTCTGTAGTGTTTCATATAAATAGTGTTACTTATATGATTGAAAGCAGTTCCTCATCTAGCATGTGCTTTTTGAGTTTAAACCCCAAAAAACACTTCAATTACCATCCATTAATAAACGGTATACCGAAATGAAAAGAATGCACGGCATTTTCTTTCGTTTTAGGTGTTCTAAAGATGCCAGTGGATTTACAAACTTGACAGATGAAAATGAGAAGAGAGATGACTCAAACCATGGAGTGACGTCTTTGCCCCTATCAGAATATGTGAACGATGCAATTAAAAAAGAAACTGGTATATTACCCTAATATATAGTTACATATTAGTCATTATGATATAAAGAGGACAAATAACTTATTGTCATTTAAAGTAGTCATTGTTATTTAAGGCAGCCATTGTCATTAAACATAGAAATTGAAGTTAAAAGAAATCAATCATATCAATAACGACTACTTTTTAAAATAAAGATAAACGTTCGAAACATAAAACGTGTTTGTAGGACACAATGAGGATAGTCCGGATGTTGACAGTGTCTATTACAACAACGAGGTTATTGTAATAGTAGAACAGTGTTCAAAGACAAAGATATCTTTGGAAAACTTCAAAGAGTATTTGCTACAGAGCAGCATCACGTTTTTCATGGAGCAATTCCAGGTAAGGAAAAGATTAACGAAGCAATACTACTCTACTTCAATCTGCTATATTTTTGGAATTGACTGCTTATATCAAAAATGGGTGTTCTGGGCTTACCCACTGGTGATCAGCAGCAGACTCAAAATGACCTTACTGCTCCAGTAAAAAATACCATGTACGATATGCTCAAAATGTGACACCTGACATCACAAAAAAATCAATAGTATATCAGCGTAATCAAAAGGTGTTGAGACTAAATTCAAAGATTTAAATTAAAAGCCAAGTTAAAAAATTACTGGGGATAAAGCAAGGAAGAAGTTAAAGCATATGATAATATCACATGCTATTGCGTCTTTATTCTTAGCAAAATTGGAGGTGGACATTTCACACTATATTAAGTTATACAGTAAATAGATGTGTATGTAACATGCAATCACTGCAGAAACTTCCATCAGGACTATGCCATGCCACGCATGTGGCCTCAGACCCGGTGCATAATGGAAAAAACCGATACAGGGGAATGTATGCATGTAAGTAAAAACTGATATCATAAGAAGAGTTGAATGTGTCGTCCAGATGCATTAGCTTAACAAACACACTTCATGTTTAAAATTTATATTTTACATCATTGTGTCCTTGTTATTAGATAGAAGATGGAAGCCATTTCCGCGTTAGAGTTCACGTTTATTAAGTCTGTCCTCCTTTTGCCATTTCGTTTTTTTCACTGTTGAATGCCGATTTATATCTCTCTGTATTTTTCCGTTCTGTTATGCCGTAGTACTTTTTCAGATGATCATTCCAGAGTTGTTTTGAAGAAACTAAAAGGGAAACCTCATACTGATTATATAAATGCCTGCCATATCAATGTATGTTGTATTAAAATATTTATCGTTTTTAGTTATGGATGTAAATACTAATTTTTGGTTTGATATATAATTACAACGCCGAGATGTCTATATTATAGACATGAACTTATTTCGTTTCAACCTTTACATCTTTCTTATTAACAATATGTATAATTTCGACTACGTTCGACACACCATAATATTAAACATTGTTCATTATTCTCTTTCTGCGCAGGGTTACCAAAGACAAAACTGTTACATAGCTGCTCAATGTAAGACAATTTGATGCGACTGCAAATACTTTGAAGAGAATGATTAAATTTGGTTACAAGTTTTAACGAGTTGTCTGATTAACTAAAACGCGTAAGTTTGTATTAAATTTCTCTTTTTTGTTCAAAATTGTATTTCAAAAATGGCATAGTATCAAATTTGAAACAAGTTGAAATGTAGCGTATTCCTTTAAAGTCATAGCTTACATGTTTATAAACATAAAATGTGTTTAACCTGATTAATTTAGCAATAAGATATACCTTCGACCGATTTAACGTTGTAAATCGATTTTGCAGGACCAACCGAGGCAACAATGAATGATTTTTGTCGTATGATTTTGGAACAAAGAATAAATACAATTGTCATGGTTACAAATCTATCTGAAGAAGGACGGGTGAGCTTGCATCTAGTTATCTTATTATACTGTAAAGTAGTAAGCACTGTAAGCTAGTTGTTAAGAATGTACCTGTATGTCAACTGTTTCGGTTCCATCAGTTATAAAACATAGTAAGCAGTTTTAGAGTTTTTTTTTTCAATGTGTTCTTTGTGTTTTGAAGGGCAAAATACCATGCATCAATCCGTAAAAGATAGTATACTTGAATGACTAATATACATATTTCAGATGAAATGTTTGAAATATTGGACATCAGAAAAAAACGACCAGCCTGAGAATGATGCTATTGTACTTGCTTTAAAACATGAACAAAAGTATGCAGACTTTACTATTCGTCGTTTGCGGATATATCAAGAGGTAAGCACATGCATTATACATATAGCGTTATGAAACGGTTACTTGTAAGTTATCTTGTGTATTAAATGGTTTAATGTTTCTATCGTTTTTCAAAAATTATAGGAAAAACTACAGAAACAAGCTCGGTAGAAAACCCGGTTTAATGGCACTGAGTAAACACCTCAGACACATAAAAACAAAAACAAGAAACATGGAAGAACAGCACAAAACTCCACAAACAACACAGTACATACATACTATATATAAAAAAACTAGGTATGTTTATCACGGATTGTTATGTACTGCCTTGGAACGGACAGTAAAATGTAAATTTACCGGGGGTTTAAACCGTAACAAATAAAACCATATAATAATAAACTTATAGGTAAACCCCAAGTATTTCTATGGATAGAGACCCCAACTCTATATGCAGACGGAGAAATACAATTCAGAGCACCTAATGTAAAAAACTTTTCAAAGATACGATGCAGTCATTGTTTGAAGCTATGAGCATCACATACAGTCTGTCTTATAAAATAAAAGGTTTAAAACTGTGTGATCATTGAGTTTCATAATAAAAAGCATCTTTGTACTAAACCTGGAAGCAAATAAAGAAAACATTATTAAAAATAAAAGCGACATATATTAGCTAATCATTTCTTCCAAATGATTACCTATGTAATCAAGTTTAAGATTTTAGAATCTGCTATTTCAAGTCACTCATTCATATTGTTCCGTGAGCGAATCCATTTTAAAAGCACTCTCTCCTATATGCTATGTTTTAAACGATTGTTTTTAACTTTTTAAAGAAATACCAAACAACAACTTTCATATACTCATTTGAGTAGAATTTTGTGAATTCAAAAAAACAAAGAGAATATTTGGTGATTTCAGTGTATAATTGTGTGTTTTTTTTATTTCACGCGTGTCATAGAAAACATATTTTACACAACGACGAAATATAGTTTTTTTTTTCTTTTATCATTGGTGATATTAAATCAACATTTTTTTCTTTTTTAATGTTTTTATTCGGAGTTTTATTAGTATTTTTGTTTTATTTTCTAAATACCCCCTTTTTGAATTATGAAAAATGGTTTTACCTTTTTAATTTTTCAAATCTTATTTTTGATTTGTGTTTAAATGCAAACGTTTCAATGACGTTTCTTAATACATTTATGTTCCAAATGATAACAAGTAAATGGAATAGACAGCAGATGATACAGTTGCAAAAAAATGTCAAAAACTTACACATTTTCTGTATTTTTTAATTCGACATTTGCTGGGTTTATCTACCACGTAAATACTGGTTGATATAAAAATAGCGTCGGAATATGTATCTGTACTAATCACGCGTCTTTCACATGGTAATAATGCACACTATAAATTGGGGGTCCTTTTTGCACAACTTAAATGGTTTGAGGACGGGTAGGGCTGACCACCCTTGGTTGTGGGTGGGGTATAACAAAATCAATCAATTGTCGTATAAGTTTTTCTGTAAGTTTTTAACACAAAGTCATACAAATTGAAAAAAGATTTGATAGATAATATAACATCGACTTTAAGTTCGATCAGTTGTTTTCTTTTATGTCTGAAGAGACGTGAATAAAATACTGTCATGTTTTATTTTTGTTTGCAACGTGTTTGTTACAAAGCATATACTTGAATTTTAAACTTTAAGTTTTAGAAACGTATGAAAACATGTTTTTTATGTATATTTCACAAAAGTATATTTTTTAAAACTTATTCTTCCTTTTTTTGGTTATATATAAAAAAAATACTCTTAGCAATATTGACTGGCTCTTACGTGATACGTTTAGTCCGATCAGGGGAAAGTTACCACCTTCGATTTTAAAAAGTAGTTCTTCAATTTGATTTTTCACTCCTTAGATTACAGTGAAAATAATCAAATTGTTAATTTTAACTGTTGTTATTTTACTGATAAAATTGATGTTTCATCAAAAAGCATGAAATAAAACACTTCCACTTTTTCATAGTATAACAAAAGATTTTGACAAAATTAAGCATTTTTTGTTTACATTTTTATATATAATTACCGCAAAGGCTCTTATGGTTTGTTTGTCGATGTTCTTTGCAACAAGCATATTATGGACAAACTCGACAATCTATGTTTCGATGTCTGGTTCTATAAAACGAGAACAAGTTACGTAAATAGGTTTGGTATTTGACTAGGGGCATCCCGATTCAACGACAGATGTAACCCAGTTTCACTATACAGCTTGGCCTGACAAGGATGTACCAAACAGCCCCGCAAGTTTGATACATTTCTGGAGAAGAGTTAGAGCCCATGACGAAGATAAGATCCTCCCATGGCTGGTGCATTGCAGGTGATACTATGTTTTTGTCAGGGTAATTTTCATATTTAGATAAATGTTGTTCAATGTTCATACACATGTCACTAAATAAATGCACAAGTATGATACAGACCAATTCACTGAATGATTTTAATACTCATTTATGTAAAGGTACAAAACATTATTTTTTTAGTTTTGTGACTTGAACAACATTTGTTTGTTTGTATGCTTCCGAAAGCAGAACGCGTCAATCCACCCTTCCTTTTTATTTCTCGATTTTTTTTTCAAATGCGTTCGACGCAAAAATTCAGTGTGTTGCGTGAAAGGCCCAAATTATATGATGGTGAAGGTCACACTTAGGATGATACCTTATGCAATCTATATGCACATACATAATAATATGTGGCCGTTTACGAGCTTTAACGTTACAAAACATGAGGTAATTAATGAATATCATCGCACAAATATTTTTGAAAAATTGTCACACTCAGTGACAGCTCTTGTTATACCTTTTCACGAACACCGTACGTGGTTTACTTTTCGACAAGTCCGATTTGATGAGAAAATAACGTAAATTGACGAAACAGAATTATGAACTTTTTTTTTTAAAATGTATAAAATCTTTGCCAATCCTGAAATTGTCACCAATTCATGATTTCTTGGTACTAATTATATTTCAGCAGCCTTTTATGTTGATTAATTTGAAACATGTAGTTTCGAAATATTTGTATTAGTGAGCGTTTGTTCATGTTTAGCGCCGGAGTCGGGAGAACTGGAACCTTCATAGCCATGGATGTGTTGTATGAGGCAGGTAAAGCATTGGGAACAGCTAACATATTTGAATGTGTAAAGAATCTGCGGGACCAGAGAGTCAATATGGTTCAAACTGCGGTAAGTGCCAAACAAGTATATTGGTATGTTAAATAGTTGCATAGTAGTTTAGTTGTCTTAACATTAAGCATAGCGTAATTCGACCGTTTAACAGAATCAAGTAACGTATTCGCTATAATTACTGTAAGTTTTATTTAAATGTTTCACAAAAACTAGTTCTCGTTTTAATAAATTACGATATCAGTAACAGTTTAATCACACTTTTGATAACATTTAAATACATTATTTCAGGGCCAGTACAGATACATCCATACGCTGGTTAAAGAGATGCTAGTTTTGGCCAATGAGCCTGTGTCGACAGAAAACTTTGCTGAGACATATACAATTCAGGGAGAGGTAGATGTGATGAAACTGCAAGCACTTTACGAGGTAACATTGAACTTATTGCTAATCGAAAAATGCAAAACAACTGTTGTTTCAATATGAATTACTTTTATTATGTAATTTGCGTTGACACTGTCCCAATAAACGGTGATTTTTTTAAACTTTCGACTACTGTACATGTTTCTTTAGTTTGACCTATAAGATTTTCATTAAACAATATATTTGTTTTCTTTATCTATACGTTTTAGATGTTGCAGACGGATGTTACAGATGTAAATACTTCCTTAGACGAACGCAAGAACAAAGCCGACTCACAGACTGCAAATTTGCCAGACAATATTGAGAAAAACCGATATAAGGAAATACTTGCTTGTATGTATAGTTTTTTATTTGAGATATAAAAGCACTTGTACTTGTTGAATAACACAAATATTTATTGCATGCACTAGCATTTAATATGTTGCTAATAAATTGCACGATTTTTTGAAACTGTCATGAACATATTCATCTCTAAAATGATACAGGAAGAATATTATCACTCCATCAAAAAATGTATTGTTTAAACATACAGCTGATGAATATAGACCATTCTTAAACACACCCGTAGCTGGCACGACGAACTACATTAACGCTATTTTCATTCCGGTAAGCGTCTAAAACTCATCACATTTACGTTCAGTTGAGTGCATATAAGCTTGAAATAATAGTTTTTATTTACGTTTAACATTTCTGTAACGAAACAAAGTGTGTTTCAAGGTTTCCCCTGAATTTTCAAGATCATATCAAGGTGTTAAATTGTCTTTATCTTTTGATGGGAATTATCAAGCAACTGATGTTAATGGGAATATTTTCCTGAATGTTTCCAATTCTTTCTTTTCCTCTGTTTGTATTTTAATTTGCATTGAAGCAATGATATAGTAGGTTTTTTTTGTTTAACAAGCTCCTCAAAGTCAAATGCTTTCATTAACTTTTTTGTTTCTTGTTAATTTAGGATTACATCAATGACAAACGGTTTGTCATATCTCAGACTCCTTTGAAAACAACTGTTATTGACTACCTAAGGCTAATCCATGAACACAACATCCGTCTCGTGATAGCCTTCGATGACCATGGAGACGAAAAAGTAAATACGATTCCGCTGTATATAAGAGCGGCTCTGTAGAGGCGTTTGGCCATATATGTCTATTGCATTATTATGTTTAGAATGTTAACGACTGTATATCTATAAATATATTACTTATTATAAGCTGTTATATATATTTACAAATATATCGGTGTTAATCAAAGACTATTTCTGAATTTATGTTTTATTTATCATAAAAAAAAAATAAGCATGCATATTTTAGATATTATGTAAATCAGTCATTTAAACGAAATGCTCGGGATCAAACCAATCGCCGGTGCAAATAATGCTTACTGTGTTACTTTGTTTTCCATAAAAAAAGGTTGGTAGCTTTGTACCGACTGATGACAGTCCTGTTGTGGCAGCCAAGTTCTTGGTCAAGAAAATTTCAGAGACAACTCGGAGCTACTCGGTGAAAAGAACGTACAAGATGGAGTATAAGGAAACGGTACTCTATTAAAACATTTTGTAGCTCGTCTTACATAATGATTTGGACAAAAAATCTAAATTGATCGTAGTGGATAAAATTGACAGGGTCATATAAAAAGTATTATGAAAAGTATTCCTTTTTGCCGAATCAGCCGTGTATGGTTATCTCTATTAGGTATTTACAAACATGTACTTAAAATAGATAATATTAATTGAAAAACAGTTAAGTTTCCAATTTAAAAAATGCTTTCTTCTATTTTCAGTCTTCAAATTTTGACCATATAACTTTTACGAAATGGACACCTAAAGAAAGTGTACCTGCAAATGTTGACCACATGATAACGCTTCT
Source organism: Mya arenaria (assembly GCF_026914265.1). Classification (NCBI taxonomy): domain Eukaryota; kingdom Metazoa; phylum Mollusca; class Bivalvia; order Myida; family Myidae; genus Mya; species Mya arenaria. The sequence goes on along the minus strand of NC_069124.1, from coordinate 15,577,531 downwards.
AAGCAATGTAGAACGCGCTCTGCCCACACTTGGTGACACTCCTATTCTTGTACAATGCTTGTAAGTGATCTCTTCATATCATTTTGACTCATGAAGTATACGTTTTTATGTGATATTGGACACTTTGTTGCTGAATGTTAAGATAAATGTTAGGTTGAGTACTCAAAATTCTGTATATCTAGGTTAGTACTCAAAAAATGAGTTTATACATCCAAATCAATTGTTATTTGCTGACCGCGCCAAACCGGTTCCCCAAACATATACATTATAATGTTATTTATTAGGTGACTTTATATTGGCCGAGTCATTTGTCCGGGTTTAGCTGTATTAGGTTACAGCTGTCCTAGGACAAATAACTCGACCAAATCACCTAATAAATGAGTATTTGACTATTACGTATGGAAAGACATTTTCGTTCATTCACATAACATACCTTAATTTTACATTGAAGCCATTCACCATTCATTCATGGTGTCTGTTTTTCTAGACTTGATTATGCTTATGATTTTGACATGCATCCTTTAGTGACATAGAAGATACTCAAGAATAAAGCAGTTTGCAGTGTAAGAAAGCATGTCTTTTCGTCTTATTTTCGTAAATCATTTTACAAAATGTCAAATGTTTCACCTTTGTCATCCATTTTGTCGGTGTACAAAAACATAATAGTCGTAAAATCCAACAACGGGTTAAATACAACCGTAATATCAAATCGGACATAAAAGTGGCTGAATATTTTAAACATGTTTCTCATAAAAGGAGAGTTTAGACAGCCAATGAAAATTGTCCATTTTTTTCAAATCCTGTATTTAGCGAGTTTTGTAGCCAATCAAAACGGAGGAAATTCATATTGGCCGAGTTTAGTTGATAGTGGCCGAGTTTGGTCGATATTGGCCGAGTTTTGGCATATATTTTCTTCAATTGTCGAGTATTGGTACCGTGATTGTCCCCATATCGCATCAAATACGCGATAGTTGATTAATATATATATATATATATATATATATATATATATATATATATATATATATATATTTATATATATATATATATATATATTTCTATGTAAGCATTTAAATGTTTGTTGTTTTGTAAAAATGTGTGTCTCTCGCTCTAATATTGTGCATCTAAACACAGTCGTTAATATTCTTGGGTCGCAGTAGTTCTCATTGTTTTGATATTCGGCCGTATTTAGGCATGACCTGTCATTAGATCTATACAGAATCCATTGACATTTATGTATATCTCACCAGGAATGGAGCCGAGAGGAGCGGCCTGTTTGTGGTACTCATTAACATATTGGAGAGATGTCGAATGGATGGAGAAGTGTCTATTTTTCAGGTCATCAGACATCTTCGGACAAGGAGACACCAGATTATACCCAACTTTGTACGTAAACAAAATCGCTTATGTTAAATATATCTCTGAAATGGTAATTTATATGTTAGAGAGTTATCGGATAGATGATAGTATCCATTCTTCAGGTCATCATGCATATTAGGACAAGGCGACGCCAGCTTGTCCCCAACTTAGCATTTAAACATTATCGCCAATGTCTAATGTTTGTCTGACATTGATATATCGGATATAAGGATGTCTTAACGGACGAGTATGTATCCATTTATAAAGTAATAAGACAGTCTGAGGACACGAATAAGCAGACTTTATCGATTTTAAATGTAAGGTTAGAGTAGTTAGTGTAGGATAATATATCACATTAGTGATTACGACAAATGTCGAGTGGAAGGCGTGTTGTTAATTGCTCTTATCATTACGCACAACAAGCCAAGGCTTCCCCAGTGATTACAACCTGTTAAATGCTATTGAGGTAGAAAACCTAATAAATGCTGATAAATATGGCAGAGAAAAATCAAAAGTAGATTTGATTGAACTAGTTCTGGCATGATTCATTGTTTTTGTACCAAATATGAACTTAACAAATACGTATGAAGTATTTCGATGTTTGTCTGTTGAAACCATATTCTGATTAAACTTGGACGGAATGACCTTAACGTTTTTAATTTGTTACCAATCATCAAAGTTGTTATCCCTTTTTTCAGGCACAGTTTATGTTCTGCTAAGAAAGCGTTGTCAGTTACATGAATGATGAAACTACCTACGCAAACCTATAGTCTGGTTAGTAGCATTAATGATGAAACCAACTATGCAAACCAACAGCGCTGACAGTGATATAATGAAACCACCTACACAATTTACAATGTTTTCAGAAATATAAACACGATAAAACCATCTACTCAAACTGAGGTGTAACTGTTGCCAGTTACATGGATGCTGAAACCACCTACGCAAGCATGTAGATTATAATAACGCCTAAAGAAGAACATCGAATATGTTTCCTTCTGCATGTTATCCAAATGTATCATGTGTGAAACGTTACGGTTCGAGTGAAGGATTCAAGTGTTTTGTTTGTATCGTATTTTACTTGGTGATTTTTTTCATACGCACAACTGTTCAAATATTTAAAATTCAATACAAAGCAATAATACTAGTGTACGTAATATGGACTTTTAATCTTTTAATTTATTGTGCTATTATTAAAAAAATTCAAATCCTGAGTAAATTAATCCGCAATTATTGTTAAACCAATTGCCATTTTCTTTGACATAACTTACTACACATATCAGTTTTGTAGATCGCAAGACTTGTGTATTCACTTTAATTTACCTAATTGTTGCATTACACAAGTAATGATTGGTTGATGTAAAGATATGTATGGTTGAACGCGTGAGAATTATGTGCATTCATTCCACTCTTTTTTTATTTCTTTCTTAGACTATAAAAATTTATAATTATGTTTATATCACTTGAAAAAAAATGGTTCTTATTGTAATAAAAGTAGAATCAGCTATATATATATATATATATATATATATATGAGTACCGTGTTTTAACATCATTAGGGCGTTCGGTACTTTCGTATCACCTTTTCATTAGTACGTGTATCTAATTACGAGCTCGTTACAAACTAGTATACCCCCATCCCAACAGTAGAATTTGTTAAAGTGACATTCTTATTCAAAATCAATACGTACACATGTATAACAAACATAAAGTTTGAGTGATATACCTTTACTAAATAATGCATTTATGGAAAATATTAAATACTTATAACAAGATTGTAATCGTGTATGTAATAGCTGAAAACGCAAAACAAAATGATTGGTGAATGCTTAATGAAAGATTTACTATGATCTATTTTAGTCTCATAAGCAATATATACCATGCTTTCTGCACCTTTCTTTCTAATTAAACTAGATATCCTTTATAAAAACAATTGTTTTTGACATTTATTCATCATAAAAATTATATTAAAATGTATTAAATGTGATCAATCTTATTGGGAGTAGGATTGCATATTTAAGCTGTTCGTTTTATGGCGATGATTCTAGCAATTATTGGTAACAATATTGTGATCATTTGTCCATCGGTATTGTCAGTAAATTGCGTGTCTCTCGCTCATTGTATACTGGTGCTTTAAGCAGAGTCCTTTTAAATGTTCTGGCTTCCTAACTTGTTCTGTAGTTTAATTGTATAATGCGTAGCATATATATTCGGACCAATCGATTGTAATTTTAAATGCCTCCTATAAGCTGTCAAACAAATATGCTATGATAAGAACTGTTTTACCTGTATTTGTAGCCCCAATGCACTGTTACAATTAATTTGTATTTTCCACAAAGCTTCAGAGTATCATATGCAAATTAGTATACAGTTATAGTATATATCTTTATTGTTAAATGTCATAACTGGAAAATTAAACAATGAAAACTTTTAACCAGACCCCCCCCCCCTGAATCGGTGAATACAGGAATTAAACACTTCAAACTGGTAGAACTTATCTGGAAAAAAAATTATTTTGGAAGCCCACAAATACATTTTAGGTATGAACAAATGTATTGATTTCATTATAACTGCCATATATGGCACATGTGATAGCTGCGAAAATGTCATATTTTCTAAATATTTTGAAACACAGAACATAAATAGGTACCAAGGAACTACAAGGCGAGATATCGTAGTCTTAATTTTAATTTCTAATTATTTTAGAGATCGCTCCAAGGGTGGCAGCTCCTTCATTGTGTTCAATAAATCAATGCAGAGAGCAAACAAATGGTCATAATCATAATTTGAAGAGATGGTGCAAATACCGGGGTTCATTCATGCTTTATGAAAACTTGGGTTGTTATCCTGGTTTTGTTTGACTGATAAAGATCATGCCGGTATATTTATATTCAAACTAGCATACATATCTGGGTTCTACCGTTAGAAATAGATGACGACCGATCTTTACCAAAGTTTACCTTTGAATTTTTACTGTAATAATAATGGGAGTTTTGAAACAACAGAAGTTAACTCCATAACTCTACGTCAGGCGGTTTCAAACTACTGCGTAATAAGTCCATGCTTTACATCATTTTAATAAAGAACGACTCGAACTTTTATTAAAGAATAATACAATGACATACATTGTGAACACAGCTCGAAATTGGTTATGATATAATTGGTCAAAACAATATCGCGCAATGTTACTTACAAACAGAATTCGTTACACTAGTTTAATTTCCGCAATGGCTTATTCAATCCATCGTACATCATATGGACATGTCTTAATTGTTATTTATAAATAATGGAGTTTCTTGTAAGTTAAGAACTCTTCCCTGGTAATTTCCAGATTTTCGCACCAAAAGCGATTAAATGTTGCTCAGCTCTCAGACTGTAAACGTGTTCATGCGAATAGTTTGAAATAGCAAATGCAAATATTGATTCTTCGTTGATTTGTTTTAAAAAAAAGCAATTACGAATTGGAGCATACAATTTATTTGAAGACAACGCATTGTTTGACTTTTCAATTGAATATGGTATTTTCTTTCATGCTTTACGATGAAATATGGGGTTTTAACAGTAAAATAACAACAGTGAAAATATCAATTGATATTTTCACTGCAAGATAAGGAGTGAAAATATCAACTTTCAGAACTACTTTTAAATTCCTTTGTTGTAACATGTACTTGCCTTGATCAAAACAGAACACTGGACTTCAGTAAATTATGTCAAAAAATGTTTAAAACAATAAAGAAATATTTTATAAATTTAAATAAATATATAATTGGAAAATAACAACTTACCGTTTATTACCGGGTATCCCGTTTATCAAACATTTTACTGATCCTTGAAGCTATATCATATGTTCGAACATTTGCGTTCATACCAAACAAATTACAGACAAAAACAACTGTTCGAACATAAATAAAAAAAATATCATCGTTCAAATGTATTTTGAACTGTTAACCATTGTAGTACGTAAAATGAGCTTCCTGGAGAATTCACACAGCAATTTACAGATAGATCCGATATTTTTAACCCCACCCACACCTCAAAATGTGTCAACAAACTAGCGTGACATTTACTCTTTATCTGGAAAACAAACATTTTAAAGCGAAACAGACTGGTCTCTGACAGAATATTAACTTACTATAAAAATACGCGTACATGCAGTCTTAAACTAAGAAGAATGGTTAAAATCCAATGAGTATCCACATTTGTTTTGCTAACGCATTTGACCTTCCAAATTTTCATTCATTAAATCGCGGCGTAGTAATTTGGTTATGTATTCATGCCCATCTTAAAATAAAAAGTGTTTTCATTATTTTTGGAACATATGTGCACTAATAATACTTCATTGTTTACTGTTCATAAAGCTTTGCAATAAAAAACGAGCGAATATTAAGCTATAAGAATGAATAGCAGAGAATTATTTCTCAGCAAACCGAAAGTAGAAAAGTTGACAGCTATAATTATGCATGAGGGGCGCCCCACGGGTAGCGGCGAAAAGCCCACCCTTTTCAAAAAGGGGGTAATTCAGAAGTAAATAAAAAAAATAAAACTCCGAAAATAAGCATAAAAGAAACAGAAAATTTGTTTAGTTCAGTGTAAAAACGTATTTAATTTCACTCGTGATCATAAAAAAACTACATTTTCACTCGTGGCTGCGCCACTTGTGAAAATATGTTTTTCTATGACACTCGTGAAATAAAATTCGATCTTACACTGAAATAAACAAATATCCTCTATATCTTATACTATCAAGAACAAAAACATATACAATAAAAATGTGCCCGTCAGATTTTTTTTAATTTTAAAGAATATAGCTTGCAAAAAGGCGACCATACGATATTCTTGTTGACAAATGTCACTGTACCCCAATTTGATAATGGGAGACTTATGATATGAACGTGTTTTTGTAGTATGTAATGGGAAACACAATCATGTTATCGGCGTAATAAAGAACACTATATCCTTATTTGGTAAGGACAGATATATGAAATGAACTTGTATTTATTGTATGAAATCATTTCAATGACCTTATTTCGTAGTGTGCTTATTTAATTATCTCCCCATAAGGACAAAGTTTTTTTCCCAATTAAATATGTTTTTGTGGTAAAACAAAATAGGTTTAATCAGTATTTGTTTTAACATAACCTTTTTTAAACTCAATATGAAGACAATTGGAGTAGAAACATTAAATAAACTATGGTAATAGTACTTGCGCAATAATACGTGCAATGGAAACATGTGAAACATGCACAAAACAAACATTTTAATAGAATGGAAAAGGACGCTTTGAAATTTATACTTTGCATGGCTTGTGGAATAAATTATTGGAAAATATGAAAACATATACATGTGCTAGAAAGATAGACCAAAAACAAACAACAGTCGTGCATATTTTCAAATTAATTTTTATCAAAATAGTAAACTCGACATTATTAAATGATTCTATTATTATTAATTTTATTTTCATTTATTTATGTACAATAGTCTGCATTCGAATTGATAAATAAGGCGCTTCATTATTTATTAAATACAAAACAAGTCCACTAGGACCAAGTACATTGAAAACATTGTTCGCCCGCACCAAGTTCTTTAAACATATTCTAAACATAGTTCAATAGCCTAGGATCAAGAACTTAAAGCTAAAATCTTTGTACAGCAAAGTCCTTTGAACACATGCGAGATCTTTAAAAATAGTCCTAAAGCCCCCTTTTTTAGGGTCTACAGAAACAGTTAGATTCTTGACATCCTGCCGTTTTTACCTTCTACATAAATTTACAGACCGTGGTAAGAACTCAGCACAACCATGTATGAGTTACAGATAGCAACTTAGTATCAACGATATGTCTTGTATGAAATAATAGACCATATACGCGTTAATATAATAATTTGATTTAATTACTAGTCTTTTTATGTATTGTAGCAAATGTTTAGCATAGCTTATATTTTACATATTGGCATGCAGCATTAATTCTAAACGAAAATTGGTATGTTGTCTTAGAAACGTTTTACTTCATTATCAAGATAATAACAATTTTGGTTGCAGAATGCTTGTTTATGAAAAGACTGGTGCCAATGAATTTAAAGGATTTATTTCAGCCGTTTTTAGCCGTTTCATGAAATCTCACTTGTGATGTGTTCACCTTTTATCCATAACAGGACATCTCTGTTGGAGTATGCCATTTATCAAGTGCTCGGGTCAAAGGTGAAGCCATTGGGACGCTTTTTTAGTAACGACCGGGAGGTGGATCTTGGCAACCATATTTCTATATCTGCTGCTTAAGCATTTTGCTATAAAAATGACAATAACTGTCGGTGTTCCTTCCTTTAAACAATCAACAAACAATGACTTCATCAAAGATTTAAACTACGGTGTCGGTTCTGATCCTTAAGCTTGTACCTTCATTTATAATCAACATTTTGCGTTAAAGTGGCCAAAAGTTGACAACATTAATATTGCTGTTTACGACAAATGAACTTCAATACTAAATAATGTCACAAGCTGTTTAATGATAGAGACAATACATGGTTGGTGCCGCGATGGAGATCTGGCAGGTGAGAAATAGTGTGTTGACAGGCTTAGCGTGCTTGAGTTAGCTTTCGTAGCAAGCAAGCAACCCCAATCCGGTTGGCCATGCTGGAAAATTCTCCTGTGAAGTATATCGTGGTTTTAGAGAAAATATGGATACAAGTTTAACCATCTCTTACACTGTGTCCTATCATCGGATTCATTAATCTTCACCTATGCAGTAAGGATACTATGAAAGGGTTGCAACGACAACGAATAACACGAGTAAAGGGTGAACAATAACGTCATACATTGACCTTAAATGCCCACGAGAGGAATTTGTATAATTTGTATAAGCTACAAAAAAGAAAAGTGACTTAAGTAAGAGAAGATGTTAGGAACATGAACGATTTCGCCACCTACATTTCGGGATACTTTTCGGATACGAATACATCTTGTTCCGAGAACACCTCTAGTAATTTTGTTGCGAACATATATATATATATATATATATATATATATATATATATATATATATATATATCTCTCTATATATATATATATATATATATATATATATATATATATATATATATCTACTACAGATATTAAGGTGACCATATATATATTAATCTAGGCATTATGGGGACCGCTGGATTAAGGCGACAAAAATTGGTCTCCTTAATATTTCAGTTCAGATTTGATGTATCAAATGTCAATAAAAATGTCCACTAACAGTAAGTTGATAAGCTTGAATGTTTATTTACGAGATCATTTCATTGTTTTAAATCTTATTCTCTTGTAATATTAAAAAAAATATTCTTAAACTTTTGTGTGCGTATATTTGTGTATCCATAAAAATAGCTATTAAGGCGACCAGGGAAAAAATCATAATTTTGGTCAAAAATAGCTATATACTAAGCATTTTCTATTTGATTTACTTTATTTAAAGCCTATTGTATATTATCCCGAAGTTTCATTCCATAAAAAACAGAAATAATGAAATTCGATATTTCGTGTACCATCAGCATCCAAATTTTCAAGTATAACTTTCCGGAATATAACGGAAATTTTCGGGTATCTCCGTGGTACCATCTCCGTGCAATTATGCAGTATGGCGTTCATCTCTTACGGAAAGAGAATGGTAAGTTGATAAGTGTTTAAAATACATATTCAACGTTTTTTTCGTTTATTTTTTATGACTTTTGTGCAGTAGTATAAATCGTCCACCCTTTGGATGAAAAGCAAATGATTTATCCGGATTTTGTTCATCCGAAACTAAATCACTAGTATCAACATCCGGTGTAATTTTTGCTTGTATTTTGGAGAAACTCGATTGATTTCTAGCAAACTTGGTTTACCACTACATCGTCGCTTATTATTATTTGGTATATTCCAATCTAAAAAGGGATTTGCTCCCTTCACATCTCAGATTTTAATAAATAAAAGACGAAAGGATACAAATGCCTTACATTTTGTTTGTCATTGTCATGTCATTACTACATTAGTCATTCTAATCACCTTTGAATGGCAGAACAGAACAAACACTATCACCAATTCGTATTGTGGCTTTTTGCATGTGTCTTAAATTCTCATATTTGATAATAAATGCAACAATAAAATATTTCCCTTATTCTGCCACAGTTATGCACCAGTCAATTGTACCCATGGCCCCCAGGTATTGTCTATACCGGGGATAGCAGGGGAAATGGGCCATGTTTTTACCTTCCAGGTGGACCGGCAGTGCTGAGTGAATGCGGTGTTATTGGTTTTTGCGCTGAAAACAGGGAATGGGCCTAACCTAGGATGTCCCCAGGGGCATTTGACGGGGATCTGGTCATTTCGTAACCTTACCATTTCTTAACTGCTGAATCTTGGTTATTTCGTAACCATTCTGTTAGTCAATTCGTAACCGTCCAAAAATCAATTGCTCATATGGTAACCACCATTTAACAACGTGATAAATAGTACACTTAGCACCTCGTTAAGTGTATTGTTCGAACCTGGATGTATATGGCACAGCAACCAAGACACCAATTGGGAGACATTACTCAAATTCTCACTAGTAGCAAGCCAATAATTTATGTTACTCAATAGTTATTAGATATATATATATATATATATATATATATATATATATATATATATATATATATATATATATATATATATATATATATATCATGCTAAATCAGACATGATTTGTTATACTACCAAAATATGTTAATTATTTTCTCACATTTTGCTTACTTATAAACAATAATTAACAATAATTTAAGACTGATTGCGATGTATTTTTACTCAAATTACGTTTATATCAATGATCATTCTTGACCTATTTCATTAACTATATTTGTTTGAATTGTTTAAAACGAACAAAATTTTGTTCTGTTCTTTTCTCAATTGATCCATATTCTGCATACTTTATATCAGAAACCGACAAAAAACAGCCTAAAATTATTAGTTATGGTATTAATTACCAATAACAAGATACAAAATTAAACATATCGGCACATTTTTAATACAATAAGCATATAAAAAGCGCATACTCTCATTCGGCAAGCTCACTACATTTTACAATACTTCTATGCAATTTAAAAAAAATGAAATTCTAAAGTTATATGGTCTATATATTTAAAAAGTATTGGCTTAAGGTCACAATTCCTCTCAATGGTAGAACATCTATGAATTAAAACTACACTATTAGGAATAAAGAAGGAATACAACTACTAGATTTAACTTTGTTTATGTTGTTATTTTTATGTTTTATACTTACAGTAAACTTATTTTGTAAATTCAAATGGTATTAAATTAATTCTTCATAATTATAGGAGTCAACGGTTAAGATATGACCATTCGATTTCTTAACGGTTACGAATTGACTAACACAATGGTTACAAAATGACCAACAATGAGCGGTTACGAAATGACCATAATTCATTTGAGAGGGCTTTTACCAGCTGTTTGTCTGTGCAGAGCGGGAATTTTACCTGGGATTGGCTGGACCGAAAGTCAAAGTCCCAGCTATTAGCAGGACCTTGGGGGCCCATGCTGCAGTTGACTGTTGCATTATTTGGATTTTTTCTTAACTTTACGACACGCCCCCCCCCCCCCCTACAGTACATTTTGTATTTTATAGTCAAGTTAAGTAATATTTATTTACAGAAATTGGATAACTTAACAAGTAAAGTAAACTGTACTGAGCTTTTGAACAAACCTACATACTTATAAATCAAAATTGATATTTTAGGGTCTACACTGAATAAACCCAAAATGTTAGTTTTGATTTGCTAAATTTGAACAGTATTTAGTCTATCCACACAAAATTTACAGGATCATCAGGTAACAAATTTTCTAAATTCTGTGACCAAAAAAATACTGTTCAGAATTGTGAGTGTTCATTTATCTTTCGTTCAGTAAAGAGCATGCAATGGCATAGTGGCTGGATTAGATAATCTGACAGCGGTGCTGGACGTCAGGAGTTCAAATATTGTTGTGAGTTCAATGTACCAAAAGAATACCTTTGGAATACACAATTATCTATAAAAATGGCAGAGCAAATTGCCCATATTGTAGTAATGTCTTAGATCCAGCTTGGATAACTTGGACACAGTAAGCGGTTCACACCCAGGGAAATTCTCAGATAAAACAGTGCCTATAAACTTGAACATTGCATTTTTCATTGAGACAATTAAAGAAAATACATTTTTGCTGATCTTCTGAAAACAAATCTTCTAACATTCAAATATTTAATTTGCTGGATGAACTAAGGTTTATATTGATAAGAGATCGCTTCAGTTGGATTTAAACTAATCACCAACAAAAATATATGCATTTAAATCACACAATGTAAACAACTGCGCCACATATCTTATCTGTATGTTTTGGGTTTTTAAAATTTAGCAGTTAAATATAGATAAGCATACTGGTAGGTCTGGTTGGTCTGTTGCTTTAGTTGCTAAGTAAACATAATGTCAGTGATTTCATCACTATTTCTATTAAAATATCAGTTTTCTTCTTCAGGGCTTCTCACATTTGCACCATTTTTTTACCAATTGAATCATAAAAAGATAACAAACACAAGAACTTAACACTTTGTGAATATTTAAGGAATGTAAGGGGTCAGATTTCAGATTGCTCATTATTTCTGGAACACTAAATACTTTATTTGATTGTGTACACTGCACTTTCTTGTTAAGCATTCATCCAAATCATTTGGGTACATTTTGGCAGAAAAACTGCTTTTGGATTTATACTGGTCATCAAAACCGGCACTGACGAAACATAAGACGTGTTTAATTAATGTGTAGGAAAGAGGTTTAAAGGTGTCGGCCGACAACGAAAGGCTTGCGGGTTGCAGTACCCGTTCAAGTAGTTCTTGAAAAATAATGATTCTCTCAGGTAGCATTTGATTATGTGTACATTGTATTCTTGTATGTATTTTCAAGTTTACACATGATTTATATAAGGTTTGTATAATTTTAGTTTTATTTAAGTTTTAAAATTTTGACATTTTTTTTTAAGATTTGCCTGCCCCTATCTGAACACTTAAATTCTTGGCCTTTGGACTATTGTCTGCAACTTCAAAACACACTTTTTGGAACAGGACACATTTTCCTGATATTTTATCCATAATTACCTGGTAGTTATTTGTTAATTTGTTTTAATTCATGGATAGTTTTATTGCGAGTGTCATGGAAAGCTGGAACTTTTCAGTACACAACATGCAAACTGAGAATGAACTGTGTGTGCCGGCTTTGTGAACAAAAACGCAAGGCGGCTATGGTAAGTTGCGTCAAGATATCCTTGGGACCCCCCCCCCCTCCCCGAACACGCAATACAATTCGTGTTTCGCTGATCTGTTGGCTGGGATCAGATCATCCATTTAGGGCACTCTGCCATGAATGTGAGGGAGTTTAAAGCTATTTCTTATTTTCCTGTGTAACTATATTGATGTTTGATTAAATTTACGCCGTCGTGTTACTGAGTAACCATTTGAAATTGGGCCAAAATCATCAAGCTAGAGCTTTGCATAATCTTTTTTAAACTTCTGGGAGATTTCTGCTCTTGAAAGTATTTGCTCGCAGACCGCCTCAAAGTTACACTTTGTTCAGTATTTAAAGCTTTCAGATACACTTTTTGTTAATTGAGATCTTAATGACGCTACATTGTACTTCTAAGTAAATAGATGCTCAAAGTAACAAGATGCTCTGGGTGTTCACTGGGTGACAAAGGCTACCCTGTATTGGTTGTTTCTTTTTTCTGAAAAGATGTTTCTAGTGATTTGCCAAGTTGCAGTGGTTTTGACGCCACAGAACCAGCACAGCTCCATGACAGATATATATATATATGTTTTCGTCATTGATGTCGGTACTGCTGTATTGGTGGCCTCACAATTTCTGTGTGGAAATGTCATCTGATACACTCATAACTGCGTATTTCTAGCATAGCTTTCATAAGTGCATGGCCATTCTCTGTCATTTTCAGATACACTGTGTTGTGTGTGGATAAGAAATGCAGAGTGGTACCACCAATCACCTAAGCCACCATTCCCCTTACAGACAAAAGGCTCATGGGGACAGTTCCTGCAGTTTACAGCAAAGCTCTCAATTGTAGCCCTACAAACTTCAGGTAAGTGATAAATCTGGGCTTCAAGATATCTCTGTACTCACTTTAAGTTTATACTTCATTTGAACAAAACTTACAATTTCAGCATCAAAATCCAGGTTTAGATCCCAGACCGAACCTTGTCTCCTTTATTAAACTTCATTTCAGATGATCTATAAGCCACATACATGTTCACTACTTATGGCGGATAAGAACTTTCGCAAATTGATTATAAATGCGTTTTCCCAGATATACAACCTCCTCTTGCAGATACTGCCCATGGTGAAGCTTGGGTGCACTAGGCCGGTTATCCAGCCGTGTGGAATCAACATCTCCAGCTGAACTTGGGCCGGGAATTATATAAAAATCCTTAGCAGCATGGTGAGCTTTTGTGTATTTATTTCCAGGCTCGTATACCCGTCCAGACTTCTGCGTTTAAGCTTTCCTTTCGTCATTTTTTTTAAATAAGGTATCTCAAGTCTTTCAATGAAATCACAACTTTGGAGGCTAGATTTAAATTAAGGAACCATTATGTGTAGAAAGCCTTTTTGGTGATTTAAAATCAAATTAGTATAATTATAATTGGCCTTGTGGACCTTTCATTCTTTACTTTGGTAAGAGCCGCTTAAGTATGTAAGAAGGGGGAAGGGGGGGGGGGTACAGATGTGATAGTAAACAGTGTTTAATAAGGTATATTTGGTTTTATTTTATCACCATTTTGAAGGTAATGATTGTGTTAAATCAGGGATAAGTAACAAGTTTAACACAAACACTGTAACATGTTCTTTATTTCAAATAAAGCTATAAATTATCTCTGGAGAATTTAGTCTGATCTCCATTTCTCAGAAAATGTAGCTGTCTAAGTGCCTATTCCATCAATGAGTATCACTGTCTTTAAATTGCTGTTGTGGTACAGTTTAAATAGCAAAAGTTTTATGGCCCTGCTTGTTTGCAACTCCTCATTCATTTTTGTACAGCGAGAAAAGTAAGGAAATTCTAGAGATTTACTAGTATTATGGATTGTTTTTCTTGAGTTACACAGTACATAAGGAGGAATTAGTGTGTACACAACTCGTCATTTTATTCCTTTTTATTATTTATAAATGTAACATAGATGTGTACAAGACTTACGGTACTGTAGAAACATAACATAAAAGAGCTCACTTTGATTAATTTTCTCAAAAAAAGATATCTTTACTGTTAAAGTAAGAACTTTTACTGCATAGTAAGTAATGTCTTCTGCTCATCTTTATGACATCATTACATGGAATGATGTCAACTTCCCAAGACACATTTCCACATGGCGCAGCTCATTTATATATATTGCTGATGGATTGTTTAGAATGGGACAGTTTTAATTGGACATAATGTTTAAATCGCCATTTTACAGAGTGCCAGCCAGTCATTGCTGTTCTTTGCATTGCTGAGGAGGACAGTCCTGCCAACATAACAGTTTGTTCAATAAAAGGTAAAAAACTGGTCTCACTTTACATTTTCAACCACTGTTCGATCGTAACAATTATCGAAGAACCGGCTAGTCTCAATCATGCAGCCACTCTAATTAGAGTCAAAGAACGATATAGATCCGGATACAAGCGTCTAGATGATCGAGACTAAATTGGCAACATGAGAACATTTATTTCACTTCCTGATTCTTGAAAATTACGTGAACAAATCCCATTTAAAGTTTGATTAATTTTCGGACAAATGTGTTTGTTTTAATTTGCCTTCTACTTAAAGTAAACGTATATATACTGGGCAAGAAGTGCTGAATTTCATCGTGAATGACAGTGATTACCCAAAGTTTGAATTTGGTTTGGACATGTTTGATGGGAATTCAAAGACATTTTTTGTCAGCAGTCTTATATCACAGGTTTCCATGCATTTTCGCATAAATTGGTTCATTCCAAGATAAAAATTATAACCTTTTTCAAAATGTTCAATCTGTGAGAGTGCAGCTTTAATAGACCTGTAAAGACTTGTCGATGTGAAACTTAACTCTCAATCAAACTATGGTAAAAGATCAAATGTGGGGCTCTGTGTGCGTCATAGACTGTGTTAATTTTTATTTAATATGATGAAGAGGTAGTTAAGTTATCTTTGTTAAAAGTCTTCATTTGAAGCAAAAAATGTTTCAATACCCTGTATGAATTTTCTTCACCGAATATTGATTCATAAAAAAACATTGCTCCAGGGTGCGGAGCTATTTTTTCCTATATGTCTATATGGAAAAATCTTCTCCTCAGAAGTCAACTTTGTTCCCCAATGTGCAAGGCACAATCTGTGAAAATAATTTCAATAAAAGTCACTGATTATTATTATTGTTATTATTATAAATAAACTTTTACTATTTCAGGAGACAAACAGAAACACAGAGGTGCTATACATTTCAATGGAAAAACAAAAGCATCTCCCATCATTTTGGCGTGGCTCAGATCAAGAGGAGAATTTCAAGAAAGGTAATAAAGCAACTAAGAACATGCAGGTTGCACCGGTTACAGTGTTAGACCCATCTCGCTTCATAAGAATTGATAATCATCAATGTATTAAATCAATAAATTGAAAGCAAGTGTCTTGTCTTTTGCAGTGTTTTTGAAATAGAATATAATTTTTTAAAAAAGACTAAATAATTTTTTAATATGATTGTGAATATGTGATGTTTTCTTCTGATCATTCTCTCTCAAAAACCAGATACAAAAAACATGTTTGCAAATTTTTTTGTTTTACTTGTAAATATAGTTTTAAGGTTGTATTTTAGGAAAAGCTTTTTATTCTGCTAAATACAAACTTAAATATTGTAAGAGTTATGGCCCTTTGTAATTTTTAAACAAATTCATTTTTTTCTTCATGTTTTTGTAAGCCCATTATACAGGGACTTTTAATATTTTCACCAGCTGCATAATAAAGTCAGACCAAAAGTGTTCAGTAAGTGTCCAAACAATAACTAAGTTAGAATCCTTTCTCAAATCAAGTGAGCGATATAGGGCCATCTCTGTGTTTGTCTGACTAAAAAACAATAATCAATCTTTGAGGTAAATTGACAAATATTGTTGTAGAATGTTTTGTGAAGACATACAATTGGATTACTTTTGTGTCAATAGGATTTAGGTTTCTGCACATAAAAGATATTTAGAATAGCATTTGGGTCAGTCGGTTCACGTTCAATATTACTGATAGTATAAGTGGAAGCAGTGACTTAAAATTAATTACCAAACAGTTTCTGCTCAATTGCTTTGAGTTAATTAACATACGAGTTATGAAACTTGGAATACTAGTTCTTGGTGGCATAAATGAAAGACCTTGTTTTGTCACATTGACTTGTAATCAAGCACTAACTTCCTCTAAAAAAAATTCAGGTGATGGTTGGCACACACAAGAAGACATAGATCACAGGTGTCCAGGCATATGAGTAGACAGGAGTTTCACACTCTGCCAAACTTACTTCATCAGAGGAGCAGAAGGCTTCTCAAGATCCCGCACTGCACACTTAGATATAGTCTTTGACTACAACAAGAGGATGAAAGTACAGAAAGGTCCAATTGAAATCAATTCTGTGCTGCGTCATTTCTTCATTCTGGAAGTCGATGGACATAATTTATCATGGCATCAAGTGTGCATTTTGTCGACTATCAGCAGTCTTGTTCACCAGTTGTGCAACTTGAGCTGGTAGCTTTATTGCTTGAAGCCACAGCATAAGAGGGGGAAGGTGCAGGCTCATCAAAAAGTCTCAAAAGTTGAAACTAGGAAAAGAAGTTTGTGAAAACAATCGTTAAAATGATTTGGTTTCCTTTGAAACTTAATACATACTATGTGTATTTTGAATGAATTGAGATGCTTAAATAAAGAACCGCTATTCAAATATCAGGAAACTGCATTTTTCATACTAATGGGTAAATGATGTCGCCATTTCCTGTATGTATTTAAATAAGATATGTTTCCACAATTAATATTTTTAGGGAATTTTTCTCAACCTAATGAATGAGATTAAATTGTACAGCGTTATATGAGCTTAATATGTGTTTTCTGTTTCTTTAAAATTGGTGAAAAATTGTCAGAAGATAATTAGACCAGTATCCATTACTGCAATCATACAATCAAATATACAGGGATATATAATATAATTAAACCCTGTTTAGGGGCACGAGGCAAACAGAGTTACTTTCAAACGTTAAAGCTGCACTCTCACATTTTGGACGTTTTGACAACTTTTCTCATTTTATGTCTTGGATTGGAACCATCCAATTTTTGCGAAAAATTAAATGGTAGATTTTTCTATTTAAGTTAAAAAATTGATGTTTTATGCACTTTTCTTAAACCGTTAGTAACATTAATTTTCGAACGGAAATATGAAATCTGTGATCTGATCTTTTGTCAGCAATCTTTTATCATTGGTTTGCAGATAATTACGCCAAAAAATGCTCATTCCAAAACAAAAAAGGTGTGAAAACGGTATAACTGTGGGAGTGCAGCTCTAAATGTTTAATTTCTTGATTTTACTACTGTATTAGAAATTACAGGGGTTGGGGCATATTTTTAGTGTTTTTATTCCTTTTTTATGATTCATACAGTCATACTTTATTCCTCAGGGCATAACTTACAAATAGACAAAACTGGAAAATGGTCATTTCAAAAGGTCAAAGATAATGCAAGTTGAACAATCATATTGTTCATGGCTTGTATTTTTGCAATATTTTGTTGCATATGCTATAGAAAAGTTGAAAGTTAAAAATAAATTCATAGTTGAAATGATGGCTTTGAATGGTATTGTCAGATGAGAAACGGCACTATTAAGAAATAGGTATAATGGTACTTTATTTATTTTGATCAATTTTAGATATTGTATGAAAATTATTATCTTATTTAGTACATGAGACCTTTTAAACAGTTATTGACAATATAACAATGTGTATATGAAGCTTTAGATCAACACTTAAAGCTGCACTCTTATAGATTGTCAGTTAAGACACAAAATTGTCTCAAAATCTGCTGATTAGGTTATCATTCCTTTAATTCAGTCATATTAGATAATTCACAATAGAACCAATCAGAAATGTTTGGTAAAACTGCCGAAAATTTCATTTACATTAAATTGTTCGTAATGCTTTTAGCCATAAAACATCATTTTTTAACATAAATATGATAAACTGCAATCTGATCTTTTTTCAGCAGTCTTATATCACTTAAAATTGGGTCTAGACATTTATGCAAAAAATTGTCCATTTATAGACAAACAATAAAAGAGTACCGGTAGTCAAAACGATCAATCGGTGAGATTGCAGCTTTAAATACACCTTTTAAGACCGCTGTAAAATTCCAATGGTTTGCCTAAATTTTTAAAGCTAGCATACTGTTTAATTGACAACCATACTTTTTGTTTAAAAGTGTCATGATATCTTTGTACAATGTTTTTATATAATTCATTAAAGAAGTCAAAACAAATTTAGTTTGTTTATCTTGTAAATTGTTTGCTATTATTTAAATGACCCAGACAAAAATGGGAACGTCAGTGCTAGTTCTTTTACTATTAACATCCCATGAAGTTTCTATTGGTGTAGCAGCTAGGAGGTGTTATATTAAGGATGCATCATTTAAACCAAATTATACATTCATATGCACAACATACAGGCGTGTAGCCGCCTATACGTGAATACGCGGCTGAATCCACATGATTCTGACAAAAAAAACAAAGTTGCAGTATGCGAACTTGACTACATGAATCTAAAACTGGTTATTTTCCAGTACTAAATAATGCACATCGGAACGCCCAGAATGCACTAGATTGCACCAAGGGTTTCAAATTTTTCAAGTTTGCCCCGAACCCCCCAGCACATTTATGAATCCACATGAATAGAGGGGTAGCTACGCCCCTGACATAATTGAAACCACAGTGTGGCTAAACAACACTTGTATGTTTATCCTACGCAGTGATCTCCCATGGAAATGCAATCGTCAAAAAATCTGAAGGGGATGTTTATATGGACTACATTTGAAATGCATCAAGTGTTTAAAAAAATTGATTTCAGTCACGAAGAGAGTCAACCATACCCCACACTTGTTGGAGTAAGATGAAATGTCCACTTTCCACGAGAAAGAAAGTACATTGAAAATGTTCATTTGATTCAAGTGACTATTTTTTTATAAATATGTTGCAATACATAAAATACGTTATTTTTTATAATTGTTTACCCATGTTGAATTTTATTTGGCAAATTTATAAGAGATTTATATACGAGGGCATAGCCAGAATTTCGTGGAAAAGCTTGATTAAATGAAAACAATATGCAGCATATCTTTTAAACTTTCATACAATAATAATCAGGTAATTTGAAATTAAGAATGCGAGTTTCATCGTAAAGCATGTTATAACGACAACGTAGTGATCACTATGGAAACAGGTGGTCGCGCATTCCTCCGCAGTTGCTAAAATAACGCAATATCTTGTTTTGTTGACCACTCACATTGAAAGCAATTAAACGGCGCGAAGGTTTGCACAATTGACGTGACGTTAAAAACGTGTGATGAAGTCAAGTTTTAAGTCAGTGCGTTTGTTTGTTTATTTCAAAGGAAACATTTTAGCTTGAACGGTATTGTTAAATTTTGTTTGATAAAACGGGCAGTGATACAGTTCTGTGTGAACCTAGGGAAAACTCCATCGCAAACACTTAAACTGATGAATGAAGCATCGAGTGAAACTCAAGTGAAGCGAATGCTCGTTTACAAGTGGCACAAGCGGTTCAGTGAGGGGTGGCAAAGCATTTGTGACGACGTGAGGTCTGGGCGACCGGTTTCACAAACTACAGAGTGTGACGTCGAGGCCGTGAAAAACATCGTTGACGCTGATCGTCGAGTCACTCTTTATGAAATATGCAAGATGTTGAACATGAGTTATGGGTCGGTACGGAGGATAATGAAAGACAGTTTGAAAATGAGTCGAGTGAGTGCGCGTTGGGTTCCACGGCTGCTGACAGAAGATGAGATGAGCAAAAGAGTACGGGAATCATGCCGATTCTTAGCTCGGTACTAAAAGGAAGGAATCCGTTTTCTTGAGAAGATAGTCACTTGCGATGAAACCTGACTGTTTTATTACGACCCTGAGACAAAACAGCCAAGTAGTCAATGGAAGACTACCGGTTCCCCGCCTCCGAAGAAGGCACGACCATCCTGCTCGATAGGAAAGTATATGTCCATTGTCTTCTTTGATGTGCAAGGTGTTATCCTACTCCATGCAGTTCCGCAGAGCCAATCTGTGACGGATGCTTCCTACTCGAAGGTAAAGTAATATATAACAAAATTCATTTTTATCAATATTTAGGACTGCATTAATCTGCATTAAACAATGTTTTAAAAAGTTTATGATTAAAATATGGGATTGAATAAGTGTTAGTTTTAATTATAATATTTGATGAAGTACGCAATACGCGACAAATGTTATAAGCCTCAGTTATGTTCTCCATTTAAGGTTTTGAGGCGTGACTTGTAGAGGGCGATGGCATTTAAGAGACCAGAGGCGTTGCATGATGGGTGGATTCTTCACCAGGAAAATGCATCAGCGCATAGATCGGAGGAGGCACAGACTACCGCGACAATCCAGCTTGAAGCGGAGATCCTCCCCCCCCCCCTTATTCGCCAGACCTACCACCATGCGATTTTGCCCTATTTCCGAAACTTAAATGTGAACTAAAGGTAAACGCTTCAATGACTTTCAGGCACTACAGAGTGAAGCTCAGACACGCCTGTATTCTTACAAGTCAGAGTGGTTCAGTGACATTTACCGGCAGTGGGTAGCGAGACATCGACGTTGTATTGCGGCGAACGGCTCTTACTTTGATAAGTTATGACGTTGACGTCAGATTTTGACGTTTGAACTGATACTGACCTCATGTTAATGAAAAAGCTGTAGTTTCCTTTATATTTTATGTATCAGTTTGAAGTTTTATATGTCATTTACAGCTGAAATAGATTTTATAGCGAGCTGACGTTCGTTGAAAAATATTAAAAAGTGTTTATTGTATTAAGCAATTCCACGAACTTTTGGCTATTCCCTCGTATTAAGAAACTCGGAAAGTATGTGAATGGTTTGGACCGGCTTCCTCAGCCGCTAAAGAGGATATGAATATGACATACTTTTTTTAAATCTTTCGAACATGAGTTTTTGAGTTAATATAAGCGAAGCGTTAAGGGTTTTAAAAATGCATCTTTTACTTGGATTTTATAGATTGTTATTACGAAATAAAGTATGGCATATCAAACGAAGTGTTAAAACTAAGCTATTGATGGCTGAAACCCTTCAATAAATGTTGATATGTGCTAACATACAGTCTTTGAAGTCCAATATTTGGAAATGCGTTACTAACCCGATTCAACAAAAGGCTATTGCACAATCAGTTGATTGACATAATCACGTGATAAACCAATAACTTCCATTAAGGTTAAAATATTCAACACCTTAGTATGAGTCCCTGTGGGCGAGTGGATAAGCGATCCGTTTTTTATTCTATGTGTTATTTGCACCCATATGTGCTTGCTCCCAACTTGAACAAGATTATTTTTTAATATTTCAATCGTTTTTTTAAAAATGCAATTGAAGTATAAAAGAAAATCAACCTGGTTACTATTATTTCTGAAATTTCAGTACCAAGGAGTAAAATAAATATGCATGTAAGTGTTTTCAGATGCATTACGAGAAAAAATATGTTTGGTGCCAAAACATGAGAGTCTCTTTAAACGGAAAAGTTTTGGCAGTTTGTCAGTCAGTCAGATGGTGATAAATATAATGCATAGCATCATTGCTCTGGAGTACGATAACGTTGTATACAGAGTATGTTTTTTACTGAACATGCGTCTGTTTATGTTGATGTCATAACAGGTTTAAACTGTTTAAAGGAACTATAACATTATGAAACAACAAATCTGATTACAGATATCAGTGGCAGATCCAGGAATTGACTTAAGAAGGGGTACGTGAAACTCATGGGCTTAATCTTTCCACATCCGTCCCTCCGTCGGAACAGTCCCGCTGGGACCGATCCCCCCCCCTGAATCTACAATTGGGTACATGCATTAAAACCGTCTCCGTAGCCGATTGGTTAAGGCGTTCTATACCCTTCATTCAATTGACTTAATACTTCACACAATTGTTCAGGACCATCAGCCAATGAGGTTACATAACTCCATATCCTTAATACAAGTTATGGCCCCTGATTGACTTAGGTTAAAGTTTTAGGCAAGTAAAATTTCAGGGGAAGTTGGAATTTAATAAAAAAACTTCCATGGGTCACAATGAACCCAATGAACAATGTTCTTTAATCATGAGCTAACTATTCAAGCGTTAACAGACACATTCGTATTCAGACGAAGCTTGTATTGTTTTTACAAGCACAGAACTTGTATTTAGCATTTACAGTTTATATATAATTCAACTGAAAGTACTATTTAACCATAATATATCAAATATTAAGTCACCAATCACTAGCGGATTGAGAAGGGGGTGCAGTTGGCGTGCGCTCCCTCTAAAATCGTCCAAGTTTACTTTTTGTGTCAATATATGAGAAGAAAATAATAAAATATACACATAATGCATCATTTCCGACTACAAATTGTTAAAAATTTCTTGATTGAGTAACACTCAATCCTCCTGCAAACGCACCTAAGTAACGCCCCCTTCTAACGAGAATTCCTGGATCCGCCACTGGTCATTATATATTTTGTTTATCAAACGGTACAGAGACCAAGTGACTGAATCTGACTTGCATTTAATGAATGAGATGGTCTGTAAAAGATTTCTGATGAATATCCTATGAAATTTGCAGTCCTCACGTTCGACTGGTCATTGTTTGTGGATTTATTATACACACTTATAAAAAATACTATTACCAAGTTGTCTCTTAAGGTTACGGGAGCCTTCACTGTCAAAAGTAAGATATATATAATTTGTCCCCCTAATGCCATAAAATATGGATGGTCCCCTTAATGCCTCAAAAATAATATTATATATACACTGGTCTCCATAAACCCTTCTACATATATACCGGTCCCCTTAAAACCTGCAACATACTTACAAATTATTAAGGAGACCGCAAATTACGTATATTTTTTGTTAATCAATTTAAGAAGCCTAAATTTTGTACTCATAATAAATGATCATTTTAATACTAAATTATTAACAAAATAAAGTATAAAACAAAAAATATACAAATTGTCTCCTTAATGCCATAAAAAATATACGGTCTCCTTAATGCCCTAAGTATATATATATATGTAAATATGTCATGTACTCACGGGGAAATTTTAAAAAGAACTACTGCTGACAACATTCTTCATGACAACGTCAACGATTTTGAAATAAAATATCAACAATACTTCTTCATCAAAATTATATAAAACATATGAACAAATGTTTGTAATAATGTTATGCTTTATGCATGAACGAACATATGAACAAATGTTTGTAATAATGTTATGCTTTATGCATGAACGATCAAACATAAGACATTGTTTGGATACAACAGCACTGAAACAGCGTTTCTATTCATGTTGATAATTGATGCATCAACCACATTGGTAATCGCAGTCAGGAGTGATACACTCTTAGGATAAAAATTACATTTTCAAGGAACTGTTAGTTTTCGCCATCGTCTTTTTCTGATGATATAATTGATACATCTCTGAAAGAACACATACTCATTAATACTCCTCCTTCACAGCACCATCAACAAATGCATACGTTGTAAGTTCGATTGGAATACTAAAAGAAACAAAACATAAAAATCAATTAACTCTAAAACAGACACAGAGTAGCAAACAAGCTCAATACATTTAAATCGTTTTTTATAAAAGGAGTAAACTGTACAATGTGTTCACATGTAAACACATGATCAAAAACCTCAATTCCATCGGCCATACATAAATTTAGCATGCCATTAGGCTGTGTGTTGGCTAAGTTTCAGAGCGAAGAAACGAGTACATAATGGCAAGCCAACACAGACAATCCCAAAGCAATTTCTTTTCTTGAGAATTTTTCATCTTAGGTTACAGTGAAACATCCCACATTTCAAAACACACCATCGAACTAAAATGTACACAGGAAGTTGTATTATTACTTTCACCCTCAAAATAATTGTACTTAAAATGATCAGTGAGCTCAACATTTTACAGCAAAGCCATAGGCAACCGTTATGACACAAAGATCAAAATAATTAAAAATCCAAACCATTAAAAAGGCAAAGGCGACACATACTTTCAATTACATTTCAAAATGTATGACACCGAAAAATGGAAACAGTTACTAACCATAATTATGACGCAAACAGCGATGCCTGCTATATATAGCGTTACCGCATACAACATCGAAAAATTTGGACAACATACATGCCATAATTATGACTCTAACAGCAATGATTGCTATAAAAACGATAGCGCACACCACATCGAAACCAATGGAAAACTTACGTGCCATAATTATGACGCAAATAGCGATGCCTGCTATAATAAACGTTACCGCACACCACACTATGAACTTTCCTTCACTTCGCCGAAACTTCGGCAGGTGTTTATCAGTGATAACGGACCGGTAAAATGGCCCTCGCCCGTAAGGATGGAAGTCCTCTTCGATTGGATACTCCGTTAAATTCCTCTCAACATTAGGATATGTCTTATTTTGCTTCGTTAAGAATTCATCAGATTCGAACGATTCATTTTCAAGTCCTCTTTTCTGAAATAATACATAAATAATAGAGAGCATAATACATCGATCAAGGATTACTTCATTCTTCTAGGTGAAATGCCATGACAGGTTTCGATAGTTTTAGAATGTATATAGTGCGGGACTTAGACAATTGATAATGACACAAAACTATCTTGGTTAAATAAAGTATAACCAGCTCAGCACTGTCTTAAAGTATGCTATTGAAAACGTTTGACTGTCCGTGTTGATTGAGTATTTCATAATGATTAAACAATTAATATGAATATTCTTTAGTTTAAATATAGTTATTATGTCCCTTTAAAAAACAATTTTACAGTGTTATCATCGGAAGCAGTTTGGTTGGCACATGGCTTATAACGTCGTGTTTGTACACTGTCATAACAACCTGCCCCTGTTTTCGAATTTGTATTGTTATCATATTCCCATGTTTCGCTCTTCAAGCTAACAATTGCACTGACTGTACGTATTTTAGCCATGGTTACACCTATGTGTGATATTAATTACACAACATATAGTCACGGTACGCATTGTTAGAAACACAAACGTTAATGATATGTCCGTTCACTTGATAACAAAATGATTTATTTTGTTTGAAAAATTCTGACTCTTTTTAAATCACCACAAACAAAACAACGAATGTCAAGTAACGTTCACAGGAATTTAACGTTGAGCTAGTTCTCATCTTACAGAATATAATCATCGGCTTGTATGCCAATAAGCGCTTGAGAACAAATTTAAAAAAATGTTAATAAACCTCTTCTTGTCACGGAATTCAGCTTTGAACTCCTCGCAAAAGTCATTTCACACCAGATAAGGAAACAGATGATTAGAAACGGTATTTCTTTCACTTGATATTTTTTTTGCACACGCCAGACTCTTATCAGTTCTAGTTGATGGAGGATTCTTTTCTAATTAGAAATTATCTTAAGCTTAGACTTGATACAAATCACTGGAGCTCAATCAAACATTTCTGTTCGCTACGATTACCGAAAAAATCGTTGCTACAAAGGAATATAATTTATAGTTTGTTGTAGAGAAAATATTATTAGGTAAATCGATGATTCCGACAAGTATAGTAAGCTGTCAGATAATGTAAGCTCCTACATGGATTTGAATGTACATTGATATTAAATAGTTACTTTGAAATCGCCGCAAAAATAATTTGGTTTGATTGTAGATACATATGACGGATATTTATTAAGTAATTCAATTTATTCGTCTGCTGTGAATATTTATGAAAGCGACATGTTATAATGCGAACACTAGCTTAAGCAAACTTCATTACTTGAAGGTTTCTGCAGAATCCTTCTATATCTATTCGAAAACGATGGCTACTGTAGTAAAACACTTATATAAAATGTCAGTAAATATATAGCATCAATAATGTCATTCATTGAAAAAAACAACGTATGAGAGTCCAGATCCATACAATTTTGTTATAAACATATCGGCTTTGGAATTTATTTCTGATGACAATATAAGTATCTATCATTTGTTTCCGTAACGGATAAAAGTATCCGACCAGAGAGCACGCGCGAAACCAAGTTACGAGGCTTGCCGATTTACCGGCCATGCAACATGCCCGAGGGTCGGATTTATTTATCCGGACCGAAAAAAACATTATTGTTTTTTTTTCTTGCATATCTAAAATTATCGATCATGTAAAAATTGATGTAGAAAATGCACTTTTTACAATTCAACAAAAGGTGCATGCGACTTCGTTCACTTATGTCAAAAAGCGCAGTAATTGTAAATCAATATTGGAGTCAAATAGTTCCTCTAAAATCGGGTTTTTACGATTATTTATTTTGATTTTGATTAAAAGTATTGCATACTTATATATTAAAGTGTGCTTTATTGATATGATATAATACATTTTTCAACAACCATACAATGATAAAAGAAGTGGCGCGCTATTGCGCGTGACTCGTCTTACAATGCGGTGTAAGACGGTTTTTTCAAGCACTGATCACATGACCAGAAACACACGTCCGGTCATTCGGAACTCCTCGGCCATTTTTTTCAAAAACAACCTCGGATGTATGCAGGTACATCAGTTGAAGTAGTTCGTAAAATTTTGAATTATATCATTAATTCAATGTAGTGTTTTAGAGTTGTATTTATTGATCTAAGTTTAATTTGATTGCCATTAAATTGTATTATTGCAAACATAATTAAGAATCCCAAGAGTAATGTCACAAAGTTTAACTGCTAAATAAAATTACTACGCGATCTACTTGCAGCGGACTTAAACGTACCACTTTTTGAGTATGTAAACCGTCCATATACATCCGAGGTTGTTTTCGATAAAATGGCCGAGGAGTTCCGAATGACGTCCGGTATGCAAGAAAAGGTAATGTCAAACACCGGCTGACCTGTAAGGCAAGAATCAACGCTAATAAAAATGCATTTAAACAGATAAGTCAAACGCTATTCTTTTCAATAAAACATTGTGTTTGATGTTTGAAAATACACGATATTAGTTTCATACTCTGTATAAGTATGCTACAAGTTATATATAAATATATTTAAATAGTTATATATAAGTCAATGCTTATTCATCCTACTTTAAGTCTATAATTCATTTTTCTAGGCCATTGAAAACAAATCAACATTGTCTGTTGTGTGCTATAAGGATTCCGAAAAGTCCGAAAACACTTTAAAAACATACTCTTTTGTTAACGCATTGACTGATCAGAAGATCGTTCCTAAAATCAAATTACATAACAATAAGAATGTTTGCCTGTACGTTTTCCTCGTAATTAGTTAACAGAATGTTTCCACAATCGCGCTCCTTCCAATGACCGAGGACAAGCTCAGCCCATGAACTAAATAAAACTGAAGCGCTACGAGTACTTCAACAATACATAATGCAGTAACCATTAGATTCTGTAATGCACTGGAAACTATAGGCCCATCAGCCCCAAAACTATTGTGAACTTTTGCATGTCTTATTGACTGGTCCAAAATATAGTAGGTCATTGATTTTTGTTAAAGCGGTATGATGGTTATCCATTGTTTTCGACATCTATATTTAAATATTCATGTTCTGCAAAATCATTTGATACGAAAAAACGCTGCCATTTAGACCAATGAATTAAGAATACACATAAGCAGCTGCAGTTTACTATCAAACTACTGCAATGAAATAGTAAACTTAGGCTGAACGTGTTACTACAGACCTAAGTCTGCCCAAAATTCTTAGTGTTGGGTAAAATGTTTTGATTGTCTTTTTTGTTCTTGCATCAAAACGCTGTTAGTATAATGTTGTGTATTCTTTAATTCAATAATTGAAACTATAGAGACAACCACAGCAGCCTAAGATTGAACCTATGTCGTATTTTAAGGCACAAGGATCAGTCCCCTAGACATCAATGAGAGACACACAACGCCACAATACAGTTCACATTCACTAATAAAATGATTTTCTTAATTAAGTATCAATCTGTTTATAAACTCAGGTTTTTATTATATTGTTCTAGTATTTCTTTGCTATAAAGATAGTTGGTACGCGTGAATAAACAGCTCGTGCTACATATACGGATCTTACCTCCCTTTTCCCATGTTAAACCTGCTTTGGCAAACATGATAGGGACGATGACGTTTAACAGTTCTTTATTGTTTGGGCGCTTCCACGGTATCCACACTTTTAATGTGTTTTATTTAGTGTGAGCGCAATTTCATTCATTGACATTGAGTGTAGTTTTAAAGAACCCCAGTCACTATCTATATACATGTGCTTATCAAAAATCTGACAACTGACTTTTAACAATTTCACATTTAAATAACTTATGTTAAATAGACCTAGTGCGCTTCACTTAGTTAAATGCTTAAATATATATAAATAACTATGGTTAAACAGTTTTAAATCATTTTGTTCATATCTGTTTTACTTGTTGTTTACGAAACATTTTTCTAAAAATGACATTGTTCCTCTGCTTCAATAATATGTATTGCAGTGTGTATTATAAAAACAAGTAGTTTGTGAAATTGTGTAGTTGATGCAAGGATGGCACTTGATTAGTTCGGCTTTTGCGGCTGGGCCACGCCTTTTTCAACTACAGGTCCGCATTCATGCAACAACAGCGCAGGCCAGACAACAAAATCCACTATTGATCCTGTACAGGTGTATTGTTTGAAAACATTTGAATCAAACTTGTCGCCCCGCAAAGCTGTTTTAAAACTCATAGGTGGACTTTGAACGACCATCATCCAACCGATGTAAAGACACTGCATAACGAAAGGTTTGAGGCCATGTAAACAGTGCTTCCGCCAGCTCGCCTCCATGTAAGCCTACGGAATAAACAAATATATTTTTCTCTGGCTGCTGAAAAACCTTATTATTTTATTGACGTAGAGTAATCGCCGGAATCAAGATTTGCCAACTTTAAAACATTTTTGTACTAAAACATGTTATTTTAGAACGATTGCAGTGTCTACGAATTGTCGCTCGTTAAGAAATTGTTTGATAACGGTTTATGTTTGCGTATGTTTATAAATACATGATAAACATTCCTCTCACTCTTTGCACGATTGGTAATATTGACCGTGAAACTTCTTTTCTGACTTTCGTCATCTGTTCTTCAACTTTTACGTGTCTTGATGCCTGTAAAGTTAATTTATGCCTTATGTATTGATCACAAAATGTGTATCAATTTAGTTAGAAAAAAAATCAAGTGTATTCCAATGCCTTTATATTGAAATAACCGAAGTACATACTTTCAATATTATGCAAGCATTCAAAATATCGTTTTGTGACACACTGATCTAAGCCATGTGAGCCAAATCGTTAGTAAACATACCACTTCAATTTCATTTTTTTGTTCGGTTTCATCAGCGTAACTTTTTCTCCTCTTAGGTTCCCATCGTTTTTGAAGCTGCATGTCTTCTATAGTCGACTGTTCTTTGCAATATTTTGCAAACTTGGCAAGCTTCAATTGAAAAAGGACAAAATGATATACACACACACACACACAACATCACAACATCACAATCCGATTAAAATCGTATTCATAAAACGAGGAAAGTCGTTTACTTAGATTACAGTAAGTAAGTTAATTTTGGAAACACATCACGATGTTTTTTTTTATTTATGTTGAATTTCTTACTGTTTTTCGTAATAATGCTCTCTTCAATGTACATAAGTTTGCATACCTGTTTACGGGAAATCGTCAGATGTACAGGAATGTCCTACAAAGCAAATGCATTTTATAAAATGAGTCTGGATTATAAGGAAAGCTTCCGGAACAGAAATAACACCACAGATTATAACAACAAAGCATATATACTGCATGAATAAGGAATTATTTATTTGTCGCTTGATCCGTTGGGTTGTACCAATGCGATACGTTTGCGTAGGTTTAATGCGATGTATCGTTACTTAAGCAAGACACGAGAACTAATGACTTTGCGTAATATTGCGAAAGTTGATTTGTGCATGCACCCTTGGAAAGTGTGTGGTACAGACTCAGGAAACATTGTGTTATACGGTAGCATCTGAACACTTGCCCATTACGTCATATAAAGTTCACAGAATATTTCAGACGGAAAATTAACACGCATTAAATAAATGCATTTCCTACTACCTTGAACACTGCAGACTTCCGGTATTCATCAAACAGGAGGTTGACAGCATCATCTGTTTGCTTAAGTATCTGACTGGCTTTCTTCTCGCAAAATTCAAACGCGTTCTAACAAATGGAAATTTTTGAATTGATATAACACTGTGGAAACGACTGCGTTATCAGTTGTTTAGCGCTCATTTTATATTAATAACATGTAAATGGAAATCGCTTTAGTATGTCACCGGATTTTCTTAACTTATATCTTTTTTTGTGAAATATCCAAATTGTAATTCTAATGCTTTTTATAATTGAGTGTCAATTGTGAGTAACTCTTTGTACATCACTCCATGAAATCAGGTAAAATACTTTTACCAATAACGTGAGGTGCAGTGTCTCAATCGATTCCTCCTCAGTGTAGCCAACCTCGGTCAAACATTCAAACGCATTGGTCCACTCATTGTCATAAAGTTCACTGTACTTTTCACCAAGTTTCAAAGGTCTGTCCGAATCGTTAAGATCTGTAATGTTGGGATTGTCTTTCGTCAGCCTATCTCCTGCAATCTTACTCAATCTACAAAGATGAATATTAAATTAAAAATCATTTGGATTTATACAGCACTATATTAAAATTCTCTAAATTGCAATAATGTTTAACAGTTAATGGTCTAACACAATGCAAAAGTGGATGGGGACATATAACAGTTGTTTCAAAGGTTCATGATTTATAAAGTTTTGAGAATCAATCTTTTGCATGAGTAATACATCTTTTGCCACATGATTAAGGGGAATAGGAAGTTGACAAAATGTTACAATAAAGTATTTTATCAGACTTTGAATCCAAAGAATTATTTTATTGGAAATGTCAAAAGACAATATAACTATAATTAAGTGTGTGAAAAAGCCACAGACTACCCAATGAACAATGTCTCGCGGGTTCTTCAATATATATTCAAAATATTCAAAAATATAACTACAAAATTGGAAAATAGTCATTTCTTTATCATACAAATGCAAATATCTGATAGGGTTGACTGTTTTGACACAAAAACATACTCATTTTGTATAACGAAATTTCCGAAAAAAATACAATGCTTCTGCAATTGAAATTAATATGATATAACTTGTTACACCTTATCATGTTGCAACGCATATGATGCATGTAGCATATTAAAAATCCAAACTAAATACAAATCAAACAAAACATGAACATAAGTGTTTTTTGGACATTCAAATGTTTTGAACTCTGTGAACGGCCCTTAAGCCTTAGATTATGTCCTTAAATTATACAATTTATAGTATCAATACATTCCAAACGTTTATCTTTAACGAGGGTGAATTCGTTTAAAAACGTCACTTCAAAGTGTTTTTTTAAGTTATTTTTATATACGACTTTCTGAGCAAAAGGTAAATACAAGGCATTTCTTAAGGATTTAAATATCTTTGAATTTGCTTATTTTCAGCAATGGTAGCAGCAACATCGTCACAAACCTCTTCAATCATTGTAAGTGGGTTAAGATTTTCAAAAAAATAAATAAGTAATATTCAAGGACCCCAAAGAAACAGATTACTATGACTTCACCGACTAATATCAAACCTTGTTAACAGTTCCTCATTTTCAGCTTTAAACTGCTTAAGTTCGGTCTTTAGTTGATCATTTGCTGCGAGTAACCGAATTGTTTCATCTTTCTCCAGCTCCAATCGCTCCCTGAAGTCACACATTTGTTGGTGTATCTTGGTATACGGTTCTGTCGACTCTTTTTCTATAGTCATGGACACTGTGGAGGCATTGTTGTCAATAACTGTTTTCTGTGCAATACGAACGCACGCAGCTTCAGTGCTTGTTTTGCTTTTTAACGTTGGCTGTCGATAATATTCTGTAGACTGACAGCTGTTTTTCTTTTGTTCTTTGGCTTGTTCGGAGGTTTCATATCTTTGTAAAAAATCTTGTGGAATCTGAAGCAGTATTGAATCAGATATGTGAAATTACTTAGCAGCAAACAATTATATCATACTCGAACAAAATGAAGAAATATGTGAAATTGTATCTGTTTTTGTATAGCTTCTATGCAGAATCGCGTTCGACGCCTGTGACGCTTTCTCCATTGTCAGACCAGGAGTATAACAGTTTCAATTAAAGATGAGCTTAGCCGTTGGAAATAGATGCATTTGTCTGATTTTAAAACATATTATGAAGCCAATTAAATATTTTGTTTCCAAGATAGAAATAAGCAAGCACGAGAAGTTGGAATTTATTGAATGGCAAATGGACTTGTCCGACTGTTTTACGAGTTCTATTATTTATATAATGAAAACCCCACAATCTTCCTATCAGTTATCAAATAAAAACAACATTAAACAATTGAGCCTAATTTGTTAAACCCTCCTATTTCAATTGTTAATCCGAGTTTTGTTTACAGTGTTTGGAAAAAAAGTGTCTGCGTTCTCATTTTTAAGAAATATATCTGTTCGATATTCATTTTCACACAAACAGCATAAATCAGTAAAATTATGTTTGAGTACAAAGATGGAGAAAATTGCAATCACCCAAACCGCATATAAGGAAGTTAAATTATATTTGTGTATATACATGTAGGAAATAACTGTCACCAATACCGAATAAAAGGAAGTAAAATAATGTTTGTGTATCAACATGTAGATACTAACTATCACCAATACCGCATAGAAGGAAGTAAAAATTTATTTGTGTATAAACATGTAGAGAATTGCTATCACCCAAACCACATAAATGTGTAAAAATATATTTGTGTATACACATGTAGAGAATTACAATCACCAATAGCGCATAGAAGGAAGTAAAATTATATTTGTGTATAAACATGTAGATAATTGTTATCACAAATACTGCATTGAAATAAGTAAAATTATTTTTATGTATGAACATGTACTGAATTACTTTCACCAATACCGCATAGAAGGAAGTAAAACTGTATTTGTGTATAAATATGTAGAGAATACCTGTCACCAATATATATGCAAAAAGCTGCAGAAACATGCTCAGTAGCAAAATGTTTAAACATAAACCCGGTTTAGTGGCAATGGGCAAACGACAAATACCGCATAGAAGGAAGTAAAAATATATTTGTGTATAAACATGTAGAGTATTACAATCACCAATACCGCATAAAAGGAAGGAAAATTAGATTTGTGTATAAACATGTAGATTATTATTATCATCAATACTACATAGAAATAGGTTAAATTATTTTATGTATGAACATTTACTGAATTACTGTCACCAATACCGCATAGAAGGAAGTTAAATTTTATTTGTGTATAAACATATAGAGAATTACTATTACTTATAACGAAAATAGAAGAAAACCTATAGTTCACATTGTTTATACGTGTACCTGTTTTAATAAAACTTCAGCCGCAACCTTCATTTGTGTGTAAAAATACCACTTTATCTCCTCCGCAGAATTGGAATCAATGTTTCCTCTTGCTTTAACGATTTCCGTTTTCCAAAAGGTTATTTTCTCTTCAAATTGGTTTAAAAGATCATCAGCTCTATCATGTTCGAACATGCTACTTTCTCGTTTATAAGTGCGGGTATTGTTCCCTGCTTTGGGAACACTCGCAAAACTTCCATTGTTTCCCATGATTTGTATGTCATCAATGTTAAATATTTTAATGTTTTAACATTTGCATACTTATTTGACCAAATGCTGTATAATACTGCGTAATTTACGCAGTCCACAAAATACTTCCTCCTTCGTAATATTTAATCCTCTGCTTATTTTACAATTTAAACGTAAGATTAAGTTGTAAGCATTGTACTTGTTTTGAATTCAATGTTATCACTAAATAAATAAGCGACACCCTTAAATCTAATCGATGGGATATCAAATGTGGAATCCCAGACAATAAATTAATACTCAAAACGCAAATAAAATGTGTTTTTTACCATGCGCCAAAACGTTTAGAATAACTGAAGTAGTCCATGTATGTTTCTTACTGATTTTTTTCTGTTTCTGGATTACAAGTAAACTATTGGAATTGATAGGAAGTAAAAACAACTATATTTTGGTTGCTGGCTGTCAAATTTTGTATTTTTCATTTTTCATCTGACAAATGTATCCCATCCACAAGACTACTCGTCCTTTAGCGAGGTCCAATAATGTTTGCATCTGTAAAGAACGAATCTGTAACTTAAAACCTAAATTAAGTTGTCAAATTATTTTGTACCATGACCTGAAAGCACGAGGTAATTTCGGATG
The DNA here is from genome assembly GCF_026914265.1 of Mya arenaria. Taxonomy (NCBI): domain Eukaryota; kingdom Metazoa; phylum Mollusca; class Bivalvia; order Myida; family Myidae; genus Mya; species Mya arenaria. The sequence goes on along the minus strand of NC_069124.1, from coordinate 15,542,560 downwards.
CGTGAGATCAGCATGTAGCATATCATTTACTAGGGTAAGGATTCATTTATAGGGTGATCAATACATATATTTTGACCTGTCATTAAATCCAGGTATGTATGAAGCAAGGTATAAAGTAGTTTCTCATTTGAGACAAAATAAAAAAAAGAAATAATTATAAATGATGATTGTTCGGCTCAGAACGTAAATAGATAATTCATTTTAATTATAATTTCTATAAATATTTCGACTAGGTTCATCAAATAAAAGTAATCATATTTTCATTGTCTTTGTAATCTATGTTTAGGTAATATTCGTCACACATGTCGTACCACAATAACAACATTTAATTTTATTACAAATATAATTTACAAATGATGAAGTGTTCATTTAAATAAACATTCATCATATAATCGTGTTAGTGAACATTCTTTATTACACTAAACATACGAAACCGTTGTAAACAAATTGTTTTGTATTACAGCTTTAAATTATGATTGCGCGGTGTTAGGTTAGGTCAACTTTTGTCGAAAACGGATGAAAGTTTGAACTAAACATTGTTTCAATGCAAATTAATCCTGGAATAAAGAAAAGTTCATTCAAAGAATTCTTGTGGAGGCATGAATACATTCTAAACTCTCCAACCGTTATGGTTAAATGTTACTGAACTTCACACACACACACATGCAAAGTTACATTTAAGTAAACAAAGACAAAAAAGAAATATGATACTTCAGAGCCTGCTAGCGTCAACGTCAACACTTGTCCTTGCACTATTCAGTTAGGATCTATGGATATGATTATGTGGTTATTACCATTTAAACTATATTATACATTTTAAAACTAACAATCGTATGCGTTTTTCTAAGCGCCTTATATCAGGAACTGTCCGGTAAAGACTCGGTTTTATGTTTTTCACTAGTCCAATATTTATGTGAAAAACTACAGAAACAACTCAGTAGCAAAAAGTTAAAACATAAATAATATCCTTAGTTTTATCAAGACTAGATCATTAGTGTGCTCCATGTTTCTTATATTAGTATTATACTTGAGGACAAAAATCTTAAAACATTTGTAGTTTAGTTAGAGCAACACAACAATATCATTGAAGGTTCTTAGTACAGGGGCTGTTGGGTTAGAAAACACTACAATTATAGTATAATTATAGTATACTAGAGATCAGTATTTTTGGACCAGGGACATTCCACGGATAACTACTACACCTATATAAAGCATGAGTCTAAGATCCTTTTTTATAATAGGCTTACAGAGATTCTAAAACAAAAACTAGTGATTTAAGCCGTACTAGTACTTTATTATACAGCCTACTTTACATATCGATTACACCTTTTATAAAGGAATTGATACAGAAACAATACCCCAAACTGAACTTTTCCGTTGTTTTCAAATAAATTGACAGTAACCGTTATGGCTTGCAACCTTATCAATGCAAATTACGATTAGTTTTATTATCAGACAGTTTCAACAATGTGCATTTCACTAGTAGAGTACGCCGTGAGGGTACCAATTTGCATGTGAAACGAGTCGAAATATTTCATAGAACATGTGACTAATTTAACACGCAATGTTTGTAGATTTAAAGTAGTTTAAATATATAGTTTTAAGGCCTGTACATTTTTAAACTATTGGCAGTGTTCATCATGGATGGTAAGACTTCCTAAGTGTTGTTCAATTCTATACGAATGGAAAGTGGCATCAGTGTACTGATGGGTTTTGGAGGAAATATGTGAAAGTTGTGTGCAGGCAGCTTGGTTTCAAGGTACCGTTTCTGTGCCTGGAGGCTTATAATGCAAAAACAGAGACATGTCAGGTTAAAATTGAGCATGATATGTTACAAGAAATAGCGATGTATCCACATTTTATGTCGACAACTTTAATAACACATTCTGTGAAGATATGTGGGTGAGTGATCATCTATAACAACCTGCAGGCAATTTGTGTTAAACGATAGACAGGAAACGTATTACACGTTTTGTTATTTACGGTACGTGTGCATATTTTCAGGAGATAAGTACAGTTTTTGTGATATACCTTAGGCGTTCGATCGAGTCTGGCAAAAAGGCCTTATTCACAAACTGTCTTCTTTTGGCATCAGAGGGGATCTTCGGAACAGGATTACATCATATCTTACCGGTGGGAAACAAATATTTGTTGTTTCGAATTCTTCTTCATCTTGGTCTGATGCTTGCGGGAGTGCCTCAGGGCTCTAGTATTTGTCCTCTTTTTTCTCATTTATACTAATGATATCGCTGATGATATTAAAGCTTACGCTCGTTAATTTGCAGATGATACTAGCCTGTACATTGTGGTCGAGACACCTGAAGCTGCTGTCATCAATTCTAATCTTCAGAAACTATCCACTTGACCTTCTAAATGGCTTGTCACTTTCAATACTTCTAAAACAGAATGAATTATTTTTTTTCTATAAAACGGGATGGATGGATTCATCTCCTTTTGTTTATGCACACTACTCCAATACAAAGTGTTCGTTCTTACAAACATTTCGGACTTGGCATTTCTGATGATGCTAAATGGAAAGATTATAAATGGAAAGATCATATCATTTCCGTTCTCGACAAAACTTTAAGATTGGGTATCATGCGGGGTCTTATAAAGCTTATATGTATATGTCAATGCAGGCAGTATGAATTCATTATTGCGCACTAATTTACTGACTGAAATCTTGAAAAGCAAGCAATACCTGAGGTACAATTATTTTATATCGATTTAAGCAAACGCATTTCTGAATTCTTGTATTGTAACTCATATAACAAGGACTTTTTTTTCAGGATTATTTGGGGCAAAGAGCATCCCCATTTTCCACAAATTTAATTGTAGTGGAAGTGAAATTAGTTTTGCCGACTGTGATTACGGAAAGGCAACCCAAGAAGACTTCCACATCGTGTATGCCTGCTATATAAGACCATATGGAGATTGTTGGCAGCGGTCAACTATGACCTACGAGTTCTCTTCTATTGTCTGCTCCGTATACCCATTTGGGAACGAAGGTATAGACTCCGGAAACTCACAATATAATGTTTAATTTGAAGCTGGAGATAATGTTCATACTTTTCGAGCAAACCTGATGACTAAAGGTGGAATATATGAATATTTTGGACACAAAGAATCAAAATAAGGTGTTTTTTTTAAACAAAAAATATTTTCAAATTCAATTTAATGTTCAATGACCTCTCTACGATCAGGTACGTGTCCGAAAGACATTTTTTACAACTATATAACTTTTCGAATTGTTATTCTTTTGCAGTCCAATGCTTGGAAACGATTATATAGGAGATCTGATATTAATATATATACATGCCTCTGACATTAAGAAACTAAATTTAATTGCATACACAAAACAAGTCAACCTTTTAGCATTTTTTGTCATATGTTTAATTGAATGATAAATGTAACATTTGTACATACTTATTATCACAAATTGACCTTAACGACTTGTTACAAATAGGTTTTATGCTCACTTCATGAAATGTTTACCTACATTCATTCGCTTGAAGTAATGCTCCTTTTGAAAAAAATGAAAGATAGATAAAAGTCAATCTTAAGATGATTTTATCGGTGGATGTAAGAGTTACACAGTTAATCCTTAAAACATTATTTTATTAATATCCCGTCTTTTTGAGTGATTCTTGCAACTTTGTCTTGTTTGTAAGTGGGTCGACACTATCAACGAGTAGCCAGTGCATTTTATCCAGCCATTTTGTCTCTGATATCAATCATCAGTCCATGTTTAGAAACTATAGACCAGGTAGAATCAGAGACCAGAAGTGATCGATGTATTGCATGCAATTCATTTTGCAGGAATGAGGGTGACCATTCACCTACCATAGTGTATGTGGAGAAAGACGGAATAAAGGGAGTTATATACCCTGAAGATTGGGACGATAATGACGCCAAGGTCATGTGTCAACAGCAGGGTTATAAAACAGGTGTAGCCCTCGGGCCCAAGTATACAGGTAAATCATTTAACGAAAAGTAAAGGACATTGATAGTCAACATGTTGGGTGTACTTTTATTAGCTTACTTTACATCCATTGCATGTCAACTCGTGAAGAGTTAGTAAATCCTTTTTAGCTTTGTTCCAATACAAAATGACCCCAACGCTCACTAATGACGATATGTTGTGTAATGTGTTTGGCCTGGTTGCATTCTGTGACTTTTTTGTTTTACCTTTGACCGTGTGCCTTTAAATCTGTTCTTGTATAAACTGTAATCAACTGAGCTAGTCTCTGTAGTTTTAATTGTTGTATAACAACTTTATATTCAAAGATCCAAGTTACCCATACTGGATGTCAAGCGTGCAATGTGCTGGAACAGAAGGACACATTGAAAATTGTACCTTTGAAGAAAAACCTCCTCTTTGGAAAGCATTCTCATTCAGGGACTTTCGCAGCGCGGCACAAGTGCATTGTACAAATGGCACAGGTAAAGCATATGTTGCATAGGAAAATTTAAACATAAGTAACTCCTCATTTAGTTATCACTTTATGTTCACTTAGAATTCGACAGGGTTTATCAAAACGTTTTCAAAACGTCAATATTTCGAAAGTTGTTCAATGCTTGTTGTAATTTCGCTGCCATGTATTTCTTGTTTAGTGATTGTTTCGCCTCTACACATGCTGTTCTTTAAATGAAACATATTGGGTTTGTCTCTGTATGTTCCATTGTATACAATCATATATACACATCAATTTCAAAAGTATGTACAGAATGAGGTAATGAAGACCTGATAAAGGTACAACTAAAAATTCTCTCTAAAAGTGATATCCTTCAGACGAATGCAATCTACATACAACAATCGGAAATAGCAGCTCCTGATTGACTGTAACTATGAAAAGTAAAACACTGGCAATACCCTCTTACTTCCATGAGTCATTAAGACATATAAGTATAAAACTAACCCGTCAATAGTTTTTGCTAATTGACCGGTATTTTTTTTATTTTATCTTTGTTCATTGCTATCGTTTGTTTGTTATACTTATTATCAAGAACATTGGAACAACACTTACATTTAATTTATTTCATCAAAGTTATCAATTCTTGTTATTAAATTGTGCTCCAAAGTTCGCGTGTGTTTGTTTCCTAGTAACAAGGGAAATCAGTCCGGAATATGATGTAAACTTCTAATTGCCGGTGACCGGTACACGTTTTTCCGACTCATTACACTTTTATGATGATTTCATTGTGATTACTCCTCCAAGTTACATTGTCATGTTAGACACAACTTATTCAATGGCGTGTCGGTCAAAAACAAAACAAATTGCACCCCGTCGGGTCTTAGCTTTTTGCATAAATATTGAAAGACCAGAAAATAAATGAATACTGTGTGTAATTTTATTAGTTATATGGCGGACCGTGTCATCGATTGTATTTGCGTGAGTAACTGAGAATAACATTCCAAATTGTCTTACCGTATTTTCCTTGTCGTCCATATCTGTTGTAGGTGTCGATATACAACTTGATGCAGGAACATCGCCAAACTCAGGAATGGTGAAGGTTTCTGTTAGCGGGGAGTGGGGCGTTATCTGCGATAGAAACTGGACTAATATGGATGCGAGGGTAGCCTGTCGGCACTTGGGCTTTTATGACGGTCTTGCTGGTACCAATGTTAACAAATCATTAGGAAAAGGTAATATAAAACAATATAATGATATTTACTTTGAATAATGAGTTTAATAGTTCAGCATGATTATTTTCATTCAATTTGCCAGATCTGTAATTTTAATAGGTTATATACAGGCCTACGCATATGGACCAGATTTCAACTTTTCCCCAAAATTTCCTATGCATTGGCCAGTGATGGGCATTTATTCATATTGAATATTTCATAAGATCATCTTAATTTCATAAAACTTTCACACAAAAAATAGATAAATACAGACGATACCAAAACATGTTTCAAAAACAGTATACATCGAGCTGGGATTTCCAGGTAAGACCGGACACACTACATCATATATACCGGTTATTGAAGAAGGTTTTATGAAATATACATCAACAATTAAAAAAAGATTGTAATTTTTGGTAGTTTGTATGTTATTAAGCATAAGTGTTTAAATTCACCGCATGTGTGTTGACTTTAACCACAAAAAAAAAAAAATGTAGTTACCGGAAGTAACATTAGCGACATCGATTTTGGATAACCACTATCGATTGTCGCCGACATAGCATTGTCATGGTGAGCTGTTGTGATCGCCCTGTGTCCGTCGTCCGTCGTCGTCGTCCGTCGTCAACAATATGACTGTTAAAACTCTAGAGGTCACAATATGGGCACAATCTTAATGAAAATTGGTCAGAAGGTTACCCTCAATAACTAGGACAAGTTCGATATTGGGTATTCTGGGGTTAAAAACTAGGTCACAAGGTCAAATTAAAGGAAAAGCTTGTTAACACTATATAGGTCACATGTATTACTGTTTCTTCAGGAAACTTAGTCAGAATGTTGATATTAATAATCTCTAGGTCAAGTTCGAATCTGGGTCATGTGCGGTCAAAAATTAGGTCACCAGTTCAAATTGAAGGAAAATCTTGTTAGCACTCTAGAGGTTTATAACTGTATCTTCATGAAAGTTATTCAGAATGTTTATACTAATAATCTTTAAGTCAAGTTTAAATCTGGGTCATGTGAGGTCAAAAACTAGGTCACCAGGTCAAATCATAGGGAAAGCTTGTTAGCACTCTAGAGGTCACATTTATGACTGTATGTTCATGAAACTTAGTCAGAATGTACATATTGATAAGCTCTAGGCTAAGTTCGAATCTTGATCATGTGCGGTTAAAAACTAGGTCAACAGGTCAAATTAAAGGAAAAGTTTGTTAGCAATCAAGAGGTCACATTTATAAATGTTTCTTCATGAAAGTTAGTCAGAATGTTTATATTAATAATCTCTAAGTCAAGTTTAAGTCTGGGTCATATGCGGTCAAAAACTAGGTCATTAGATAAAATCATAGGAAAAGCTTGTTAGGTCTAGAGGTCACATTTATGACTGTATGTTCATGAAACTTAGTCAGAATATTTATATTGATTAGCTCTAGGCCAAGTTCGAATCCTGGCCATGTGCGGTTAAAAACTAGGTCACCAGGTCAAATAATAGGAAAATCATGTTATCACTCTAGTGGCCACATTTATGACCATATGTTCATGGAACTTGACCAGAATGTTATTCTTGATGATCTTTATTGGATCAGGTGAGCAATACAGGGCCTTCAGGGCCCTCTTGTTTAAAGCAAAGCAGGAAGTTGGCAAGATTGTTGTTGTTGATCAATCTCGACCCCTTGTTGTATTTTTGTTGAAGGTTACCCAAAAAAGCTTCCTGTAAAATTCATTGAATTTGGACCGGCAGTTTCAGAGGAGATGTTTCTTAAAGCAAAACAGGACGTCGCAAATTTGTTGTTGTTGTTGATCAATCGTGACCCCTGGTTGTATTTTTGTTGAGGGTTGCCAAAGGAAGCTTCCTGTAAAGTTTCATTGAATTTGGCTTGGTAGTTTCAGAGGAGATGTGTTTTAAGCAATTGTTGACAGACGGAAGGACGGACGACAGACTTCGTGCTCAGGAGAGCTAAATATACAAAAAATATCCATATTGCCTTATTATTTCATTCATTTTTCTTTCAATTTAATATGATGTTAAAAAACGTTAAAATAATAAAGCATACAACTCTTCTACTTTCTAGAATGTCTTCACTCAATATTATATTATGAAGAACTGCATCTGAAGAAATTAACTTGACCCTTCAGAAATCAACTTTACCAGCCCAGATAAGATCAGAAAAGGCCAATTTGTGATGGCTGGGCTTTCAGCTGAAGTTAATGGGAGATTAACAGTTATAGGTGATTTACTAGCTGATAAGCCCTTGCTGAGTCTCTGTTGCTCTCTGGTACATATGCGTAGGATTGTATAAACAATTTGACCGCGAAAAGTACATGCGACACATCTCTTAAATGGTGGTTTGGTCAAACATGTGTATTCAAACTGTTGCCCTTTTAGGTCGTTTGTGGTTGCACAACATAGAATGCAGCGGTGAAGAAAAGTCTATATTCTCCTGTCCGGGAAGTTTTAATGTTACGAATCAACAATACTATGATAAGTGCATGGCGTATGTTTTCTGTACGGAAAAAGGTACAGTCACACCTACCTTAGTTTAGGTTTAGAAAATAAGCTTTAATCTTATCTGTGTAAGGTAAGGCTTACCAGAACATTACTTTCTTAATAATACACTTCGTCTGATATCAAATGAATATAAGTAGAAAATGAGATGTTTACTTTCTTGTTTCGCTAAACTGTCATACCCGCAATTAATAAATACATTTTAATATCATGATTTTGAAAAACTTATAAACCTATTCAGATAATGGGATGAAGAAGTGTTATATTCGTTTTGAAGATATGCGACTTTACCTATATTTAGCTATTGAAAGATATATTTATGTTATTCCTTAAACACACACATGACTTTTATCGTAACAAGTTCGACTTCAACCCAATGTGACATTTGGCGCTGTTCAAGTATGGGACAGAGACAACTATCATCTTGCGTGTGCAGAAGGTTTTGATAAACTTGCTGCTCAAGCAGTGTGTCGATCCCTTGGGTTCGCTTATGGAACAAGCATATGTTGCTCCGCTTTGGGACAAATGGAATACGATATTGTATATAGCAATTTCAAATGTACTGGTATCGAGTCAAACCTACTCGAATGCGATTATGTTAAATACTTTCCCAACTGCACCAGTGGACATTACGCTTCTGTAGCCTGCTCGAACCATCTGGAAAATGAAGGTGTGTTCATTTTTGACCGTTTTGTTTGTTATTCACAATTTATCATTCAAAAGTTTTATGAATAATGAACTGTTGTTCTTTGTAGAAATGTTTAATTGTCCTAAAAACATAAAAGTATTTAGGTTTAAGAAGTGTCTTTTTATCGAAATGTTCAATATAATTTAAAAACAAAACAAAACAAAAACGCTTGTTTTGAGAGTGATCAAATGATTTACAGCATTGTTGTTATTTTCGAAATGTTTTTGTTTCCTATTGCTTTCCATAAATCATGTATTTGGCAGATTATGAATTAAAGATCCATACATCTGGAAAAGTTATCATAAGACATTTTGATAATTCGGGCTTTATCTGCGCTAATGGTTTTGATGATGCAGCAGCGACAGTAATTTGCAGAGAGAAGGGATATAAAGGTGGATCTGCATATTACCATTCCAGAAATACTAAATATAGCACCGTCCCACTTTTAGGTATATGAATTATTTGTTTCAATTATTTTCAGAATAAGCAAAATATTTTCGTTCCAATAGGTTTTGAACTCAGTAAGATAATAGAGTAACATAACACTATCTTGATTTTAAATGTTAAAATCGTTTGGTTGTATTATATCCATACGCAATACATGTCGCAAACTACGGTAGTCTAATCCGTATTCTCCTAAAGGGCAATACGACAAAAAAGTGTGTCATTAAAACGATATCTATTATGAAATGTGGTGGGTGCCATTTAAGTGATATGATATCATACGAAGTGATCAGGAAAGTATATGATAAATGTGTTTCGATTCGGCATATCGAATTTGACCATCTTGGATAATTGCAGATTTCGATTCGTTGAGAGGGGAAAACAATCTCCCAGATAGTGCATTACTAATAACCATATTGTATAAAAGTGATATACATGTGTATCAATTCAAATAATGAATTTGAAGATTAACTTCGTTTTAAATGTGTGTCTTTAAATATTATTCTAGGTGTTCCATGGTTAGCAAACATTGCGTGCAATGGAACCGAATACTATCTTGGACAATGTCAAAAAGACAAATGGGGCTCAGTTGGGACTTGCGATGAGAACAGAATACCTGCAGTTTACTGTTACAACCAAACGGGTACTTAAGCATTTTTTAATTGGGGAACAGAAGCGTATTTCTTATTCTGAAGTTATTAAGCTCCTATTCAATACGGGAGCTAGAGCTTGTTTTGGCTACCTATATTTAATCTTACTCAAGCCTAAGGTTGCTCAATAATATTCAATAGTATTCATGGCAACAAGTATTAAAAGCTTAGGCTAAGCTTACTTAATCTTATTCTAGGCTACGGCTTACTTTGGCTACGTGTAATTGAGCTTTTCTTAGGTCGCGGGTATGCGCTTGATAAGGCTACCTGAAGTTAAGTATATTAAAGATTGTGGTTATTTTGTTTTCCTGTGTTCTTTGTATAATTATGTCAATGGTGAATCTGCAAATATTTATCCATTTGGCTATCAGTAACCTACCAGTATTTTATTTTAATTTCAGAATGTATTAATTGTCTTCTTTGTATATATGCAAATTATACCAATCTTTCTTACCAATGACAGTCATCTGCATTCATATAGTATCTCATAAATAATAACAACGTTCTATTTTTTCAATACAGGTTTCGTTTTTTCTCTTGTAAATGAAACAGATAATGGTAATGGACTTGTTGTGTTCACGGTAGATGATAAAAGCGGTGCGATATGTGTACGCGATTCCGTTTTTGGAGAACGACAAAAACTTGCAGCCATTGTATGTAAACAGCTTGGCTATGGAAACGGCAGCCTGCTTTTAAATGGTACTGAAGCTGAGAATGACGTCGTCGGAATGGAAAAATTTCCTGGAAAGTTGGATATGTTTATAACCAAGGTCGAGTGTACCGGAAACGAAAGCAGTATAACGGAGTGCACGTTTAGGATTGTAGAAGACTGGTCGACGTTCACTGAAGATTGGATATCGATAACAACAGATGGATGTCACAACTGGTCTTGTATGAGAGAACGAACCTACAACCGAATGTATGCGATAGAAAAAGAACTCTCGTGTTGGGGAGGAAAACGACGTTTAGCTGTCAAATGTTTCCTTTAAAACCGTGTAAATTACGAAAAGCTAAGCATACATAATATATATAGCAATTGATAAACAATACTATGACCTTATATTTATTGCTATTACACGACAGAAAAATGTAAAATTTTGTCAGATAAGCCAAATGATTAAAATACTTGGAAATATAATTTGTAATTTCCGATAATGAGAACATACTAATAAAACAAGAAATTTGTTTTTTACATCATTTGTTACATTTATTGTATTTTTATGTGTTTATTCCTTTATCTTCATCTATATTAAGATTTTGTTCCGAGTAACTAAACCTAGCAAATAATATCCGTAACGCATTTCCATTGATACAAAAAATAGTTTTACATAAACTCACAAAAAATAAAATACTCATGTTATCGTATGATTTAAACCAGTACTAAATCGTTCGTATACTCATGAACAGACTTGGGAATCTTGCCAAATTACCATAAACGGCAGCAATGCGTGAACACATCAAATTTGTTTTAAGAATCTGTTGGTATCCTGTGCTTTATAGAACCATAATAAAGTGTAGGACTTTCCATACCATATCAATGAATCAATTTGGTTAAGTGTATCACTAAGTCTTATGTCTTAATGCATAAGATCAAAAGGTTTATTAGAAGCGAACAAAGCACGCATTGTCTGCTCCGATAACTTTGATGTGCTTTCGAATAATTCTATGTTGTGATAGAGTAAAGCCTGGATAGGTATGTTTTTTAACAACATCAATTTTATAACTATCATAGTGCAAATCAACTATTATTTTCTGTTTCCTTTTTCTCAAATCATAGTTTTTCACTACATTTACAGACATTTTCAACAAACAGTATCACCTGCAAACGAAATATATATGACAAAACATAAATACCGTCTACAGTACTTCTTTTGTCATTATACATATTGACAAGCTGTGAGAAGGATAAAAACCATCTGTTCATTTACACAATCGAGGATCCAGCAATATAGAAACTGATAAAGAAAATATTCTTGTAAGGGTTGCAACTTTATAATTGCAAACATTATTATTATCTATATTTATAACAATTGTACAGGTATGCACTTAGTCTAGTCATTTTGGTAAACATAGTATATACAAATAATAACACAAATTGTTGCAAAGATATCGTTGCACTCAATAAATATTCCTGACGTTAAGTCATCAACAACACCCATTTTAAATGAACTTATAGCTTTTACAATTTCTTCTTAAGTAAAATCTATATCTATATCAACGATTTCCTTGTTCCTAAGTTTTTTATTCAGTTTTATTGAAAATTGACCTGCTTTTTACCTTAACGCGTGATACAACAATCATTTTTATGTTTCATATACTACAATGAACGGAATTTATCAGTGTAATGTTTTGTATACATTTGTTTCCAAGTCTCAATTTACGCTTTAAAATTTCAAATTCATTGTTAAACCAAGAACGTTTATATTGGGCTGGAAGGTTTCAGTGTTTAAACCAGAAAAGGATTCAATGTTGCTTAGCTCTAAAACTGACAACTTGGTCATGCAAATAGGTTATTTGGTTATATAATGCTAGCATAGATTCTTCATCTTTTTGTTTTCAAAACGTTTTCAAATGAGAAATTTATCAAAATACAACACATCTTTTCTTATTAGTTAGTATACGCTATGAAGAATATATAAAATGAAGAAAATATACCCGTTCATTTTTTGTTTCTCTAAACATTCAATGACATCACTTTTGAATACATGACCTTACGATATAATTGCTGACAAAATACACTGTACCCCCCATGTTATAATGACATATTCATAATATTTGTAATTATAGTATGTAAGGTGAAACTACAATCATGTCGATGGCTTATGAAAATGACACTTTAATCCAATTTGATAAACACAGATATCTACATTACGTATGTTTATATTATTAAATTATGTCTATGACTTAATTTCATAGTGTGCAATTTTGTTTATTCAATCATAAGAAAAATATTTTATACCTATTAAAATCTCGTCTGAAGAAGCCACAAGCAATCGGTTTAGAGTTGTTCCGCAAATTCGCTTTGAGATATCATGTAAAAATAAAAAATGTTCATTTTCAGAAAAAAATAATACATAGTGTCTTCCGTCGAAAATTGGCGTACGTAGTTTTATTTGTTAGTTGTAATAAGATCGCCATGAAGTATCTCCATATAATTCTTATCTAGCAATTCAAAATATCTAATTCTTAATAACATTGCTTTATATTTTAACTTAAATAATTAACCTACTGGCAAATTAAAACAAAATGAATGTACTGAAAATATATACTAATTCTTGCATCATTATGAAGAAAAATTATGTCTTAATTTAATTAAAAACAATTCATAATAAATATTGTAACTTATTACAATAAAATGCTATCTATACCTAAAATAATGTTCAAAATTATATTTTGTCTTATTGCATGGAATTATTTTTCTGAAAGGAATCATCTATTTAATTAAATTTATCATCATTTATGACAATAGCCTAGTAAGTTATCTGTTTAAACAGTGTTTACATTTGGTTGTTTGAGCACACAGCAGAGGTATGGCTTACGCATTTTGTTGTTTGCTGTACCTGAATATGCACCATCCAATTAACTTATTTGTGTTTTGCACATAAACAGTTGATAGATATTGAAAGGGATGGTATAAACATAATATAATTATAAACATCTACTTGGTTGAAGTAAATTAGTAAGCATTCACCAATTTATCAGTCGAATGACATTAGCCATTCTTGTCTATTAATTCTGATAAATACTTCACATTACTTAACATTTAAGCATACGTAATATAGTATAATTATAAAACTTCCAATTGTCTTGATTTTCCTCTCGATGTGCTTTCCATATCTGGTTCAATGTTTCTATGGATAAACCTCAAGCAATGTTTACATGCACCTATGGTGACAATTAACATCTCCTCTTCATCGTTGTCTTCTACATTGTTTAGTCTTGATACGTTGATACGACTAGCAGTCTCTCGTTTTCGTATTTCTCTTCTACCTGTCCGTCGTGTTCTTAATTGCCCCATTTTTCTGACTACAAATATTGCTTGGTCAATGGCCAGTTCTATCAATTCCATACGCAATACATGGCCACTTTTCTCAAGGATTTCATGGTCACTTTACAATCAAATGTTAGTTCTAAAGAATGGCGAGATTGTTCTTACTTATTTTATTACGTTATTGAGGAAAATACTGTATTAAAAACCAACAATAAAATATGAAAAATCATCGACGGATAAGGCAGGTTGTTGATAATATTTGTTAATACAAAGTTAAAGTCTGTCAATCCCATGATGGAATATCCGGCCATTCTTAGGGCTGGAGCAAAGATATCTTTTAAAATGTGCTGGACAGCTGTATGTCAACCCTGAAATGCTTGTTCGCTCAAACTCGCAAAATTCGGCTAATACGAGTTTCTGCCGTTTTGATTGGCTACTGAAATCGCCAAATACGGGATAATAGGAATGGACATTTTTCATTGCCTGTCGAGGATGCTGCTTTTCGTTTTACCGAATTAATATTATTATGATAACAAGTTGAAACTCCATGTTTTAATACCTATGCCTATAACAAAATTAAGAACAGCGTGGATGCGTGAATGCATATAATCATCCAGTATCCAACTGTATGAAAATGGTTAATTCGTTGATTTTGTCATAAATAGCCTACGCAAGTATTAAGTTATCAATAAAATCGTTTTTTAAACATTTAACGTACAAAATCACTTATACCTGTACACAAGTCTTTTCCAACATGAGAAAAACGTTTCCAGTTATTTAAAATATTAACTGTTTTAGTTTTATTACCTTATTCAATTTTCTTGTTTAAGGAACGAGTTGTGGTGATGATGTTGTTATCGGGGTATGAATGCAGTATGGCTGGTTAAAATTTGTGGAGTCCGAAGAACCAATAATTTATTGTTTCATTCACGAAAGATTAGAAATACATCGTATCATTTAAGAAAATCTAACTTTAATTCTTTCTTACCCATTCTGTAAATAGAACCACAAGACGGTAACCGGAAACTGTTTATCAAATTTAATTTAAAAAAAAAACACACGGGAAAAGACAAACCATTTGAAATCACTTTAAACGTACAATTGAAACATTTTGGACAAAAACAACACTTAACATATCATAAATAAATACTTTCTTAAATGCTGATTGAAGTTTTTTCGGTGCCTGTTGACACAATACAAATAGTAACAAGATAATTATTATTAAATGTTCATGTATATTGCTATGCGATCCTAACATGTCCGAAGATGTTCCGTTCATCGGAAAGTATTCGCATTTGCCGAAAGGCACATCATCTAAGGAATGGAAGTTGTAGTGTAAATATATGTTATTGAAAGTGTTTAAAAAAAAAAAAATTCTGTCTACCATATTGTGATGGAAATGGTCAACGAATGCAAACCTAACGTACCGGGCTTCGAATTCTGCTTGGAGTGATTTAGACTTCTACATTTTTAAAAGTTGCATAATCGTTTCTTATTTGATAACATCAAACAACACTTAATGAGCCTTTAATATATCAATATATCTGTTTAAACACAATACCCATAAAGTCGTCTAGGAACCTAGTTTTGTGAGAATACACCTGGGTTTTAAGTTGTATTCTTCAATCACAAAGATGGTACGCTTGTTTTCGTTTCATGAAGGGTGCTTATTATTGTTTGAAAATGTAAAATTGATAGCTTTAGAAGAAGTATAATACGTGATGTTATATCCAGTATGCAGTATAGTATTCAATGGAAGTCCCAATAAAGTGTACAGGTCTTGGTTGGTCAATGTATTTGTCAGGTATGTACATACAAAAACATAGTATGTAGATCCTTGCTATTCAGTCGGCTATCTGAAGGCAAAACGTGTCCACAAAAAGATCACCGAAGACAACAAGCCTGGAAATATTGACAATGTGTATTTTGTGTATTCTTATACACCAAAACGTTTCACCAAACACAGACGTATAATGATAAATCTTTTACAAGTTACAGCAGATCAGTCGTACCTAACATTAAATAATATTTTAAATTGATGTTTTAAGTGTAATTTGTGCACATGGCATGTACAACTTGAATATAGATTTAATGTTTGATGAAACAAAATGTGAAACCTTTGTTGATGAATTTTCCAACGCCCTCCCTTGTGTGCATGTATTTGGAGATATATTTACCATTTGTTGTTGGGTTTTGCCTCATTTGGCTTATGTGACAGTGCTAACTGATCTTTGTGACATCATCTTTCGTTAGGGACTTGCCTACAAAGACTGCAATATTTTGCACTGCCTTATAAAATCCTGAAATAGAAATTGTCAAAATGTAAAATACAAACCGTATAAAGCATGCATTAACTAAATTAACAAGCCCTTGGAAAAACGACACGGACCAAATATTCTGATCTATGTGTCGCCATCTTCCGAGAGAATCCTACAGTAAAATATACAAACCCATTAATGGAGTTTTTCCTAAATGTTCAAGTACTATAACAAAGTGTTTTACTATTGACATTTTGGTGTTTATGTTTTCGTTTGAATGAACACGCTCACTTATTTGATGTTGTTGTTGTCAATGATTGTTTAACCATTGCTATTTCATTTATATTAACGAATATACCCCGATAATGAAATCAACGACAACAGCGCCTTACAGATACTCATTAATATTTTTTTCTAAATCCGATGACTTTAATAGCTTCTTGTTAAATTTCGTGACGAACGCTTTACCGCAAGACAATGATAAGGCATTTTCCGCACATTTAATAATTATAAGAGTTTGATTTTTTGCGGATTTTTTTATCCTAGTTCACATTTTGTTCAATTTTCGCACGATTTTCTTGCAGATGTCTGACCGTGTGAAAGGTAAACGAGTCCCTTTTACACATTGAACTTAAATATCATATACAAAAATATGCTTATTCTAAAGGATCACCAATAATTGTGCGATGATCAAACATAATGGAATGAATACTCGTCAATGGGCGAATTTTGTTACATAGGTCTATCAGATTCATTGGTATAATTCAATTTGTGGGTCAAAACATCATTTATCAAAATTTTCTCCTTGCTTGTACAAAAGTTTCTGTTTACACAATGTCATTTTTATTTTTTTAAAAAAAATGCTTTTTAGTCCATACAATACAAAATAATTAGAATTTAGTGAACAGAAGGTTTCCACAATCACGCTTCTTCCAATAACCAAGGACATGATCAGCCCACGAACCGTACCGAACTGGAATTGTAGAATTGCGTGTCTGCATGGTGTATAAATTATATAATGTAATGCTATTTTAACTATATAGACAAGTCTAGCAACCAAAATATACAGTGATTTCCGTGATTTTTTATATGAATGAGATTTTGATTATTTTGTACAGCAATTAAATGTTAAAGCGACGAATCCAACATTATTTTGCTGCAAAGAGATATAGGATACCAAAACACATTGCCGATCGGATGAACGTTCATAACATCAACGAGAATAATTAAGCAACTATTTAAAATGAAGCTAAAGAAATTATAATACCTTTGCCATGTGCAAAATCATCAACGTATTTTTCAAAAAGTTGTTGGCCTTCGTCAAGCTGATCAGAGAAGTATAAACAATCTACAATGAAACCATTTCATTTTAGAAATAGAAACAGAGTAATTTCTGGGCGTATTATACAATGTAAACAGGGTGTAAATGCTGATACAAATAAGGTACCAAACATCCAAGATAATTGTCAGAAGTTACTTTGCATTATGTTGAATCAAACTCTGCTTGTGGAGCGGTTCAACGCGTCATAATCCTCAGTTTCAAACTGGTAGGCTGAAGACGATCAACGAAATGTTACAGCTGACATTGTATTGGCTTTTACGTGATCTATTTTTACAAGTCTTGTATTAGAGCCAGTAATACAATGACAATTACCAGGACAAGCCCATTAGTCTAACATACAAATATGGACCTTGTTTAGAGCGTTGACGCCAAACTGCACCTACACACATTATACCTTGCAGGAATGCTATATGTATATTTTCGTCTACAAGCAGACCGCGAAAAGTGAAATGAGTTGCATTGCAATAAACTTATTTAACCTACAGGGACAAGCTGAGTTGCATAAACGTTAATCAAAATACCTCTTAAATCAATACAAATATAGGCTAGCCAAACATTTAAAGAGAAAACATAACGCCACAAGACAAACAAAATGCACACTCACTCGTATTACACTGATCTAGAAAAATAAAGTGTGTGGGTGTAAACGTGTCTTTTTGCATTCTAAAACCTTGAGTTACCGAGTCCGAGACTAAGTTTAGACTTTTAGATTTTTGCAAACCTTGTTTGTTTTTGTTAATTTCGTCTTCGTCAAAAACTGCTCGCTCAGAGTGAACAATGTTATTTTAGATACATTAAAGACAATTATAAAACTTTAACCTTCCCTTTCCCATCTGTAAGCTGATTTGGAAGGAAATCATATGGAAGAGGCATTTAACAGTTCGTGGTCGTTTTAGCTCTTCAACGGCATCAACACCTACAATGTGTTTAAACGTACATTTTCTAAATAAATAAACATATAAACTTGAAGTCAAAAGATTCATGCAAAACTGAAATGATTGAAAAGGCAATGCAGTTTTGAAAAAAATACGGCAACAGAAACAACAATCATAACATCCAGTATGAATACACAACATCGTGGTGATATGTATACGGAAAGGCATACATTAGTTAATATCTAGTGTTAGTAGTTTACCAGCGATCGCATAGATGGTGATTTATTGGATTACAAATTGCAATATTTACACCTCAACTTCCATTCCTTAAATGAACTGCCTTTGGGGAATTGTGTTTATCAATCGATAAACGCATCATCTTCGGATATGTTCGGATCGCAATTCATCGCATAACAATATACACGGATTTTTTTATCTTGTTTATGTTTGTATTGTTTCAGCAGGTGTCGTAAAATATAAATAAACATTATAGAAAGTGTTAAATTATGATTTATCAAATGTATCGTAGCTATAAGTGATTCAATTTTACGTTTAAAAGTGATTTCAAGTGGTTGATCTTTTCCCGCGTTATCGTGACGTCATTTGATTAAACGTTTCTGATTGCAGTCGGGTCGTTATATTTACAGAATGGGTAAGTTAGGATAACAGAAAGGTTTTCTTAAATGAAATGAAGTATTTTTTCAACAATTCTTGAATGAAATGATGCACTATTGGTGTACATATAAGTAATGTATTGCGGGATTGATGTCATAATCGGGGATATGAACGCAATTTGGCTGGTCAAAGTGTGTGGAGTCCGAAGGAATCCACGCGTTTCGGACTCCACGCGTACTTTGGAGGTCATATCGTACTTTTACCCATATTGCGTTTATACCCCGATAATGAAATCAATCCCGCAATTCATTTCTTAAATACAAACTAGGGAAACATACTTCGAAATGTTGGAACGTGTTTATGCTCCCCGTCAATCCAAGGGACGTTCAGATATGTCGACAATGCAGTGTCGAAATCCAATGTTTGTATAAAATACGACATTTCTTATGTTAATGTTGTCCCATAGTCAAATTGTATCGCATTTATACATTCTCTTTTATTTTCAAACTGATATTGTTCTTTGTGTCTCAATTTATGGATACCAATCAATGAAATAAATAGTCCTCTTTGAAATTTTGATTTGTTTTACTGGAAAACGTGAGTATCTATCTGTAGAACCAATGAACGGGAATCGTGGGAACAAACACTTATAAGCGTTCGAAGCAACGATTACAAATAATTTAACATCCATTCTTACCTGATCTCGGAAAGGAGCAAACAAAGACATCGTCGTCAAAAATCTCGATGTGTTAAATTCGTTCCATGTCACATTTAAAGAGTTCAACCCCTTCATAAACCATTAACTCAAAAACAATTCGGGGTGGATTCTCGATTACTTGTTCCATGGTTTAAATGTTTAATTCAGTTCTATCGCCTATGTTTAAAACGGTAATGCAATACAATAGAGTTACAATTTATATTCTGCACACCAGTTTGCATATCATAATGTGGATGGTCGTTGTGAATACTTATTAATTGTAAAAGTGCAGTAGGGTAAGCCTCTTAATAGGTGAATTGTTTAGCTTTTGACTTACTTATAAAATACGGTGCGTCGTTATGAATGGAAGTCATTTTATCGGGCGACCCTTATTAAGGCTATATGTATACACGTTTACAATTAGCCTTACTTTCTTTTGAAAGTTCAATCACCTTTAGCATAAAAATGCGTGAATGCAATGAAACCACTATTATTCGGTCAATAAATCATATAGAGCGCATGAATGCCGGATACCAAAATCTCATCAGGGCGTGATGAGACTGCATTCGATAGTTTTCGTCATCGTTAATTAGGCACTTTTCGTAAAAATATTAACATGGAAAAAGAAGAAAATTAGATGCAAAACAAATTATCAACATATTTCAAAGTATACTTATAAAAAAAATAATATGAACAGTGTGGGCAAATAACGCACAGAGAAATTATGACCCTTTAAGTTTTGGGAGAAAAATACTTTGCATACACGGTGGTGAGTATTTAGGCTTCTTCGGCAGGCATTGTTGGATTTTGGAATACATTTCGGACACTATTTAATATGCATTTGTTCTTGATTACAGATATAATTTTGACCTTTGTCAACACTTAGCAGAGTAAGTCACGGAAAAGGTGCTGTATGAATATGTTGTTATATATACTCTCAGTTTGACAGTTAAGATGGGCATGATATTTATTGTGTTCTAATTATTTAAAAATCACTTTGACTGAGGTAGTGACAGAGTTTGTGGGAGATTGACTTAATGTGGCTCAAACAAATAGTCAACCAATAAATAAAAAAATTGAATATTGTTTGGCAGGCATTTCTTTCCTGCCATGTAATATTTATGCACAAAGCTACAGAAACAAGCTCAGTAGCAAACATAAACCCGGTTTAGTGGCACTGGGCAAACGCCAAAGACATAGAACACAAAATCACAAACAGGAAACATAGAAGAACAGCGCAAAAGTCCACAAACAGCACAGTGCATACATATACTTTATAAAAAAAATAGGTATGTTTATCAAGAATTGTTGGGTACCACGTTGGAACGGTAAGTAAAATGTAAATTTATTGGGGGGTTAAACCAGTTTATGTGCACAAACCTCACTCTTATCCCGACAATCCTTAATAAAGATGGAACGTAAAAGGTAAATTTTATCAAAGTATGCATTAACTTGAGGAAACTTATCAATAAAAGAAATAATAATAAACGTATAGGTAAACCCCAAGTACTTCTATGATTATAGATCCCAACTCTATCTGCAGACGGAGGGAAACAATTCAGAGCACCTAATGCAAAATATTTTCAAAGAAATGATGCAGTCATTATTAGAAACTATAAACATCCCACACAGTCTGCCTTAAAAAATAAAAGGTTAAAACTGTGTGATCATAGAGCAACACTGACCCTGAGCTAGTGAAATATACATAAATACATTACGGGGAATGTTCGGTCGGGGGTGCCCCCTCCCGGAAACAAACACCGTGTCTTGTGAGGGATATTTTAACTAAAGATATGGACATTGTAGTGTTTGTGGATACGGGTTTGGACCGGCCGGCGGTTATTTGGTTGGTTGGGACAAAGGGCTGGTATAATGGTGGTCATGGGTTCCATGTACATACCGGGCACACTTTTCCTTCCAGGTTTATTTTATTCGCGAGAGTATCTTCTATTGCCATGCATCACTATGTCTGTGTGACAGATTGGCTGCGTGCGAGTTAATGACCTAAAATGGATGCTGCTGGTGCTGACCGACATCATGGCACCTATCAACTACAAACATGGCTGATTATCAAATTGAAACTAAAAAGAAGGCGGGAAGCGTGTTGAAATTTGTTTCGTATTATTCGAGTCAAATGTATAACATAAAGGTGCACTATGATAGTTACGTCACCTATGGACATATTGATTGAGATCATCCAGTATAAAATGCGTAAAAGAACGCTTGAATAATAGTGACTTTTCAATTTCAGCAAACAAAATTAGTCCTTCTTTGATATTTTAGTAATCAAACATCACACAATATCTCTCGTAACAGATGCATGTTTATTTTTCTGACATAGATGTATAATCAAACTGTTTTTATTGCAAATGTTTCTACACACACTCATACACTTTGCAGATTAACAAAATCACCCCCAACCAATCATTGATACAAATACTAGAAAAAAGTGGAAATAATATATATCATTATAGGCACAAAACGGAGAGTTTCAGGAAGCCTTGACAATTGGTATGGTTAACACCCCCTCCTCCTTTTTCACTCTTTTTCGTTTGGAAAAAAATAATTAGAAACTACTGAACATTGTTGTATTTGGTTACAAATATTTAACTTTCAAAAGGTACGGCGCCAACAAATCGATTTTTTAATATGTACAGGGGCGCATAATTGTGAGCGGACATTTTCAATTATGAGGGTTGCGGTTATAATAAAGGAATATAATATAAAGGTCAACCTGTTTTAAAAAAGTGCGGGGTATCATTGGTATTGTGCTCATACTCATTACGCAGATTCATTTAGATAATGACAAAGATTCATTTTTTGCATGGCGACCCCATACCTGTTTTCGTATATATATCGTAGTCCATACTGAAATCCCACTTATTAACTATATAACCTAGTAACAAGACCACAACAGCCTGTCTGCATGAGGATATTCTTCTTTTACATATTCTTCTTCTAGACATAAAACCCTTTAAGATAATACAAAAGTAACATCCAAACACCCAGACATCCAAAATTCACATTTCAGAACTTAAACATGTTACAGTTTTACTATGATACCTTTTACAATGTCTGGTTTGCATGTCAACCTGGAACAAGAGGTGTTAATGTCTGAGATAAGTTCTCGCCTTGATGATGTTATGGAACAGGTCGCAGGGAAAGGACCGTCTTCTGGCTGTTGTAAGACACAGCGTTATGTGAATATGTGCTTTGCACTTACAAATCATACACATATATATTATAACCATTTCTTGATAACCTTTTGGCCGTGCTCTAGATGGCATTAGTACTGTCGTCAACATTATTTTATGATTTTTTATGTATATAAGTTAAAACTTAAGAGGATAATTATTTTTATAGTATGTAAAATTATAGTATAGTTTATTCAGTGTAAGATCTCATAATAATTCAGCGAGATAGCAATAAATTTTTCTTACGAGTCCTTACTCAATTATCCGTAAAAGGAGAGAAAAATTGTTGACATGTCAAAAATCCTTCTTACGAGTGTTACTGGAAGTTAGAGAATACTTCAATTAAAAAAAAGATTGAGCAATAAGTAGTTAATTTTCTGTTTAAAACAATGAACTATAATAAATAAGATTAATATGCAAATGGGTCTTGGGTGTGACTAAAATGTTAAATGAAAGCATTGTAGTGACATATTAACACAACATAAACAAGGATACTATTTTCCTATATTCAAATCATCCCTATAGCCCAGGTACACAACTGCAAACATAGCGTGGTTTCATTCATTTTGTTTTTGTTTGTAATTATTATCAAATAACCAGGTTTACTGGGAAAAATTCCACATGATTGTCTGTGAAGAAATATTCCAGATGTGCAATGTTCATGTCTCCTCTGAGGTCAGAATAACAATAGAAAACATTTCCGTCTGATTCATTCTTCAGACGACACAATAGAACCTAATTTCAGGCCAAGCAATCTTTGATCGAAATATATTCCGGCAATGACGAGTACAATTTGATACAGTCATTATATGGAAAATGACAACTCAATTAAACAAGTTGTCAATATATATATATTGTATTTACTTTCTGCCACTTTTATTCAATATTTATTGTCTGAGATTCAAAATTTATTTTTCATTGATCAATTTTGGAAGATACTGCTTGATTATTTTACTCATGTGATATACATCGAATAGCGTTGTAACCTAGAGCCCTAGGCCAAATCGAAAACAATAAATGCCTCTAATACTTTAAGTCGTTGTTTTGATTATATACCTAAAACCCAATATACAACATAAATTACAATATTCAAATGTGTGTCATGAGATATAAACGGTCTATATAGTTGTTTGAAAATGTGCACCATCCTTTTAGATACTCGCCTCTCACATTATACAATTATTGACCAGTGCGCCATTGAATATGATTTGATATTTACTGAGAGTAAGGCATTTCGATCGAGGTTTGGTATTATTCAATTGTATTCGTAAAATAAACCAAGCGGTATCTATTGGGCATTTCTTAAACCATTCGTCTATTGAACCCTTGAGTAAGTAGTCTACATGCGTGCAGAAATTTAAATCACTGTAGATCAACTCTAATTGTATGTAAAACTATACTTTTATTCCTGTTGATTGCAAACTCTTAACATGTTTAGTTTTTTGCATTTTTTTATTCTAGTGCACAATCGTATTTTAATGACACATGGTCATAGGAGTTCCAGACATGGAGAGTATTCTGAAAAATACTAGAAAAATAATCAAACGAGTGCTATTCTGTCGAATTTTCAAAAAGCACAAAACATGGAGTTAAATGAAGCATCTGACAGCGAGACGTCGTTTTCCTCCCCAACATGAGAGTTCTTGTTCCATCTCATGTACTCGGTAGTACATTCGTGCTCTCATACAACCCGCGTCGGTACAGTCGTTAGTAGTTATCCGTATCCAGTCCTCAGTGAACGACGACCAGTCTTCTAAAATCCTAAACGTGCACTCCGCTAGGCTGCTCTCATTTCCGTTACACTTAACATTGGTTATAAACATATCCAACTTTCCAGGAAATTGTTGCATTAAAGCGACTTCATTATCAACATCAGTACCATTCAAAAGCAGGCTGCCATTTCCATATCCAAGTTGTTTACATACTATGGCTGCAATCTTTTGTCGTTCTTGTATACGGCTATGGCGAAGGCATATTGCGCCTTTTTTATCATCTAGGGTGAACTCAACAAGCCCATTACCTTTATCTGTTCCATTTACTAGCGCGAAAGCAAAACCTGTATTTAAAGGAAATAAATTAAAACGTAGTTATCATGAAACAATATGAAAGATTATTCGATGATTTGTATTATTGTTACAGATAAGTGTTTGCAAATGTAAAATTAACACCCTTGTACCCGTCTGGTTGTAACAGTAAACTGGAGGAATTATGTTGTGTAGAATGCAAAGGAAATAAAAGTAGGTAACAAATGTAAAATTATGATGATAAGCAAGACAAGAAAGCACCATGATTGGAACCTTAAATATCGTTAAGTAAACGTTTTGTTGTATCAATAAACTGTAGATATTCTGTGAAATAAAAATAAACTACTAGTTAGAACTGGCATTGGTCAGGAAGATCAGATTTTGACTTTACTATAAACATAATTAGTATCCAAAGTATGCAAGAAATCGAGATGGCCGCAGGCGAGGCATGCTTCAACACAAGCATGCGTTTTAACTCGTTTATGTCTGTGGCCTCAAATACTTAGAGCCAAATGCAAGCGTTCTTTCCCATAATGAACAATCAGATAAATTTAGCTAAATGTGAGCCTATGATAAGTACCTGTTAGCTAGAATAAAATTAGAAATACGAAAGCCTAACTTAAACAAAACTTAAATACACAACGGTCTATACTAAGCTTAAATAAGCTAGCCTAGAACAATGTTAAGTAAGCTTAGCCTTAACTGTTAAAAACTCGTAGCAGGAAATATTAACATTAAGCAGCCGAAGCCTAACTTTTGCTGAAATACCCGTATCCAGAAATAAAATTAAGAACCATTGGTAACATAATCTGGAGCAGCCTAAGCTAGAAATATGCTTAGGTACGCATGACCTAAACTAAGCTTAAGCTCAACAACAAAAAACGTATGTACCCGATTTGTTGTAACAGTAAACTGCAGGTATTCTGTTATTATCGCAAGAACCAACTGAGCCCCAATTGATTTTTCCACATTTTCCTAGATTCTTTTCGGTTCCCTTGCAACCAATATTTGCTAACCATGGAACTCCTAGAATATTATTGAAATAAACAAACATTTTTAATTTGTGTTTTTTTTTCTAAAATATTGAAATCGATATATTAATCTATTCTGTTTTATACTGGAAACATTTTGTCATACAGAATGAGTTTTATCTAAACAGCAAATCATCAATAATAACCAAACTCCGAGATATATTTGAAACGGAAACCGTTCTCCTCATTCGGAATTACATTATAGTAAAATATTTGATTTACCTAGAAGTGGGACTGTTGAATATTTCGTATGCCTTGAATGGAAGTACGCAGATCCACCTTTATATTCCATCTCCTTGCAAATAACTGTCGCTTCTTTATCGTCAAAACCATTAGCGCAGATAAAGCCCGAATTATCAAAATGTCTAGTGGTTACTTTTCCAGATGGATGTATCTTTAATTCATAATCTGTAAAGAATGCTTTGAGACTCAGTTGTTTATAAAAAACAGGTAAAGACAACTACATATTGAGTAATCAAAAATTCAACTAACACGAACAACTGCATACCATCGCATTCCGAACAAACATGATTAAAACTCTATCAGACGTTTGATAAGAAGACAATTGTGAACTGTTTCAGTCGTTTCTAAACAGAAACATATGAGTGGCAATTTAAAAATTCATTCAAGTAACAAACTGTATGTGTTTGAATGATCAAACGTGTGAACGACCAAAAAGCTTCAATATACCTTCATTTTTAGGATTATTTGAGCACGCTACAGAGGCGTAATGTCCACTTGTACAGTTTGGAATGTATTTAACATAATCGCATTTGAGTAAATCTGACTCGATACCAGTACATTTCACATTGCTATAAATAATGCTGTATTCCATCCTTCCGAAAGCGGAGCAGCATATGCTTGTCCCGTAGGCGAAACCAAGAGATCGACACACTGCTTGTGCAGCAAGATCATCAAAACCTTCCGCACACACAAGGTGATAGTTATCCCGGTCCCATACTAGAACTGCGCCAAATGTCACATTTGGTTGGAGACGAACTGGTAACGATAATAGTGATGTGAGTGAAAATAACGTAGCAACGACTATACCATTTTGATACTTAATTATAATTTCATATAAACGCATATTGAAACAATTCAGAAATATACATTCGTATTAATGAATTATGTTTTTACATCAATAAATTCATGTTAATAAGGGTTTTTAATCGCAAATTCGTATATTTTCCAAACATATAAAATGTATAAATACACAATCCTTCTGCTTCATTTATAGGCACCGGAACGTTCCAGACTAGGGATTCTTTGTCAGACCCTCATTTTCTAATCATAAGCTTCCATTTTGAGCAAACTAAACAGATGCAGTAGTAAGCTTATCTTGTGCAATATATCATACAGTTCATTTCGTTAACTTAAACAAATGCAAAAGTGACCGTACCTTTTTTTGAACAGAAAACGTACGGCATGCAGTAAGCATTGTACTGTTGGTTCGTAACATTGAAATATGCCGGACAGGAGAATATAGACTGCTCTACCCCAGTACAATCAATGTTGTACAACCATAAACGCCCTAATAAAACAAGACTTTGAACACACATATTAGATCAAACCACCATTTAAGATGTTAGTCACATACGTAATTAAAACATACTAGTTGTTGAAATTGTCACTCATTGATTTAAACATGATCGTTAAATGCTATTTAAAAAAACAACAGAACTGATATGAATAAAAACAGTCATGCCTGAATTATTAAAATCACTTCTAAAAGAGAACTATTTTGTTAGTATTGTACCTGTTCCTATTGATTTGATAACATTGGTACCAGCATAACCATCTTTAAAACCCAAGTGCCGACAAGCTACCCTGGCGTCCATATTAGTCCAGTTCATATCGCAGATAACGCCCCATTCACCGCTAACAGAAACCTTTACCATTCCCGAATTTGGCGATGTCCCTGACTCAAGTTTTATCTCGACACCTACAACAGGCATCATGACGACCGAATCACCTTATACGGTTAGACAAAGTGGACGGTTATTGTCATTTCACACACTTACAACCGACACGTCTTTTATTATAGTATGGTGTTATTAATTTGGTCATTTTATATTGGCCTATTGGTCTAATGTGTGCTTATGAGTCTTACAATTGTCATTGAAAGCGATGATATTATATAACTTTTCATAACTATTAATTAACAGTTTGAATCCAGCCAGAACATATATTTTAAAGTTTTGGAAATAGTTTTCCCCTTTGAAGGATCTCCCTTTTAGTGTATATTTTAGATGTACCTTTATCAATGCATATAACGTCAATTTATTTTGATGTATTTTGTTTGTTAATCCATATTTGCATTCATTTGATTGTTTGTATTTATCTAACATTATTAAATTGGATGTATTATATCCATTTCCTACATTTTCATTATTATTTTTGTTTGCCAACATATAAGAACATAAAGCAAACATGCACTTTAGTATGTTTTTATTTCAGTCAATCTGTTGTTATATTTTCTATTTGTATCTGGATTATACGACAAAACTTGATTATAACTCTGACATATGCTCTTTTAAATAATTCGTTATGTCAAAAAATCATGTTTGTCTTTAAAGTGATTGTTGTATCTACGAACATGTTAAAAACTACTTTCTTAGACTAGAACAATGCAAAATTGCCGAATAACAAAACATATAAACAAGGCCCTGTATAAAAGCAGCACATTGTTGAAGACTAAACAGGCTCCAAACAATATAAACATTACTAACATTACACTTCTTTCAGATGTCGTCAATTGGTAAACAATGTGATAAAACTAAATAAGACCTCTCTGAGGGCTTCCGTATGTCTCAATATACGTCTGCAGCAATTGCTTTACCTGTTCCATTTGTACAATGGACTTGTGCGACGCTGCGAGATCCCCTAAATGCGTTATCATTCCACAGAGGAGGTTTTTCATCATAATTGCAATTTTCGATGTGCCCTTCTGTTCCATGACATTGCACTTTTGACATCCAATATGGGTATCTGGGATCTTTTGTTATAAATAACATATATTTGTGTAAAACATTTGAAACTTCAGAAACAAGTCAAGTTTCTTGGAGTGTTAATAAATCAAGTTTACAGCCACAAAAATAAAGTCAAAACAAACACACCGCCACAAGGTCTCACACATTATACAATCTCTTTATTGGTAAATGTTGGGCTTATTTTATATTGGGTTTGGTGTGAACGTTTGAATTATTTACAAAAAAAATCTACATGCAATGGATTGTAAAGTAATTTAATCAATAACAATACATAACACATGTGAACTATCAATGTCCTCTGCTATTCGTATGTACGTTTAATAACTATCATCACTATAATATTGGCTAGAGTCGTCTGTAATTGATAATCTATTTAACGATTTACCTGCATTCCGGGGCCCGAGGGCGACGCCTGTTTTATAACCCTGCTGTCGACACATTATCTTGGCGTCATCATCGTCCCAATGTTCAGGGTGGATGACCCCCTTTATTCCATCTTTCTCCACATACACTATTGAAGGTGACTGATCAATGGGAAGGACCTTAATTCCTGCAGTGCGATAATAGATTCAAGATATATACAACGGTTTTGCTGGTATGTGTGCTGCGATCGCTTAATTGCTGTTGATTAATAAACAAATAAACATATCAAATTATTTGCTTAAACCACTAATAACAACATAAAGCTGTAATACTATAAGAAGTTGGGAACAATTAAATGTAAGAGTGAACAGCTAAAAGGCACGTTTTATATTACATTTTCGGTGTCGTTACCTGTGTTTCCTATAGGGTATTCGGAGCAAACAACAGAAGAGTATTCATAGGTCTTGAATGATCCTCCCAAACATGCTCCATGCGCACTTACACAGGAATACTCGGTGTGGAAGTCTCTCAGGCTTGCCTTTACGTAGTCACAGTCAGTAAAGTTAGTTTCATTTCCACTACAATTAAATTGGTGGAAAATGGGAATGCTCTTTATCCCAAATAATCCTGGAAAAAAGTCCTTTCTTCATGAATAGCATTATTAGCAAGTTGCTATGACTTCCGAATTAATTCGACTTAAATCGATATTGAAAATAATGCATTAGTTGCACGGCAAAGCAACGCTTGCTTTTCAAAGATCTGAGCTAGAAAACTTGTATTTGCTTAAACAAATTACCTAACGGTAGAAGTTTGCTGTAAGGAAATCCCAGTTCTCGACACACAACCAGCGCCTCTCTTTCGTCGAAACCGGTATGACCTATGGTGAACCAATTCGTATCGGCAACATAGCCGGGATGATACATTTCAACGACACCAGCAATCATTGTGTCGTTCTCCCAACCACCAGAAATACGCACTGTTGTTATACAGCAATATGCAATTGAAGTAAATACATTTTGAAAAATGTTCATTCAAAGCACAAAGAAGATCATACTAGACAATCATGGAAAGGGCAACACCGTATGCATTCAATTGTGGACCATTGTCATACATTGATCGCGACTGGTCAGAACATAAATAATTACACTATGGACATTTACATATATAAATACATTGTGAAAAAAATAAACAACGATATTGTGAATAAAAAAAAATAAAAAAAAATCTTGCCTTGGGTTGAAATATGGAATATTAAATGATAATTTTACTGCAAATTGAAGAGTTAACATAATTACTGCTTTTGAATTCATCTTTTGATTTTAGTAGTTACTTCCCATTCATCAAAACTGAGCACTTCACCTTTGAACAATGAAGATATGTCAAAATAAAATTTTGATCTTAAAAAAGAATTCATATCATTACCTTATATTCTATCGTACAACACACAAGACGTAATCAAATATTCGAACACACATTCTATCTTTTATAATATATGTCTTATCTTTTTAACAGTCTTATTTCGTAATACGATTGACATTGAGTGGGATTTAAAATTTATGCATCATGAAACAGTTTATAATGAGATAAACTATACAGTTTAAAAATATTTTTGATACGATATTACAATGAAACCAATAATTTATCTTTATTCACGTTACTAAAGCACTACACTTGGAAAAAAGTACACAAAGGCGAAAAAGATGACTACATTGTAAATGACAAGTACACTGAAAACATAAATTATTGATAACAATATGTACGAAAGTGAAAGACTACACTGTGAATA
The DNA here is from genome assembly GCF_026914265.1 of Mya arenaria. Classification (NCBI taxonomy): domain Eukaryota; kingdom Metazoa; phylum Mollusca; class Bivalvia; order Myida; family Myidae; genus Mya; species Mya arenaria. Next base: position 15,511,486 of record NC_069124.1, on the reverse strand, counting down.
AAAAAGTACACTGTGTATGAAAACAAATAACTTCATGGTGGATCAAGGCATGTTTTACACTGTGTACGAAAAGGAATAAGTACACCCTGGACAAAAATAAATTAATGTACAGTGGACAAAAGAATAACTGCACTATGGACGAAAACAGATAAGTTCACTGTGGACGAAACTAAATGAGTACACAGTGGACGAAATAAAACACTTATACTGGAATTTGTCTTAGATCGTAGATTGTAGATGTCTTAGATTTTACTCGGCATAACAATCAACGGTACAATATGATAAGATTACCCACGCTCCGAATACTGAAAAAACACTAGAGAAATCATGTTAAAAAGTCGCATATCTAGTGCTTGTAGACTATATTTTTTATTACTTAACATGGCTAGCGCTTTCACTAAAAAAAGTAATCACTCAGCTCTTTTAAGAAAACGTACCATTACTGTAGCACACCACACCAGCAGTACTATTCTCTTGTAGACATTCGGAATTGTCTTTAAAGGACCAGGAGCACGAGAAAATGGATTTGTGGTTGTTGTCACACAAGAGGCTTACAGCTAGCATAGTCCGGCCACCATTTGGATATATCCTGGTTAAGGTTTATAAACGACTAAGTTAATGTTTTAAATAATGTCCTATACAATCTAATTCATATTTAAAGTTATGTTGAATTATATTTCTAAATCAGATGAAGAGTGTACTCAAACCCAACCTCAATCAAAAACTGTTGACCACATCTTACTTTTTCATGGGAAGTATGATACACTAGCTTTAAAAGTTAAAAACAGCATAAAACACGACCAAATAATGAAAAGACAAGTTCACTCAGTAGGAAATATCTTATCTGTAGTGTGATACGTTTTGCTTTTAGTAACGACTACGATTGTAATTGAGGGTGTTTAAATATATTATATTTTGTTTACTAGTGTCACCTTTAATGTGCACAAAGTGTTTTAATAAGAAACGATATGTATTTTCAACTTCTTAAAAAAACATTACTCACTTGAAAAGTAGTTATATTCAATGTGTATATTAAAAGGTGATCAAGTATGTCAAATTGGTAGGAATAATTGTTTAAGAAAAGTCAGCTTAACTGATATATCTTATATCTATAATCAACTATGTGATACGATAAGAAAAACCTCGTACGTTCGTTTCGAATAGAAACTATTTAAGATAAATGTGGAAATTCAACTATTCATGTTATCAATGTTTTGTTTCTTTATATGTATTTCGAAAACCTATCACGGAGTGCTAAGACATGGTTGCTGTCTTTTGGGCAACATGTTTCACGAAAAACTGTGTCAATACTTTCCATACTTCTTGCATAAGATTCGTCGTTAAGAAAATACATTAAAACTCGTAGTCTGTGGCATTGTTTTTGAAATTGGTAATATATATCTTGAACGCACAAACCAACGAGCGAAATGATTTAACTAGAGAAATAATGCAATATATATTAACACACTCTTGACCACCCCTTATGTACATATATACGCCATAATTGGCATTGACTTGTAGGTTAACTAGAACAAAGCGTTTTTAAAATTTGATGGACGCGTCAACATTTGTTGCGAAATTTTCACCGGGCAACATGCCTTTGAGAATGCAGTTTATGTTATCAACTCAAAGATTAATGAATAAACTAGTTCAAATTTCGACACAGTAAGTGTGTAGTTCATCTTGCCGTGCTTCTTCTGGATCTGTTTGTTTATGAATTTTCAAAGCTTGTCGTGTTTTCCTGAATAATTGGGGAAACGGGGATAATGTGGAGAGAACCAAATACATACACGGATCCAATAATAAAAGTGGTCATGCTACAAATAAACATATCAAATTATTTGCTTACTTTGATGATATTTCACACCTCTGGTCTTGTTTTCCACCACAAACCAGTGTTATCCAATATCTAACCAATGTAACCTCAATCACTTCACCCCGTATCGACTATACATGTTATTTTCATCAAATATTGGTACTTGTATTCTGTTTATATTTTAGGAACTAGTAGAAATAATTTTGATAAAAATGCATATTTCCACTCAGGGTACTTGAGAGCAAACGTCACTTGTACAATCCTCTCAATACTCCATACTATCTCTTTGATGCACTAACTATATAACGTTGAACATATGCACACTTAACGTGAATCACAAAACGTGTTATACCTGTCTTTCCCATCGTTGAAGCCTAGTTGTTTGCAGATTGTGCCAGATGGACCATGCCCCCACCGTATATCCCGCTGACGTTCACATATTGTGAAATTATGGTTGTCCACTTGAATCTCAACCACACCGGAATTTGATGTACCGTTCATTCGTACAGTAGGCTCTGAGGAATCAAATCATAGTGCTTTATTGAAAAGATAGTGTATGGCTGTTTTCAAGAGGTCAATGCATGTGTTTCAATGGAAACAATAAAGTAAAAAAATGGGGAAAATGTTAGAATACCTAAGTGGCAGAATTGCAAAATGATCATATCAGAATGCTAATATATATATATACGCAAGTAATAACAATCCCGGCAAAAGTTCATTTTGTTCTGGAATTATATGAAACATACAACCGTCTCACGCACTGATTTGGTTGTAGCATATAACTCCGGCATTTTTCCGTCTCTCCTTGCAACGTCCTCCTTTGTCATATCTGCATTTCATTGTCGAGCTCTCATTGCCCTTACAAGCAATTTTCGGACGAACTAAATTCAAATGTCTTCCAGAACTCATGTTCAAAGCTATTCCTATCTGAAACATATTTTGATTTATTTATATTCATTGTAAGAAATATAATTTCGGATACAAGAAGAATAGTTTAAAATGACAGGTATTCATACTCATTATTTTTACTTGTTAACTTAATTTATGAACATGACATGTCCAGGTACCCTTTATTGTACATTGAGCCTTATGAACAGAACCGGTACCTTGAACCCAAGTTGCGTGCACACAACTTTTGCATCGTTTCTACCAAACCCATCCGCACAAAGGTTATGCCACGTTCCGTTTTCATGAATTTGGACCATACCAAGGAAGTCATTGCCACGTATGAGGCGCACTGAAAACAACCAAGACAGTTAAAGGTTCAAATTTACTTGAGATTTAAAATGCGTTGTCTACATGCATTGCGTGTTAAATGAGTCGTATTTAATATCGTAAATTCGATTGAATTGTACATGCAGATACATTTACATATACTCTGTTATATGCAAATTGTTGATCCTCTCTGAAAGAAGAGAAATGTAAGTTGCAGGTATGACGTTTATTTCGTTATCATCGTCAAACGCTGACTTGTAACGGATTTAGTAAGCTTATGTAAATAAAGTGGAACGGAATTGGTTCTAGGTGTAATCGATGTAAAGACCGTTCAATAAATTTCCAGCATGGCAGGAAACACGATATTGCGGCGTTTCAACAAACGAATGGATTTTCGGAAGACTAAAATTGACATTTGAGGATCTAAGAATCTTGGATTAATCTTAAACTGTTGTTGTGGTTTTAAACCCGAATGTCGTTGATTTGAAATGCCCGGAAACATGAATACTTTAATTGTAGTGTATTTAAGCGCCCTTCTTCTCAACCTTAGTACCTTTAACTTATGCTTTTATACTTGTAATGGTTCCAACACGGACCGTCCTTTATCTAAGAAATCCTATATGATACAGTAAACGAGGTTGAAACCGGGTGTCACCTGTTCTAATTACCTTGTACTGATGTACAACTTACTTGAAATGGTGATTTTATTTAGCATATAATTGTAGAGGTTAAAACCAGACTGTCTTTGATGGAATAAGCTTTGACCTATGTATATGTCACGGTACCGAAACCGATAAAGGTGGTGAGGAGGTGTGTAAGCATTCCGGTAGCTCAGTCGGTAGAGCACTCGCCATGATAGCGAGGGGTTGCGGGTTCGAGCCCCGATCTGGCTGCACACTTTTCTCACTCCGTGACATTTGTCGCCCAACAAGGGACCGTGGTAGCACTGTTTGACAGCATAACGCGCTCTCAGTGTTAATTATGTGAATTCCTTAGTACTGGTGTTCCTCAAATTCGAGGACGAATTTCCAGTTTGCGGGGAAGTATGTCACGGTACCGATACCTATACAGGTGTTGAGGAGGTAAGCGGTTCGGTAGCTCAGTCGGTAGTGCACTCGCCCTGATAGCGAGGGGTCATTTTCTCACCCTGTGACAAATAACAGTTATTTTTGTTGTCCTTGATCTAATTGTCTTTGAATATAGGAAAAATGTGAGTGGCTATAACCGAACTAACCCTGATTAAAGAAATTTGGACAAATAAATGATATAATGGTTGTAGTTCTAATCGGACTGCCTCTAATATACAACATGGACTGATATATTTTATAATGGTTGCAGTTCTACGCGGACTGCCCCTGATATACAACTAAACTGATATATAATATAATGGTTGTAGTTCTAACCTGATTACCCCTGATATACAACCTGGACTGATATAGTTATAATTCAATGGTTGTATTTCTGACCGGACTGCTCATGATATACATCATTGACTGATATATAATATAATGGTTGTAGTTCTAACCGGATTACCAATGATATACACCCTGGACTGATATAATTATAATATAGTGGTTATAGTTCTGACCGAACTGCTCATGATATACAATATGGACTGATATATAATATAATGGTTGTAGTTCTAACCAGAGTGCCCATGATATACATTATGGACTGATATATAATATAATGGTTGTAGTTCTAACAAGAGTGCCCATGATATACATTATGGACTGATATATAATATAGTAGTAGTTCTAACCGGACCGCCCCTGGTCGAAGATGTTTGGATATGTATATGATATAGTCATAATATCTCAAACTGGACTGTCTTTGATTTAAACGTTGAAAACATTTATTATAAAGTGGAAGTAGATCTAAGAGGCTTGTAATCGTTCGTACTACACTGCCCAAGTCCTTAACACTCGCGACTCATGTATAATATAATTATTGTAGTTATTTCTTGAATGTCCCGTTTCCTAGAATATGAGACTCATGATATCGGTATGATATATGTGTTGTAGTCCTTACTTGGCTGCTCAAATTCTCAGAATTTGAGACTTATGTTATATAAAGATAAAGTGAATCTATCCGGACTTTCCCTGAGACGCTTGGACTAATTTCGAGTACAGTTGAAGTGGTTCTAACATGAATAATAAAGTTCCTGTGGTTATAGCATTACTGTCCCTGGTCCCTGTCATTGGGCTCATGAACAATTAGCCCTAATGACTATAAACGGAGTGTCCTTGATCAAAGAAGTTGTCTGACTATGTTGAATTATATTTGTAATGGATGTAAGCGAACCAGCCCCGACCTCAAAGCTTGGACTTCTACATAATACAGTTTTGATGGTTATAACCAGAATGTCCTGTTCACAAAATATTAAGGTATGCGATATTTGCTAGTAACAACTTACCTTCAGAAGAACCCACCACATCCATATATCCTAAATGAATGAGTGCAACGACAAGTGCTGACGTTGAAGCTAGAACGTTCTGAAATATCATAGTTCTTATACTTTTCTGCCTTGGCTTGTGCTTAAGTACAATTCAACAGAACCGCTTGTAATGTTCAGAATTCGTTTATGATCAAAACTATAATTTATCAGGATTAACGCGAATTGAAACTGCCATTGATGTTATTGGCAATTAAATTTTAATTTTAAGTTAAATTTCAATCCTTTATCGACACAATTTCTTAACACCTTAAACCACGCAACGAAATAGTTTTAATTATAAACAACTCGTGCAACGTGTTCGTATGATCAATCAAACAAAAGTATATAACTGAAACGATTATAGGCGTATGATTGTTCAAAACAACGCTTCATCATTATGTTAAATACAATTTCAAAGCATATAATCCTGTTAACGATGTGGTTTGAAACGCGTGGTTGATGTTGAGTGAACACATAATACTACAGATGTTTTGTAGCATTCCGTGCATTCTCTTCGCTATCTGATAAATATTGGTCCTATTTTATAATTAACGTTTCTCACAAAGGTCTGACTTGATATAAATTGAATGTGTTTTTTTGTGTTTTTCCTAAAGCTAACTTTAAGTAACGTCATTATTGTTTGTTCATAAAGTATATCAATAATACCGTAAAGTAAGGTTCAGCTCTAACTTTAGATTTGTATCTTTGGGCAAGCACTCAAATGATTCCTATGCATTACATATACACACAATTTCTTTACTGCAATTGATATATCAGCATTTGAATGCGTCTGTGCATGTATGTATTTAGTAGAATGGATTATCATACTTAAGTAGAACAAAGCTATAAATTTACCCGTCAGCTAGTCTATTTATAAAATGTGTTCAAGAGCCGTAATTCAACATTAAACCATTTTTCCATTCTTGAATGTTCATATTAACAAATGAACGCGTCAAAGTCGATTACATTTGTATCATTAAAGTTGCATTTGCTTAGCTGAGAACTCTATTTAAAACAATTGCGTATTGTAAATATTACGAATTTAAAATCTGGGTATTTCACATATTAATATTTTTTTTTGTATTTCTAAAGTGACACTCGTCTTTAAAATCAATATGAACATATTTATAACAAACCCATATTTTGAGTTATAAGCCTTTATCTACTTACTAATATGCATTTTGGGGAAATATTAACTACTGATAACAAAAACATAACCGTGTATCTTATATCTGAATACGGACAAATATTAAATGACTGGTGAATACTAATATATTTATAGTGATCAACTATCGAATTATGACGTACAACAACGTGTGTTCTGCACCGTTTCTTCAAATTAAACACGGTATCTTTCATAAGAACCATTGTTTTCGATATGCAATCATCCTTTTCTGTAAATTGTAACAATTTCATTAATTGTTGTATAAATTATTTCGGGGTAAGAGTGCATCTTTTATTGTTTAACCATAATTTGTGCGCTTTCTTCTCTTATAATATCAGATTATAAACAAAAAATGTGTGAACATTTAACAAACGTGATAACGTTAACTTTTCTATACGATTTATTTCTGTCAATTATCTATACGAACATTTTTCATCAATAAAATCTATGAGAAAATATGATTCTTACACTGTTAAACTGTTGAGCAAAACAGGGCTGACTAGTGGGAAAATGAGTTGAGTAAGTAAATGAATTATGACGTAACTATTTCCCTAAAGCTGGGGCCTTCTGCTACCTAAACGTTTAGCTGCTTCACACATTTTCACCGAGATGTAATGCACACAGTGGAAGTTAGTAATGCAAAACACATGCGAAATCAAGTTCAAATTATACAGTGTAGCGTGTTTGGAGATAAAGCTTGATTCTCATCATTCTGTGGCTTCGTGTTGTTGATTCTTTGGATGTAACCGTCACTTGATAAATGTGCGAAATTCATAATAACTGGTGATTAATGATTCTTCTGTTGTTTCCTAAACTGGTTAACAATGGCTGAAGAAATATCGGCTCCTCAAACTTTGTTTGAATATGAATATGACCGATTTGAAGCGATGTACACATTTGACGACGACATCCGGCTTTGTGGATACCCTAGACCAGGTGAGTTCTACTGAGATTCAATGTGTTGGATAATTATATAAATATTGACTCAAACTAAAGCAAAGGTAAATGAATAGCTGTACTGACGGATATAGTATATTTGGGTCGACTTTGCCTGATGCTGGAATACTGCATAAAACATCACGGTTTTTTCATTAAAAAGGAATTCAAAAAAAAGTAGAGCGCGATAAATGGATTTTTATCTCTTTGTAGTTATATACCTGATATAGTAATTTTGAAATTACTAGACAGAACCTCAAATTAACATTATTTTATCATATGATTATATATATCATATTACAGTTATTTACTTTGAGTAGTCTAGTGTGTGGCATGATATAGAGGACATTTGTTGATTTCAGTGTCAGATCGTATTTCATTTAACCAAGTAACATATAAAGACCTGTTTTCACAAGTTGCGAAACTACGAGTTAAATTAAATTTCATTCTATAAAAACGAGAAGCAAAACACGATCAAACATTGAATCACTATTAGTAGGATTTTAATATGCTTGGTTTCGGGGTTTTATTGGTATTTCATTTTTATAAAAAAACACACCCTTTTCTGTGTTATGAACGCCGCTACACACGAGATAACCCTCACGCAACTTTTTGACAGCTGATGACTTTGCTGTCAATTCAATATCCGGTCAGTGGATAAATTGTTTCAAGATATTTTGTACAATTTGTCATTTACTCGTGTTTTAGGGCTAACAGTTTATAAATATTCACCTGTGACATTTTATTTTTGCCTCTTTGTTCATATTTACTGGAAATACACGAAATATTTTTTATTGAACAGAGCATGCCGTCATAAACAAAAACAAACACAGGTCGCCATTAATTGAATGCGCATTTGGAAATGTCGAACGAGTTTTGAAATAAAAAAAATGCGAATAAACATTGGTTTAAAACAGTTTCTCTAGTTTTGGAGTTTATTTTAGAATACACTTGTAGACAGTCACAACTCATTGTCAGAGATAAAACTGAATCGCTTGAAGACGGGTCATTTTCCAGACAAAGACTGAAGTCATAAAGATATGAACATATATTTGCTTAATTGTACAACATTAAATATATGTTTGAGCAACATCTGTTTACTTTTGTTATTTGTTTTGTACGAACAAAAATCTTCGAACACTCAGCTTCATATTAAAAAGACAGTTTAAAAAACATTAAAAATATTAACTTGAATAAACGGTCAAGGGATCTCTTTCAAAAATATCTTTTCTGAACACATACATACTTTTAATATCTTTTAATTACTTCGGCAATATCAACAAGTTCAAATGTGATTAATTTAGTTTGGATTAAGGGGAAGTAATTTCCCTTATTTTTCAAATAAATCCAAAAGTTGATATTTACACACCTTAGTTTGCATTGAAAATATTCAATTTATATTTTCAAGGTTTTTTTTCACTGATAAAACTTCTTGTTTGATCAAAAATCATAAAATTAATAATTATATCGATTCTGGACTACTAAAAATTCAAGATCAAATTGACGAGAAAGGATCAGTCATATAAACTAGGGATGGCAATTGTAGTAAAAGTGGTACTCGAGTACTCGGACAATCTTTCGATCGAGTACTCAGGTACTCGTAATTACTCGGATAACTTGAATTAGTTTTCGGGGTAACATGTTTGTGTATACATGTATCGGTCATGTACATTGTGTGTTGGTCGTAATATTGGCCATTTCATCTTCAAATTAGACTGTCATTATGTACCGTAACAGAGAAATCAATAAAAAACAAATTAATTCATGCTTTAAATTGTCGTTTTTATTTCATTATACACGTATATGTGTTCTACAATATAAATGGAAAGTAAAACTCGTAATATGTTCGAGCGTCTAGATGATCGAGACTACATTCAATAATGAGCAACATTCAGAATTACAATAAACGAAATTTTCTATAAATAGTTCAGTTGTTTACTCTACGAAATACTATTTGAAATGACAGCTTTGTTGTTTTCCTCATAAATATTCATTTTTCTAATATATCCACCATTGAATTGTGATAATCAATGCAAATATTACGCCCATTTAGGAATCATTGCACGTAACGGTCGTTCCTAATTCGCTCATCATCGTCTATTGTTTGATAAAAACACACTAATTGGTATACCAATACAATTCTGTATGAGATGTACCGCTATCAAAACTTTGCTAATTGACATCAGTGCTATTTACAAATTACGGCCCCTTGTTTACATTTTGTAACTATCACATCAACTGTCAAGAACTTCTAAAAACATACACTAAAAGGGAAATCCTTGAAAGGCAAAAATATTTTCCAAAACTTAAAGATTTAAGTTCTTACTGGATTTAAACTGTTAACTAATAATTATGAGAATAACCATAATGTCATCGCTTTTAATGACAATTTTAAGGCTCATATGGACACATCAGACCAAAAGGCCAATATGAAATGACCAAATTAATAACATAATAAAATAATAAACCACGTGGCGGCTGTAATTATGTAAGATAATAATAACCGTACACCTTTTTAACCGTGTAAGGTAATTTCCACGTCATCTATGCCAGTTGTAGGTGTCGAGATAAAACTTGATACAGGGACATCGCCAGATTCGGGAGTGGTAAAGTTTTCTGTTAGCGGGGAATGGGGCGTTATCTGCGATATGAACTGGACTAATATGGACGCCAGGGTAGCCTGTCGGCACTTGGGCTTTAAAGACGGTTATGTTGGTATCAAGGTTATCAAATTATTAGAAACAGGTACAATACTCACAAAATGGTACTCCTTAAGAAATTATTTTAAAAACTCAGGCAATGTTGTATTCATTAGAATTATTTTTTTCTGTTATTTTGTTTAATAGGATATGACGATTATGTTTAAATCAATGAGTGACAATTTTAACAATTAGTATGTTTTAATAACGTATGTGACCAACATCTTAAATGGTGGTTTGATCTAATATGTGTGTTTAAACTCTTGTGTTTGTAGGGCGTTTATGGTTGTACAACATTGATTGCACCGGGGTAAAGCAGTCTATATTCTCCTGTCCGGCACATTTCAATGTTACGAACCAATAGTACAATGCTTACCGCTTGCCGTACGTTTTCTGTTCAAAAAATGGTGCGGTCACATTTGCATTTGTTTAAGTTTACAAAATTAGCTGTATTATATATTGTACAAGATAAGCTTACTTCTGCATCTGTTTAGTTCGCTCAAAATGGAAGGGTCTGACAAAGAATCCCTAATCGGGATCGTTCCGGTGCCTATAAATGAAGCAGAAGTATTGTGTATTCATACATTTTCTATGTTTGGAAATTGTACGAATTTGTGATAAAAAAAGAAAACCTAATTATGCTTAATGAATATGCTTTTATTGATGTAAAATCATACTTAAAAAATACGAATGTATAGTTCTGAAATGTTGCAATATGCGTTTTTATGAAATGATAATTAATTATCAACATTGTCTAGTCGTAACAACTTTCTTATCACTCACATAACTATTATCGTTACCAGTTCGTCTCCAATCCAGTGTGACATTTGGAGTAGTTAAGTATGGGACAGGGATAACTATCACCTTGTGTGTGCGGAAGGTTTTGATGTTCTTGCTGCACAAGCAGTGTGTCGATCTCTTGGGTTCGCCTACGGGACAAGCATATGCTGCTCCGCTTTCGGAAGGATGGAATACATCATTGTTTATAGCAATATGAAATATATTGGTATCTAGTCAGATTTACTCGAATGCAATTATGTTCAATACGTTCCCAACTGCACTTGTGGACATTACACCTATGTAGCGTTATCAAATAATCCTGAAAATGAAGGTTTGTTGAAGCATTTTATTCGTTCTCACGTTTGATCATACCAACGTATACAGTTTGTTACTTGAACAATTTTCTAAATAGTTATTCAAACGCTTCTGTTTAGAAACAATTTAAACAGTTCACAATTGTCTTCTTATCAAACGTCCGATTGTGTTTTAATCATGTTTGTTCGGAGTGCGATGATAAACAGTTGTTCGGGTTAGTTGAAGTGTCAATAATGTAGTTGTCTTTACCTGTTTTTCATAAACAACTGAGTCTCAAAGCATTCTTTACAGATTATAAATTAAAGATACATCCATCTGGAAAAGTAACCACTAGATATTTTGATAATTCGGGCTTTATCTGCGCTAATGGTTTTGACGATAAAGAAGCGACAGTTATTTGCAAGGAGATGGAATATAAAGGTGGATCTGCGTACTTCCATTCAAGGCATGCGAAATATACAATAGTCCCTCTTCTAAGTATATCAAATATTTTACTATAATGGAATTCCGATTGAGGCGAACGGTTTCCGTTTCAAATATATCTCGGAGTTTGGTTATCATTGATGATTTACTGTTTAGATAACACTCATTCTGTATGATTAAATGTTTCCAGTATTAAACTGAATAGAGTTAATATATCAAAGCAATGTTAGCAAATATTGCTTGCAAGGGAAACAAAAAGAATCTAGGAAAATGTGAAATAATCTGTTGGGGCTCAGTTGGTTCTTGCGATGATAACAGAATACCTGCAGTTTACTGTTACAACAAATCGGGTACATACGTTTTTTGTTGTTGAGCTTAAGCTTAGTTTAGGTCATGCGTACCTAAGCATATGTCTAGCTTAGGCTGCTCTAGATTGTTTTACCAATGGTTCTTAACCTTATTTCTGGATACGGATATTTCAGCAAAAGTTAGGCTACGGCTGCTCAATGTTAATGTTTCATGCTACGAGTTTTTAACAGTTTAGGCGAAGCTTACTTAACATTGTTCTAGGCTACATCAATTAAACTTAGTATTGACCGTTGTGTATTTAAGTTTTGTTAGGGTTACGCTTCCGTATTTATAATTTCATCCTAGCTTACAGGTACTTGAGTTTTATTATAGGCTCCTATGTAGCTAAATTTAACTGATTGCTAGTTATGGGAAAGAACGCTTGCATTTGGCTCTAAGTATTTGAGGCCACGGATATATACGAGTTATAACGCATAATTGTGTTGAAGCATGTCTCGTCTTCGGCCATGTCGATTTCTTGTATTCTTTGGATACTAATTATGTTTATTGTAAATTTGGAACAATTAATGTTTATGACCAATGCCAGTACTAACCAGTACTACATTTTTACTTCACGTTTATTGATACGACAAAACGGTTACTGAACGTTATTTAAGGCTCCAATCATGGTACTTTCTTGTCTTCTTTATCATGATAGTTTTACATTTGTTATCTGCTGTTATTTCCTTTTGAAATATACACAACATAGTTCATGCATTTTACGGGTACAAGGGTGTTAATTTAACATTTGCAAACACCACTTATCTTTAACAATAATGAACATCATCGACTAATATTTCATAGTGTTCCATGATATCTACGTGTTAATTTATTTCCTTTAAATACAGGTTTCGCTTTCGCATAAAGACATCTACTATTTCTTGAAACGGTATACCTGTAGCTGTACATATATTCAAATATATTAAATGTATAAACAAACAACCCAACAGAATTAAAGAAGTACATCCTCGTTCACAATTCCCGGCTTCGTTTTCAGCTTTCGGAACATTTGGAACACGGCTACTTTCAATGTTTCCCATGACGTGAAAAAACAATGGTCTTTTTTATTAATTGTGCATAGTTATGTTCGGATCAAATGTTATATCGGCTGAAAATGAATTCCCCAATAAATGTCCTTCTCTCTTATATGTAATACCCAAAGTAATAATTCAATCCTGCAATAATTTATAGTGTTGTCAGACTCTTCCTTTTTTCTAATTCAATGTATATCACATGAGTAAAATAATCAGGCAGTATCTTTGAAAATTGATCGATGAAAATTAAATTTTGAATCTCAGACAATAACTATTGTATGAAAGTGACAGAAAGTAAATACAAAATATATATTGACTACTTGTTTAAATGAGTTGTGATTTTCCATATGATGACTGTATCAAATGAAACTCGTCATTGCCAAAATATGCTTCGATTTACGATTGCTTGGCCTTAAATTAGGTTCTATTGTGTCGTCTGAAGAATGAATCAGATGAAAATGTTTTCTTTTGTTATTCTGACCTTAGAGGAGACATGGACATTCACATCTGGAAAATTTCTTCACAGACAATCATGTGGATATTTTCCCAGTAATCCTAGTTATGCCCCGAAGGTGAGCATATTAAAATCGCACCGTCCGTCCGTCCGTCCGCCCGGCTCTGTAACTTTCTCTTGTATGGACAGATTTCAAAATAACTTGCCACATGTGTTCCACATACCAAGACGACGTGTCGCGTGCAAGACTCGTGTCCCTACCTCAAAGGTCAAGATCACACTTAGTGTTTATTCACAATGGAGTGCTGCATATAAAGACATAGAGTAAAGGTTGTCGTGTCCGGGCTGTAACTTTCTCTTGTATTGAAAGATTTTAAAATAACTTGCCACATGTGTACCACATACCAAGACGACGTGTTGCGTGCAAGATCCGTGTCCCTACCTCAAAGGTCAAGGTCAAACTTAGTGTTTATTTACAATGGAGTGTTGCATATAAGGACATAGAGTATAGGTTGTCGTGACCGGGCTGTAACTTTCTCTTGTATTGAAAGATTTTAAAATAACTTGCCACATGTGTTCCACATACCAAGACGACGTGTTGCGTGCAAGACCTGTGTCCCTGCCTCAAAGGTCAAGGTCACACATAGTGTTTATTCACAATGGAGTGTTGCATATAAGGACATAGAGTATAGGTTGTCGTGTCCGGGCTGTAACTTTCCCTTGTATGGACAGATTTTAAAATAACTTGCCACATGTGTTCCACATACCAAGACGACGTGTCGCGTGCAAGACCCGTGTCCCTGTCTCAAAGGTCAAGGTCACACATAGTGTTTATTTACAATGGAGTGCTGCATATAAGGACAAAGAGTATAGGTTGTCGTATCCGGGCTGTAACTTTCCCTTGTATGGACAGATTTTAAAATAACTTTCCAAATGTGTTCCACATACCAAGACGACGTGTCGCGTGCAAGACCTGTGTCCCTGCCTCAAAGGTCAAGGTCACACTTAGTGTTTATTCACAATGGTGTGCGGCATATAAGGACATAGAGTATAGGTTGTGTCCGGGATTAACTTTTCCTTGTATGGACAGATTTTAAAATCACTTGCTACATGTGTTCCACATACAAAGATGACGTGTCGTGTGCAAGACCCATGTCCCTACCTCTAAGGTGAAAGATACACTAAGTGTTTATTCACAAGGGAATTCTGAATATAAGGACATAACAGTGTAGGTTGTCAAGTATGGGTGGTATTGTTTGATGTTCAGAAGCAATTTAAAATAACTTGCCATATTTATTTGACACGTAAAGGCAAGATCAACTTTTCATGTACTGACCTTGTTCGTAGGTCAATGTCACATTCGGGGGCATTCGTCACATACTGTGACAGCTTTTGTTATTTAATAATAATTACAAACAAAAACAAAATAAACAAAACCACGCTATGTTTTCACTTGTGTACCTGGTCTATAGTAATGATGTGAACATAGGAAAATAGTATTCTTGTTTATGTTGTGTTAATATGTCACTAAAATGCTTTCATTTAACATTTTAGTCACAACCAAAGACCAACTTGCCTATTTATATTATTTGTTATAATTCATTGTTTCAAACATTGAACTAACAATTTGATATTGCTCAATTTTTTTTTTAATTTAAGTCTCTCTCTTCCAAACAGTGACACTCGTAAGAAGGATTTTTGACATATTAACATTTTTTCTCTCCTTTAACGGATAATTGAGTAAAGAATCGTAAAAAATCTGTTGCTATCTGGCCGAATTATTATGAGATCTTACACTGAATAAACTATACAATAATGTTACATACTATAAAAATAATTATCCTCTTAAGTTTTAACTTATATACATGTACAATCATACAATAATGTTGACGAGAGTGCTTATGCCATCTAGAGCATGGCAAAAAAGTTATCAAGAAATGGTCATATAATACCTGTTTCAAAACATCATCAAAGCGAGAACTTATCTCAGACATTACCACCTTTTGTTCCAGGTTTTCGTGCAAAACAGACATTGTAAAAGGTATCATAGTAAAGCTATAACATGTTTAAGCTCATAAATTTGACTTTTGGATGTCTGGATGTTTGGATGTTACTTTTGTATCATCTTAAAAGGTTTTATGTCTAGAAGAAGAATATGTGAAAAAAGGAATATCCTCATGCAGACAAGCTGTTGTGGTCTTGTAACTGTATTAAATAGTTAATAAGTGGGATTTAAGTAGAAGCTACAATATTTATTTTCTGTCAGTTATATTACAGACAACTCATCCGCAACCAATATCCTTCAAATGAAAAAAAAAACAGGTATGAGGTTACCATGCACCAAATGATACTTTGTCATGATCTATATGAATCTGCTCAATGTGTATAAGCACAATTCCAGTGATACCCCATACTTTACTAAAACATGTGGACCTTGATAACAATGTATAAACAATTATAATATCGGCAACCCTCATAATTGAAAATGTTCACTCACGCTTAAGCACTCCTGTACATTTTCCAAAATCGATTTGTTGGTGCCGTATCCTTTGAACAGTTAATTATTTTTAACCAAATACTACACTGCTCAGTAGTTCATTTCATTTTGAATCTTAACCCTATTTTTTTCCAAATAAGAAAGGGTTAAAAATAAGAAGGGGTGTTAACCATACGCATAGTCAGGGCTTCGTGAAACACCCCGTTTTGTGAAATATATTATTTCCACATTTTTCTAGTATATGTATCAATGATTGGGGGTGATTTTACTAATCTGAAAGGAAATTTGCATTAGAATTCAAACAAAGCAGTTTGATTTTATACCTATGTAAGTGGAATAAAAATGCCTCTGTCTCGAGACAAATTGTGTGATTGTTAAATTGTTAAACTCAATAAATATGACTATTTTTGTTTGCTGAAATTGAACAAACATAATTATTCATGAGTGCTATTACGCATTTTATACTCTGTTTCCTCAATCAATATGTCCATAGGTGACGTAACTGTAATAGTGGACCTCTATGTTATACATTTGACTCGAATAATACGACACAAATTTCAACACACTTTCCGCCATATTTTAGTTTCAATCTATTAAACAGCCATGCTTGTAGTTGATATATGTCATGGTGTCGGTCAGCACCAGCAGCATCCATTTTAGGTCATTTACTCGCACGCAGCCAATCTGTCACACAGACATAGTGATGCATGGTAATAGAAGACGCTCTCGCGAATAAAGTACACCTGGGAGGAAATGTGTGCCCGGTATGGGCCTGGAGCCCATGAGCACCATTACACCAGCACGTTTCTCCAACCAACCAAGCACCCGCCGGTCCATCCTTACCCGTACCCACACACTGTACAATGTCCATATCTTTAGTATCTCTCACAAGACACTATGTATGTTTGCTGAAGGGGACACCCCTACCGAACATTCCGGTAAAACTTTTTAGTATACTTCTCTTGCACAGAATCAACATTATTTTAGTAGTTGTTTATTTATCAATCAGCCATGCTGATGGTTTGACATATGTTATCATTGTTTGACTATTTGTTTGAGTCACAATGAGTTAATCTCCCACAAACTCTAACCATACCTCAGTCATAGTGATTTCAAATAAAATTATTACATCATAATTATCATACCCATCTCAACTGTCAAACTGACAGTATAGACAACAACATATTTATACAGGACGTTTTACGTGACCAACTCTGCTAAGTGTTGACAAAAATCGAAATTATATCTGTAATCAAGGAGGAATGCATTCTAAATTATGTCCGAAATGTATTCCAAAATCCAACAATGCCCGTCGATGATGACCTAAATCCTCACCATCGTGTGTATGCATATTTTTATTGAAAAATTGAATACAAAGTATTTTTCTCCCAAAACATAAAGGGTAATTATTTGTTTGTGTGTTATTTAACTACACTGTTCGTATTATTTGTTAATAACTATACTTTAAAGAATGTTGATAATTGCTGGAGAACAATATTTTGCATCTAATATTCTTCCTTTTTCCATGTTTATATTTTTACTGCCTAATTTACGATGACGAACACTCTCGAATGCAGTTTTATCACGCCCTGATTAAATTTTGGTTTTCGGCATTCATGCGCTTTTTATAATTTATTGACCGGATAATAGTGGTTTCATCAAATTCACGTGTTTTTATGCTCAGAGTGGTTGAACTTTCAAAGGAAATTAAGGCTAATTGTAAACGCGTATACATATAGCCTTAATAATGTCGGCCGATAAAATGATTTCCATTCATAATCATTTCATTTGTGCATGAATGTTTTGACTTCACGTGTATATGTATATTTATTTAGAAAATGTTCATTTAAACACATTGTAGGTGTTGATGCCGTTGAAGAGCTAAAACGACCACGAACTGTTAAATGCCATCTTCCTTCACAAACAGCTTTAAGATGGGAAAGGGAAGGTAAAAGTTATATCTTTATCTTTAATGTTTCTTAGATAACATTTTTCACTTTTAAGCGAGCGGTTTTTGACAAAGACGAAATTAACAACAACAATCAAAGTTTATGAAAATTTCAAAATTTGAACTTGGTTTCCGGCACATTAAAGCAACGTTTAAGATTGCAAACAGGACACGTTTGCGCTACCCACCTTATTTTTCTAGATCAAATGTAATAATTGTAAGTGTGCATTTTGTTTTCCTTAAGGCGTTATGTTTTTTTTTCTTTAAGTGTTTGGCTTGCCTATATTTGTATTCATTTTAAAGATGTATTGCTTAAAGTTTATGCAACTGAGCTTGTCCCTGTAAGTTCAATCATTTGATTGCAATGCAAGGCATTTCACTATCCGCGCTCTGCTTGTAGACCAAAATGTAAAAATAACATCTCTGCAAGAAATAATGTATGTTAGTGCAGTTTCGAGTCCACCCTCTAAGCAGGGTTTTATACTTGTATGTTTGACCAATGGTCTTGTGGTAGTTGTTGTCATTGTATTATTGGCTCCAATTTAAGTATTTAAAAAAGGACACACATTTGGTTGGTCATCTTTGTCTGACCAGTTTGAAACTGAGGATAAAGTCGCTTTGAACCGCTCCACACGGGGAGCATGAGTCAACAAAACGCAAGGTAATTTTTAACAAATATCTTGGACATTTGTAACCGTATTCGTGTCACCATATAGACCAAGTTTATTATACGCTCAGGCCACAACAAATTGATCATTTGATTGTCGGATTGCAGCACCTAGAATTCGAAAAAAAATGCGCCTGCACATATTATTTGGCCGCGCGTATTTTTTTTTTGTATACTTCTGAATTTCCCCTATTTTCTGAATTTCTTTTACTTCAGATTTAAACCTGCAACGTCGACTTAGTCGTTTTTTAAGGTATTTCCATGCTTTACATTCTTCGCGAGCAAACTTTCCTCGTGTCAGGACAAAATCAGGTCCGGGTAACCGTAAAACAGCTGATATTTGTTGAGGCATATTTGGCAGGAAGCACCGTTTTTAATCATTTCCGGTATTAATTTTAGCTTACTAAATCAGTTTTCGTAATGTAAAATACACATTTTAAGTGAAAATCAGTTTCATAGTCAATGGATTACAGTCTTCAGTAAACAACAGCAGTTTCACAGCGTTGAAGGCAATAGTTATCTTTGTGTGTTTTAAGTAATTCATTGTTTTGTACTCAAAATTTGGTGCTAAATAATAACTAAATCAGATTTTGAGTGCAAAACTTCTATTTAAATTTACGCTGGACACATGACTTACAACCATTGAACATGTTTTCGTGAGTTTTTGCTTTTTTAAATTAAAATGCATTTCTTACTATTTATATACTCGTAAGTGTTATAAACAGATAAAAAAAAGTCTGTATTTACACATACAGTATTAAAATAACATCAGTAAAATCAGAAAATAAAACCTTTTATAAGTATAATGACTGTTTTAATTTTCTAAATTCTTTGATCTTATGCACCAGTCAATTGCAGCCAGGGCCCGCCCAGGTCCATGTGTATACCGGGGATAGCAGGGGAAATGGGCCGTGTTTTTACATGTATCTTCGAGGTGGCCCCGCATTGCCGGGTGGATGCTGTGTTTTTGTCTTCCAGCCAAATTAAGCGTGTAATGGGCCTTACCAAGAGTCCCTTGGGTGCGTGGGCATTTGGCGAGGGTTTCACGAGCAGTTTGTCACCACAAGGCGGGGACTTTGCCCTGGCTTGGCTGGACCGAAAGTCAAAGTCCTCGCTATTCCCCGGACCTGGGGGGCAGGTTACAATTGACTGGTGCATTATCGCACTTCATATCTTTGATCATCTAGTGATAAAGAGGCCTGTTTCTTACAGGCATTGAAGCTATGAAGGCTGCTTTGTTATTGTTTTTCAAGGCACGGACCTACGTGGTCAAGGCGTGGTCTTGAAACGGAAACATCTTTAATCCAACCCCTGCACTTAATATAATGACAATTGCCATGTCAATGTCACTACAATTTTATCGTGTGATTCAAGAGGGTCAAATTCAGACCTGACCCAATATTTAGAAATGCTCAAATGATGAATTACTCTTACTTTTCCAAAAAGGTTTTTTGTGATAGTAAGTTGGATTAGTACGGAATGAATACAATAGTTGTTCTTTTTGGATAATTGCACGTTACTGTGAGGAATGCTGTCTTTACAATAATATCAACATTTAAATTGCTAATGGAATGAAAGTTAATAGTAAAGCACTGGATCTTATTGCCATTTGTTAAATATTGAGACAGATTTTCATGTGATACAATCAAAACCTTTTCATTTATAACTGAGAACCTTTTTTGCAATTAAAAAGCATTTTTTAACATAGTTGTATGATAAATTTGATAAGAAATATACATTTTTTATTTTTCGCTCGCTCGCTCCTACTTTTTTTGGTAAAATCTGTAGAAAAAATGATCAATTTGTTGTGGCCTCAAAAAAAAATTGTTTCCATTTTCATATGGATATGGTCTCATTGTAGGATGTTTATACTTCCCGCAACCCAAAGGACTTTGTCCAGTCTTTTTTATAGGCTCATGGTGTGCTATTACCAGCTCGACGATTTTGAACAAAGTATCTTTATAACGTATCTAATCGGCAATGCACATTTGTATCACATATCTCTTCGCAGAAAAATAATGTTGGGTTCATCGTTTTGATATTTAATCGCTGTGCATAAGAATCAGAAACATCATTCACATATTGTATCAAGAAAGACGTGGTGCCATTTAACAAGCTGTAGATTTTGGTTGCTAGGGCTGTGATATAGTTAATATAGCAATACATAAAATAATTGATATAACATGCCAACCCGCAATCCCACATTTTTCAGTGTTTTATTATCACATCTAAAAACACTTTCATGAGATAAAAAGTCGTTGTGTAAATATTAACTTGTGTTTATGCGTAATTGGACTCTTCCGTCATATTTATAACACCAATACGTTATGACATTTTATATTATGCAAATTCTTGTGCGCAGTAAACAACATGAACAACTCAAACGGTTGTAAGAAAAATATGACTTGGTATCTTAATAGTATGGGCATTACAACATACCGCAACGCAATTTTTAAATTAAGTAGACAAACTTTACTTTAGGTGTATATTAACATCCAAATGATTCTTTGTGTTTATTAACATTTGCGTTGAATGTTCACATGGAGATGCACGTGAACCGGACGGCTAGTTGTTGGTAATCTAGCACTTTAGAGCTAGCGATTATCGAATCGACTATAACCGTTCATCAAATCGTGTATTTCCGTACTAATTATTGGTATGAAATATCATTATAGGGTTAATACATGTTTTTGATCCAGATGCCATCAGAACGGTTAACAGCCCTAATGCGTAGCAAGGGGGCTTAAAGGCTTATGGGGCTTGTATTCTTCGTTTTAACAAATTCCCTTTCAGGATTTGTCCAAGGCAGATAAAAATATTGCAGGCTTTCTAGGCAAGTCCCTAACGGAAGATGACGTCACAAAGATCAGTGCTCAATGTCACATAAAACAAATGAGCCAAAACCCGACAACAAATGGAGAATATTTTTCCAAGTACATGCACGCAAGGGACGGCGTTGGAAAATTCATCAACAAAGGTATCACTTTGTTTAAAAATAATACGTATTATATTAACATGGTGAGTAAGGACATTATTTTCGACTAAATATAACCCTTTCTTTGCTAATGTTAATATTAACCATCGTTTCAATGTAGTCTTATCTATTAAATATTGTTATAATTTTTACAGTCTATGTTTTTTTTACAGGACAGCCGGGGATCTGGCGAGACATTTTATCATCGGAAATGAGTGACAAGCTTGACGTGTTGATTAAAAGATTGGACGGATCTGGACTTTCATATGGTTTTTGTTAACGTGTTAAAATATTTTCTAATATATTCAATCAGAATGTTTATGAAAAAGAGTACTTGTTTTATGTGTCAAACATAAAATCTGTGTTGAAGTTTTACGTACAATTTTCAAAAATTGCACTAGAAAGAGTGTAATTAAAAAAAAATAATGTGATGTACAATTGATCTGCTGTAAATAGTAAAATATGTATCAGTATATGTGCGTGTTTGGTGGACATTTTTGGTGTGTAAGTATACACAAAATAGTATTTCCTTTCTATAAATGTGGATGGGAACGCGATTTTGATCATTGTGGCGCTAACGTGAATAACGAGAAAAGGTGAGAATAAAATCGCGCACTTTTTTCCCCTTGATTTTTCATGATATTTTCGAGCTTAAAACTTAGTTATTTGTTGTCAACATAAAAAAACACGTCAATTTCAGCAATAAACCCTCTACAACACTATTCGTTGACATTTAGTTGATCATAACCGTTTAATGTGTGTTTAATTTACCATAAGAGTTGGTCAGCTGACCTGTTCGGCTTTTATATTTAATATAGATTTATGAGTAAAATAAATATTCAGTAAACGTTGAATTTGCATATGATTTTTAAACTTCAGGATTTTAATCAGTAAACAAAAGCAAATGGTATTAAAAATATTAAGTTATTAGCCATGTAATACAACTCGGGAAACATCGGGTAACATCGACATATATCGCCACTCGCCGTAACAGATCGTGACGAACATCGGACGAATATTCGGCCTGTACCGGATGTTGCTATTTTTAGAAACAGAAGGTATTTCCCGGCTATTCATAGGTCAATAATGGAATTTCTACATCATAGGATTTGGAAACATTGTGATGTTTTTCTCATGAATATACGTTTAAAATAAATAAACACTAAAAGTACACGCTGACAGTTGATTACGATACATCTAACAATTTGAGTCATTACAGTTAAACATGGATTATAAGTGAAATATACGCGTAAGAGAAGATTTTCTCTCGAAAAAACGAACTGTCAACAATCGGCATGGAACTGGGATATTCGTATCAAAGGGCTCTGAATGTAAGTATCCTTGAGCAGTTTTGTACGTTTGTGTTCAAAAACGTTTGTTTTTTAATTTATCTTTGGAATTCTTAAATCATTTTTATTAGCTAAATGTTTAGACAGCATGTTCATATTTTACATGTACTTATGTACATGTTACATATTTTTATATGTACTTATGTACATAACTTATGTTTAAGATATAATATGAGTATGTAATCTTTAAATTGATTGTTTTATGTTAGAAAAATATTAGACTTAAAATTTTGTTTAAAAATGATGTGTTTTGGTACGTGACCTATTTCTAACATACCACAAAACATGTACATACCCGTTATTTGTTTACAAAATGCATATTTTCAAAATTAACCTGTGAAAAAAAGTTGTATGTGGTTTGGGGCTTGAAGCCGCATCTGCTAGGACACTTTTGACATTCATTGGCTTGGTGTAGATCTCGTTAAAACCCCATACTGTTGTGATTCATTATCAACCATATGCACAACAACTACACATTTGTGCCTACCAACCCTTACTCTTGGCTAAAACAGATTTTAGTGCAGAATGTATAATACTTGTGCATTTGTATTTTACGGTGGTAGTTTCTGCTGGTTGATAATTAGAAGTCTAATTTCTTCCAGGCAGGAAAATGACTGAATATTACATAGTCAACAACACTGGGTTATGAAGAATTCCAGCCTGCATTAAATACTATGTTGGATCCTTGAGAGCAGACTTGACAGCCATGTCCATCCACAAGGCCGTCGTATCTGATCGAGATGATGTGAGTATTTCATATAAAACATATTTGACTTGGTTTTTGTTTTTATAAACCTACGGTATTCAATAATCAAGTGGTGGTGGTGGTGATGGTGGTCAAGTGGTGGTGGTGGTGGTGGTGGTGGTGGTGATGATGATGATGATGATGATGATGATGATGATGATGATGATGATGATGATGATGATGATGATGAATTTTATTGATAAATTTAATAATTTTCTTTATATATATATATACATGTATGTATAAGCTTGTTGTTGTTTTTTCAAAGAAGAGAAATATTAAACTGTTTATATTTTATTTTGTATATGTATGGCAGTATAATTATCTATACTAATTAGTTAGAAAGGCTTTAAAGTACAACTTTTTTCCTTTACAGCACTAAACATTCATGATGGGTAAAGTACCTGAAGGTGCATGAAAACCAAATCAGCATTGACTCAGCATTGAGTTATCATCTGTGCACACACTACATGTACAAAGCATGGGAACAGACCAAACTTCAAATGTTGAAGAGTGAAGAATTATTGTAAAAAATACTGTTTGTTAGAATACCAATGACAAAATAAAACAAATATACATCAAATTACCCACAGAGATTGTTTACATGTTATAATATTAAAAAAAAAACATTAGTTGAGAACTTTCACTCTGATACTTTTGGAGGGGCGAGCCCACTTAGTGTTCTTGTTTCTTCACATATTTTAGTTTAAAAGTACACTCATTTGTTTCAAACTCTGTATTCTGAGTTAGTATCATAGGTAAAATTCATTTATTTGAAAGAGTACATTTTATGAATAAGTCCAATTAAGCTTTATATTTTTTTACAAGAAAAAGGTTGATTTTTAAGCATTTTATTAGCTATAAAAATGTATGGTAACATGACATTATGTATATTTTCTTCAAAACTGGACGGTAAACTATCATAAATTGTCTTTTAAATTGTTCAATAGACATCATAGATAATATTTAAAATGATTTCAGCAGCTTGTCTTATAGTTAACTATTTTTTTATGAATTTTATAAAACTGCTTTATATTTTCAAACATCGAAAAACTGCTCTTTTCCGAAGAATCATAAGATCAATCAAAATGATTTTTTCCATGTTTATCAATAATGTGTTCGTTTGAACTTTAGTTTTCTGTTAACTGAAGTTTGTTTTACCAGAAACTGTTGTGTTTATTTTATAATCTCTGATAATGCGAAAAAAAATCAAATATAGACAAAATATTTACTTGTCGCTCTTTGTAGCCCTTGGAGTTTGGGGGTGGGTGTAATGAAACATAAATAACTTTTTTAATTCATGGTAAAAAATCTTCAAAATTTGGATAAAAGTCCCATAGCGTACCGTGATTATAACTATGTTGTCGGTTAAAGCTTTTAAAAAAGTGCGTATTACGCGGCTAATACCTTAATTAAAAAATCAGTCCTTTTTCACCTTTTGTTAGCCTAAATTACGGAATCTACATCATAACTTTGTTATGGTCATTCCAATAATATCTATGTTAACTTATTGAACAAAGGTCCTTGCTTTCGCTATTAGAACGATTTCCCCAAAATGTAATAACTGTAATTTAGATTAAGATTAGTTGCTAAGTAATTCGCCAGCTACTTATTATGCTCTTGATCTTAATATAAATTAAACAAAATACCACATAGACCAGCTGGATTGGACAGTATTGCAGTTATGATTACAGTCAGTTTTAATGAAACCAATAGAGCTGTTTTAATACCTTGAATGCATTGTGTCCTTCTACAGAATCCCTATCTAAGAAAAAGCTCTACCATCTTCATCACAGAAATGTGGATACGTGATCCACAAGTGTATTCACGTTTGCGCAGGTAAATCTTAATTCGTAGAAATTAGAGTATATAAATACACAATTTCATATTTATCAAGATCATTAGTATGCATAAGTGCGTGTAGCAATTATTTATCCATGTTCGTATGGTATTATTAAAGAAAGTGTTTTAAACCAGTTTACATTTGACCCTAAATTAAATGCAAATACTCGTCAAGTATCCAACTGTATGAATATTATTAATTATTTGTTTGTGTCATCAATCAAAATTATCCATTCTTTAAATATTTAACCAACCAAATCATTTATATCTGCAATAAAGTCTTTTTCAACATGAGAAAAACGTCTCCAGTTATTTTAAAAATAAGCTGTTGTACTTTCACTACCCTACTCAATTTCCTAAAAAAAATAAGGAACAAGTTGCGGTGATCATTATTAGGGTATAATTGCAGTTTGGCTGGTTACAGTGTTTAAAATCCGAAGAACCAATAATTCATTGTTTCATTCAAGAATTAAATATAATAAATGACCTCGTATCATTTAAAATAATCTAACTGTATTTTTAACCCATTCTGTAAATGGAACCACCCGACCGTAATCGGAACCAGTTAGTCATATTAACTTCACAATAACGCGGGAAAATATCAACTACTTGAAAATCTTTTAAACGTACAATTGAAACACTTATTGATGAAAAAATGCAATTGACAATTATGCACGATCAAAAACAAAATAGGTTGAACCTTGCTTTTAATCCGGCTATCTGGAAGCAATACACGTCCACAAAAAGTAAAGCGTTTTAGTCAAAACTGTTCAGTTCACCCAAGACAACAAGCCTGGAAAAAGTGACAATGTTTGAGTCAATGTTTTGATATTATACATGAAACCCTGTTACACTGTTTCTCATGATCGAAAGTTAAATTTTCGCAACCAAACAACATATATTTTGATATGTTAGTGTATGCCTAAATTTGTATGAAATTACGAGAGTTACGTTATGTACTAGCCTTACGCGCACTGACGTCTGATGTTCAATGAAAAATATATATCATTTTACTCATAAATCTATATTCGTAGACAGGAAATACTATTTTTTGTATTCTTACACACCAAAAATATCCACCAATCAGGCACGTATACTGAAACATATTTTTCAATTAACTGCAGATCAACTTTACCTCACATTTAATAATATGTTTTTAATTACACTCTTTCTAGTGTTCGACTCGTATAACAGTAAACATGAAAAATAATTATCTTGTTATTGTTTGTATTGTGTAAGCAGGCCCTGAAAAAACATAAATCAACATTTAAGAAAGTGCTAATCTATGCTATGTTAACTTTTTTTTGTCATATTAAGTGTTTCAATTGTACGTTTAAGGGATTTCAAGTGATTTATCTTTTCCCGCGTTATTGTGAAGTTAATTTGATAAACTGTTTTCGGTTACGGTCGGCTGGTTCTATTTAAAATACAGTTAGATTATCTTAAATGATACGAGATAATTTATAAACATTCTTAAATGAAACAATGAATTATTGGTTCTTCGGACTTCAAACACTTTAACCAGCCAAACTGCATTTATACCCCGATAATGACATTATCACCACAACTCGTTCCTTAATATTTTTTTAGGAAATTGAGTAGGGTAGTGAAATTACAACAGCTAATATTTTAAATAACTGGAGACGTTTTTCTCACATTAAAAAAGACTTCATTGCAGATATAAATGGTTTGGTTGGTTAAATATTTAATGAATGGATAATTTTGATTGATGGCGCAAACAAAAAAAATAATCATTTTCATACAGTTTGATACTGGACGAGTATTTGTATTCAATTTAGGGTCAAATGTAAACTAGTTAAAAAAACTTCCTTTAATAATATCATACAAACATGGATATAAAATAGCTACAATCACTTACGCATACTATTTCTCTTAATAGATATTACCAAATTGTGTCTTTCTGTGCTATAATTTCTACGAATTAAGATTTACCTGCACAAACGTGAATACACTTGTGGATCACGCATCCACTTTTCAGTGATGAAGAATTGGTAGAGCTTTTTCTGAAATAGAGATTCTTTGGAAGCACACAATGCATTCAAAGTATAATAACAGCTGTATTGGTTTCATTAAAACTGACTGTGATCATAACTGCAACAATGTCCACGCCAACTGGTCTAGGTGGTATTTTGTTTTAAGATATATTAAGATCAAGAGCATTATAAGTAGCTGGCGAATTACTAAGCAACTAATCGTAGTCTAAATTACAGTTATATATTTTTGAGAAATCGTTCAATTAGCGAAAGCACCCATAATGGTCATTTGTTCAATAAGTTAACACAGATATTGTTGGAATGATCATAACTATTTGAAGAGATGATGCAGATTGCGTGATTTATGCTAACAGACAGTGAAAATGGACTGATATACATTTAATACCAAAGCTATTTGCTTTTGTTTACTGATTAAAATCCTGAAGTTTAAAATGCAAATTAGAATAAATTCAACGTTTATTGCTGTGATTTCCGACATGCCATGAATGAGCGCTTTTCTGATGATTAAGTGTAAAGGACTCTATATGAAGAAAGGTGTATTATATTCGATTTCCCCTAAAGAAGTTATAGGCGAATATACAATAAAGTGCAGAAGAGGCGTTAGTTAAAGGCACTGCAATGCTTACTTAGTCTAGCATGTATGACCCGCAGATTTCTCGTTCCCTGGTAGAAGTAGGAAGAGCAAGTTGAAAACTGAAGAAACCGTTTAAAAGTTAAAAACTATTCTGGGAATGTTCTGGAAGGGCATTCAAAGCTTCAACATTAGAAAACAAGAAAAGCAATTATCGACAGCTGGTACGTGAAAATACAGTTCTGATAAAAGATAATTGAGGTGTGCGCAATTCCGAGAAATGAGAGTGTGAGGGATGGAAAAAAACATTGGGTCCATAGCGTTCTACATTTTATATGGGAGACAAATAAATCGAAAAGAGTGGACTAGCTATGCTCTCTTTGCATGACAGAAAAAATATTCATACTTTGTCCCTATGCAGCTAATTTGTTAAGCCTCGTTCATTCCTTTTTTTCGTCGTCAGTGCAGTTAGCCACCCAAATTAACTTAGCAAATTCAAGCCATATGTATGAAAAATTGATAAATTACCTGCTATCAAGTGGAAATGTAAGTTTGTTTTTTTTAAATTATGCATATTCATATACGGATACAATCTGAGTTTTTATACCATGTACAGCCACTATAAAGATTTAAGACAAGGTGCTTATTATTAAAAAGATAATTTTTGAAACTGCTTGCCATTCAAAAATGCTTAGGATAGATACGAGGTTATCGTTTTCATAGAACATAATGAGCATTGTTTTCGCTAAACTAAACGTAACACTATTTTATGAAAACTACAGAAACAAGTCAGGTGGTCAAAAAAATAAAAATAAACTCCGTTAAATGGCAAAGACCCAAACCCAGAAACAAAGAACACCAACAAAAACATCCAGAAACAAAAACGCATGGTCTAGCCGTAAAACAAAGGTGACTGAGGTATAACTTACACCTGGGACTGTTCACCGTCTCGAACGGCAGCGTTCAACCGAGTAGTGTTGTCATATGGATTGGCGGAAAATACTTGAACTTACGCTCAAGCGGTGACATCGTTGAGGAGTAAGAAATATATTTTGTGATTTGACATCTTTGACCCGATTTCATTTGTTTGTCATTTATATGCCACAGCTCATGCCACGGTTGTGTACAAGATATCCACCTCCTGCTGTCTACCATAGACGTGTTACAATTTTCAACTCCAGGAGATGAAGCTATTCTGTGTTAATTTCAAAAACATTCATTTCTGGAAGTTGCGATATTTCTCCACGTCGCGACA
Organism: Mya arenaria; assembly: GCF_026914265.1. Lineage (NCBI taxonomy): Eukaryota > Metazoa > Mollusca > Bivalvia > Myida > Myidae > Mya > Mya arenaria. Next base: position 15,482,001 of record NC_069124.1, on the reverse strand, counting down.
TAATTCCTAGTCGAATTGGTTACACTAAAACGATCAAGGCATGCAGCATTTGTTCCACAATCTGCGCGGGGCCTTTACCAATTGCGCCGATTGAGTTTGTAACCTATGATGCTAGTTGCGTGACCTTTTTTTGACCGCTAAATATATATTGTGCCACTAATAAATTTTGATATGTGTTCTAGTGCTAATGTGCTGTTTAATTCTTCTAACCGCAAAGTGTTTAATAATACGGGCTCTAAACCGAGCGAAGATCGGTGGAGCCCTATAACGGCTAGATTTAGCACTACTTTCTGTCAAAAGTGCAACCACTATGAGCCTCAAAAAAAAAGACGTAAAGGTGATGGAACCAGTATTTTACCAGACGACACCGAATGGCATATGTCTAATGAAAATTGAAACTACGAGAATGTCGGCGATATATATATTGTTTTCACTTGTTTATTATTGATATTCAAACGCATTGTTTACCATTCTAAACGAAGGTCACTGTTCTGACAGTTCATTCTCAAGTAGTTGTCATTTTAGATTTTACAATATCGATACTGTTTAAATGTTTGACAATTGTTGATCGGATAGAAATTGCGAAGAATTTATTCATGTTGGATTACCGATTTAATAACGACAATGGATTACACCGGTACACATAGCAGAGCTTATCACGTACATGTACAGGTATGATTTTTTTTTTTTAAAAAGAACACTTTTCAGTAGATCATAAAATGAAAATATCAAGTTATAAAATTATGATCTGCGGTTGACCAGTTCAGAAATCGCTATTGCTGAGCGAGATATTGTCACTGAAAAGATGGATGGGGTGTCTGTGAGCCACAACCATATTGCTGAGTGAGATGTTTTGACTGAGATTAAAGGATGGTAACACCTTTCAATTATCAACTCGCTGGTTGAGAGATTAAAACTAAAAATATATACAGGAATTGTGTAACAGGAAAACTTTTGTGCCATGCAACACCACTTTTGTGTGACAGATTGTTATTAAATTAAGATGCTGGATGGGGAGGATTTCGGATGGGTATCCCATCCTTGCAAGCGAAATCCATGGCTGCGCCCTCCGTGGGAGAATGCGTGATTATGACTGAAAAGATAAATGGCCAGTTGCGCACCGACACCATGGCTTTGTGAGTGATTGTTAATGTCAAGATTAAAAAGTAGAACGGGGACGGTGCGGGAGGGGTATCCCCTCCTGATAGGCGAAACCCTTGCGGCTACCGCCCCTAGCTGAGTGCGAGATTATGACTGAAAAGATAAATGGACGGTTGCGGTCTAACACCATGGCTTTGAGAGTGGTTATGACTGTAAAGATTAAGAAGTCGGACGAGGAGAGTGCGGGAGGGGTATCACCTCCTGCAAAGCGAAACACTTTCGGCGACCCCCCAGGCTGAGTGTGAGATTATGACTGAAAAAAATTAATGGACAGTTGCGGTACCGACACCATGGCTTTGGGAGTGATCGTGAATGTCAAGATTAAGAAGTTAGATGGAGAGGGTGCGGGGGGAAAGCCCCTCCTGCCAAGCAAAACCCTGGCTGCGCCCCCTGACGGGATGCGAGATTATGACGGAAAAGATAAGTGGACGGTTCGGTTACGGTCGGCTGGTTCTATAACACATGGCATAGTGATGTGGCCGTGCTGTGGGCCATAGATCCTGTGAAATACTTAACTTAATATTCTGTCCAGGGTGTGGGGAAGGCGACCCGTCCCACCAAACACCACCATGGCCGAGTGAGAGTTGCAGTACCCTTTTCAAATGGTAAGTTAAGCTGTACTGGCTTGCTGAAAATCAATCTCATGCTCAAGTTTGTTATAAATAGCCATTGTGTCAAAATTGCTGCAAAAAAAGTATCGATGAGATGCCCCAGACCCATTGCCGTTTGAAAGAAGTTTATGTTGTTACTTGTAAAGACTGTATACACCCTTTGCCTTTCACTCAAGTCTGCATGCGATAAGACCCCAGTTTCTCCATAAATCTCAAGCTTAACCAACTTAAATGGCTTGAACCTGTTATACTTTAATATGTGCTAGTCTAAATATATTTTAAAACATTAAAATGGAGGTGCACCTCTTTCATAAATACAACTGCACCTCTAAATTTAAAATGAAGGTGCACCTCTTAAATATATACAACTGCACCTTTTTATTAAGACCGTCATGCCTTTTCTAAGACCTGCTTCTTAAAAATTTAGGTGCAAATCCATTTTTTCAACTTACATCGCCATTTAGTAACTTTTCACCAAAATGGTAAGTCAAGCTGTACTGGCTTGCTCAAACTCAATCTCATGCTCAAGTTTGTTCATAGCCATTGTGTCAAAATTGCTGCTTGTTATTAAGTAAAACAGTCTGGATGAGATGCCTCAGACCCATTGCCGTCTGACAGAAGTTTATGTTGTTACTTGTAAAGACTGTATACACCCTCTGCCATTCACTCAAATCTGATTGCGATAAGACCCCAGCTTCTCCATAAATCTCAAGCCTAACCAACTTAAATGGCTTCAACCTGTTATAAATAAAATATTTCCATAAATTTGGGCAAAGAAACATGGCATACAAAATGAAAAAGTCATGTACATACAGTGTACTAATGCTAAAAAGCAATATGTTTGGTCATAAAGAACTTGTGTTACTATAGTATAGGACAATAAGATTTCAGTGTAAATCACTTGTCCATGCCACCTGGTTTCTGACATTACGGCTGTGGACTGATTTTCAGCAATGCAGGTATTGCGATTTTATGTTTAATTGGAGGCAATTAGTTTGGAAATAAACCGAACAATATTGTGCTCAGATTGGATTAGCGTGTCGTCATTTTACCATTGATATCGAGGTTACAAATATCAGCTATTCTTAATCATATAAGCTCATTGATATACTGTTTGTTTCTTTCCCAATTGAATTTCTTTCATGTCGTTTTTGGTGCTGCTCTGAAATAATATCATTTGCTAATGAAACTGCTGACATGTACCTTTGGTCTGTATTGTGCTTCTATTCGCACGTTTTGTTTGCTCTTTTTAGCAAAAATTACATTAATTGCAAACAAGTATCAAACTTTACTACACATGTGATGCAGAATGATGTTTCATTTAGTGGGCATATAATTTATAGCTAATGAACAAGAAAAACATCTACTTTAACAATCACAGCAACTCAATAGGATCCCTATCTAAACAAATATTGCTTCTTTTCATTTAATTATACTGTCAATCATTCATTAATATATTCACTTATTTGAAGTTTATACATTGAAAAACTTTACAATTCTGAAGGCCAAAGAAATAAAAAGTGAGCAGGTTTCATTGCGATTAGAACCTTTCCCTTAATGCATTAAAGAAAAAAACCTAAATACACTAAAAATGCCTGAAAGGGACTGAACACCAGATTGGCACCAAAAAGTTTTTTCTTTATCGAATCTCAAGACAATTATTTAATAAAATGTTGTCAAAACGTTCAATCTGTGAGAGTGCAGCTTTAAAACACTAATTTATTGTTTACATATGTAGCCAGCCTGGTTGCTGAAGTCACAGAGGTATTTTCAGGGAAAAGAACCAATGCTGATCAAAACGTGGTCTTGTGATGGAATTCCATACCCGTTCTCGGCATGGTCTACCGAGAAAGGAATATTGTCTCGAAGTAAGAAAGAATTCTAAGTATGTCTGGTTTCAACGGTTTCAAAATGCATCTAGGTACTCAATTAGTAAAGATTAACCTTTGAGTTGTTAAAAGGTTATTGCAATATGTTCAAAAGACTACATTTTTAATAATTTTTGTCATGAAAATCTTTGAATAAATGAACTTTTTTGCACCTTTATCACATTAATGAACCAGTGTAACCACGGACTCCCCAGGTCCGGGGGTATACCAGGGATAGCCGGGGAAAAGGGCTGTGTTTTAACCTTTCAGGTGTCCCCGTAGTGCCGGGTGAATGCGGTGGTTTTGTCTAAGCGCCAAATATAGCACTGAATTGGCCTTCTTAGGGTTCATTACCGCAAGGCGGGGATTTTACCCGGAATTAGCTGGACGAAAAGTCGAAGTCCCCGCTTTTCCCCGGACCTGGATAGAGGGAAGCTGTGGTTACAATTGACTGGTGCATAATGCCTACATAAAAGGTTTTGTATGCCTCAAATGAGTGTTTACAGGCATTATTCATACTTAAACAATAAAAGAATATTGTTTTTCTATTCTGTGTCAAACATTGATTTTGTGTCTTACTTGCAGATTACTATGTGCCAATAAGCTCCAGTTTGCTGCGGCTTTTTGCCCTAGGCAGTAGTCCTGCAATCTGAGTCCAGGAGATGCAGCTCTGAATCCCATATTTCAGAAGAATGAAGATGTAAGTCAGCTCTGTAGTACTTGTGTAAATGATTTCAAAGACTGAGATTTATAGCAAATCAGGTGTAAATAAGCAGCTTATCGACAATGGTAAAGTGCTGTACTCTTAATTTTAAGTCAATTCTAGAAACTTGAAACATGTAAACTTGAAACTTGTTTATTTGCTTAAACGCCTATTTCTACATATGAATACATATTCAATGGCGTTGTACAATAATGAATTATAAGATAATAAAAGCAATACAGCAATACAGACACAAGAATTCTAGCCTTCAAAACAGATACTTAAAGCAAAAATAAATAAATAAATAACACTGGGCATAATCATGTTATTGCTGCATTTTCTACATCATTTAGCCACCCCATACATGAAAACACTAGCAGTTGTCATGAATCTTTCAGTTTTGGTGTTTTTTGCCATTTCCTTTGCAGCGCCATTTGTCCCGGAAGCAAATAATTTGGCATATAGTGGTGTTTAGACTGTCTATTAACACATGATCAATAAAATTTAAAAAAAAACATTGTTAAACTGAACAGTAATGTTACCTTTGTATATTATTGGACCAGAAAAAGCATAAATTTGACTAGTTGAAGCATTATAGTTTGGCACTATGTCATTTTTATATAAAACGCTTTGCCGATTAAGTGGATTTTTTTTTATTTTGTTTTGAGGAAATCTTAAAACAGTAGGCAGGCCATTTTTGTGGTGCTGTTTTATGAACACCATTGAATGCTACAAGGAAAACTTTACTTGGTCAGATAATTCCAATGCATGAGGAAAAAATGGCTCTTCAAACGTTTGCGGCTTACTATTTGATGGAAATTGCTATTTCTGCTTTTTAAGAAAACACCACAGGTGCTTATGCTCATTCTTTAAGTGTTTAATATACCATTGCCAAACTTACAGTATGTGATGCATACAGCCTGAAATTGAACTTCAGTAGTTTGAAATCTGTTTCTTCAAAAATATTATATGCAAGGACTGTTTTGAAGAGATAAGCTTGGTTAGTGTCTATATAAAACATATAGTTAAAATAACTGTGGTCATATTTTTAACAACGGTGACTTCATTTGTTAGTGTGATAGCCTCTTCATCTGTGTCAATATGAACAAATTGACCCTTGTGTATTACTTTAGTTAAGTGTAAATCTGTTTAAGATCGGGATCCATCACTTCAGTACCGTATTCACCAGTAAGGTTTTATCCAGGATACCATATTGGCATCAGGGAATGATCACTTCAGTACCGTATTCACAACTTACATTTTATCCAGGATACCATAGTGATATCAGGGATTGATCTCTTCAGAACAGTAATCACCAGTTACGTTTTATCCAGGATACCAGAGTGGCATCAGGGATTGATCATTTCAGAACCGTTTTCACCAGTAACGTTTTATCCAGGATACAAGAGCGGCATCAGTGATTGATCACTTCAGTACTGTATTCACCAGTAATGTTTTATCCAGGATACCAGAGTTGACATATGTGACTAATCACATCAGTACCCTATACCAGAGTGCATGATGTATTTTGGATCGATGACTTCAGTACAGTAATCACCAATAACATTTGAAGTAAGAAACAAGAATTGCATTCACCAGTAATGTTTTATCCAGGATACCAGAGTTGACATATGTGACTAATCACATCAGTACCCTATACCAGAGTGCATGATGTATTTTGGATCGATGACTTCAGTACAGTAATCACCAAGAACATTTGAAGTAAGAAACAAGAATTGCAGCATCATAAACTATCATGAATATTTTTTATTTTTAATACCAAGTTAAGTTGGTTAAATTTTATGAAAAAAAAACATTAAAACACTAGTGGTTTTTTTTTTTGAAAGTGTTTGTAGAAGATCTTTATTTCCTTTACTTTACAAATCTTTCTTATCATATTATAAATTATTGAAATTGTTTTTAAACATCTTGCAGAATTGTTTTTGTCAATATCGTAGAATTACCATTTTATGTTTTTGTACCATATGATGGCATATCTTCTTTAGCTTATAAAGCATGTCCTGATTCTATGATATTTCCAATTTTCATAGATATATGTTAAATTTGTATATTAGCTCAAAAATTGAAGTTATCGGATGTTCATTTATGAGTCGTATAAAATAATGTGAGAGCGCTGTATATAATGTTGGAACTAACTGTGTTAGCCCAGGCACAGATTCAGCCCAGGGCTTTAGGGCTGAAGCCTCCCCCCACCTGCTGGACTCGAAGATATGCTTAGGGGACGGCTGGTCTTTTTTTTACTTGATTTGTTAACAAATGCAGGGCGGATGGGTCAATTTTGTTGCAGAGTATTCCCCACGATGTGCTCAAGGTGAGCTATTGTTATCGCCCTGTGTCCGTTGTAGTCTTCCGTCGTCAACAATTGGACTGTTAATACTCTAGAAGTCACAATATGGGCACAATCTTAATGAAACTTGGTCAGAATATTGCCCCCAATAAAATCTTAGACAAGTTCGATATTGGGTCATCTGGGGTTAAAAACTAGGTCACCAGGTAAAATTTAAGGAGAAGATTGTTAACACTCTAGAGGTCACATTTATGAATGTATCTTCATGAAAGTTAGTCAGAACATATGTATTAATACTATTTAATTCCATTTTTAAATCTGGGTCATGTGCAGTCAAAAACTAGGTCACCAGGTCAAACCATAGGAAAAGTTTGTTAGCACTCTAGAGGTCATATTTTTGACTGTATGTTCATGAAACTTGGTCAGAATGTATAAATTGATTAGCGCTAGGTCAAGTTTGAATCTTGGTCAGGTACGGTTAAAATTAGGTCACCAGGTAAAATTTAAGGAAAAGCTTGTTAACAATATAGAGGTCACATTTATAAGTGTTCCTTCATGAAAGTTTGTCAGAATGTTTATATTTATAATCTCTAAGTCAAGTTTATGACTGGGTCATGTACAGTCAAAAACTAGGTCATTAGTTCAAATCATAGGACAAGATTTTTTTGCACTTTAGATTTCACTTTTATGGCCATATGTGCATGAAACCTCGTCAGAATGTTCATAAAAATTCGAATCTGCGTCATGTGCGGTCAAAAACTAGGTCACCAGGTCAAATTTAGGGAAAAACTTGTTGACACACTAAAGATCACATTTATAACTGTATCTTCACGAAAGTTGGTCAGAATGTTTATATTAATAATCTCTTAAGTTAAGTTTGAATCCGGGTCATGTGTGGTCAAAACCTAGGTCATTAGGTCATTCATAGGAAAAGCTTGTTAGCACTCTAGAGGTCACATTTATGACTGTATGCGCATGAAACTTAGTCAGAATGTTTATATTGATTAGCTCTAGGCCAAGTTCGAATCTGGGTCAGGTGCGGTCAAAATCTTGGTCACCAGGTCAAATAATAGGAAAAGCATGTTTACACCCTAATGTTATAGATGTATTGTTTTTGAATGTTTATAATTCAGTTTAATGTCTTATACTCTATGCTGAGGTTGTCAAACCATTTTTCCGGATTATTTGCAGAACCTTAAAAATCTAAAATTTGCACAATGTTGTTTTGCATATTAAAATAGGTAAGTACAGGTTGATTGTCAGATAACTGTGATAATTAATTTTAAGTAAACTCAATCTGTTTCGTTAACCTTGTTATGTTTAAAGCAGGAATAATTATTTTATACTGTAAATGATTGGATGATATTCAGTATTTGGTAAATTAATATAATTGGGTTTGTAATTATGAGTTTTCTCAAACATTAAAATGATGAATTTGCTTTGGATTGCCTTAACCTAACTTGTCATGCACCTAAATAATCTAATTGGTCGTAGTCATAGTCATAGTATGTCATATATAATGAATTTTGCCTTTGACAATTGTTTACCTAAGAAAAAAATGTACTGCATTAGCAGTTTCTGAAGTTGATAACATACCTAGAGCCCGTCTAAGGCAGTGCCTTATTTCATTATATTTTCACCCATTCGTAATTATATCATAATAAGATTTGAAATTGTTATCTCAGATGTATTGTTAGTACAGATGAAAACACATACAGAAGTTTGATAAGTTATCTTTATCTTATGATTTTATTCCATATTATATTGGTTTGAGAGATATTGCCATTGATTTAATTTTCTTTCCATGTTTAATTGTACTGCATTAGCCTGATATGAGTACGCATTATTTACTTTCCGTTAACATCCCGGTCTTAGCATAGTGTACCTCATTTATGTTCTTGCACTCTGGCCTAGGGGCGTATGAAATCTCGAGGCGCTTGAATGTTTGGCTTCGAATAGTGTCCGATCGCGAGAGATATATTAGCTCCGATATGATTTAGATCCCGGTAAATTTGCATTCATAGGATACACAGATTTGTATCTTTTTATATTTTCAATTGTTCTTCCATTGTAACTTTAAATATGCATCTTGATTTCTAATTTCACATTTGTTTAAGCATAGTAACTGTCATATTGACAAAAAATCATTTTGATACAATTATGCACGTTTCTATATCTGACATTATTATATTGTTCTAATTACCATACTACGAGATAGTGCTTATTTATGTTATAACCTTATTAAACAACTTGAAAAACAGGATGAAAAACATTAGTAGATATTGGTGTTTTAACAAGTTCACAAAAAAAACTGCAATTGTTGAAGGTACAATTTGAACTATTCCTTGTTGGAATTGTTGCAATCGTACTTATTAGGTTAACTTGAAGTTGCTTTGTGAATACAGGTTCTGTGCTCACAGTAAGGAATATAAAGTCAAGTCAATATTTGTTTAATTTTGGTTGTTTTACATTCAACATTTGTTGAACATAAGCTATGTAAAGTTTTTACCGACAAATATTTAACAAATAACAACAGAGTCTATCAAGTTATTACCAACATAATTGCGGCATTGAATTAAAAACTTATAGGATAACTTATTTATATATAGTGTTTTGGTAACGTATGCAATACACAAGACGCATGAAGCATAACCCCGTACATATAATTTGAACACTGCAGTAGTAGCTCAATTTCACATCATAAATATGAGAATAAGACAGCATATGTACCTAAGAGCATTTACATTCATAAATGTACGTGGACCTTTTACGTCGATTGCTTCTTCCTTTTTGACACGTGTCACTTCTGAAGAGCCTGATACATATGTGCATCGCTGTTTTTACGAGTCATTTCGTAGTGGACCTCGGATGCCCTTACAGCATTAGCATATTCTGTGTTTCTGAAAAGGTTGATATTGTACAATCCCATGTTAACAATTATGGTTGATTTAAGTCTTATTGCTATAAAAAAGTTGTATATATAGTTTCTTTATTAAATTAAATGCACATAAAAAAGGCAGCCCTCATTTGATATCGAACTTGTGATCACCTCATGCTCATGAGGAGAATAAAAGGTATTGTTTATGGGTAAGCCTCAGCTTGATGGACATCAAAGCATACTTATTTCGGGTGTACGGTTAGGTGAACTGGATCTAGTAAAATATAATTACGGTTGTGTGCAAGGTTGCGAAATTTAGTTTGATTTAAACAAATGTGAGTTGTATGTTGAACCACACCATCCTTTCCTCATGACCATTAGATTTTACTTTACAGAAATTAATTTCGATTACATAACAGAAAACTACTTTATACATGTATTTCATGTAATGAAAGTGTCTTATGCGAAGTTTAACCAGTTATTGTTTTTAGTTGTATATACATGTTCGTCCATCATCTTTTTTACAAATCTTCGAAAATATTTCACAAACTTTTACTATGTATATTTATCAGAACGTACCTGTAATGCTCCAACATTTATCAATCGTCTCATGCATTATTATTGTTATCAACTATATGAATAAGCAAGCGTGAAAGTTCTATCTTACTTACTGAATAACGTCTCTTTTCTTCGATGCCGACTTGTATCTTCTATATACAAGAACACAAGCAAACACCAGCCCAATAAGAAACAGACAACCTCCTACTGACGCTCCAGCCACCCCGGCAACCTCAGAAGCCGTAAAATTCTTCTTGTCTTTCGCATCTGCAAAGTTGCAAGGTTAAAGATGATTTACTGCTCCCTTTAGCTTTTCAATGCTATGGCTTTTACTTAATACAAAAATAACTGATATTCATTATTTCTTTTATCGCAAGTCACCTTGTCGCTGATAGTCAACTCATTTGAGTGTATGTCTTAAAAAATAAATGCAAACGTCGAAAAACATTTTCGGAACATAAATAAGACGTTCATCGCGGAATTTAATGCTTGGTTTACGATGATAATTTATGAACAATGTCTGCTAATGATAAACAAACGTAGAATATGAAATAGTGAACAATTGCGATGTGTGTGTGTGTGTTATGTGAACGTTAGCGACCTTAAACGAAATCCATTCTCTTTTATGTATTCTTGCGAAAGAACCATGTTAAATCTTGTCGCTTTGTTGCATTTATCATTTGACCTGAACACAAAAACACATTTTTAAATTATTTTGGTAGGTTAAAAACCCAATTGTGACGGCTTTAGTTTAAATGTTACGATTCTGACTGACCCATGTTTTTATTCTCGTATTTTGTTCTTTACTAACCGCAAAAATGTCACTTCCAGCCGTCCGCACAGCAATTGCATGCCCCATTTACTTTGTTACATCCACCTTTACATTTGTAACTGCAGCTGGTGTTGCACATGCGTCCATATGTGCCACCCGGACATTCTGTATTAAACACTATAAAGGAGACACATAATTTACAGTGCCAACTCTGTATCAAGAAACAACAAAGACAAACCAAATACCTGACATTACAGAGAACAGCCTAGTATCTAGAAACTATAGGGACCAGCCAAGTTTCCATCATCGTCATTTTCGTTGTTTCTAAAAATTACAGGGACTAGCAAACTAAAACTACAGACAACACAGGCGGTTTTTTATGTAATCATCAAATGCAGGGGCCAGCCCATTTTTTAAATACTTCAGGGCTAAGCATAGTATCCGGAAACTACAATGACCAGTCAAGTGTCAAGACATTACAGGGACCACAACCTAGTAGTCAGAAAATACACGACTTATACCAGTATGCAGACAATATAGGTGCACACTTAGAAGTCAATTACATGAATAAGCCAAATAACTAAATCAGCCTACAAAAGCCAAATATCAAGAAATTACAAGAGCCAGCCTTGTAACCATTCTACAGGGATCTCTTTAATATTTAGAAACTAAAGAAATTCCAGACCAGTAATCAAAATCTTGAAATATTTGCATTATTTACGAGCATAATATTAATGATATCATATATATCGTTTGATTTAAATTTCCAAGTCTAAAGTTTCTATCAAAGTTCAAATGCGTTCGATAAATTACAATTGTTGTATATTTCTTAACCACAAACAGATTGTGACCCCGGAATGAATGGTCTCCACTGTACTGGTCAGTGTGGTCATTTTGGACAGGTTAACATGTATGTAGTTTCTTGATACTAGTCTGGGCTTTGTAGTTTCCGGAAACTTAGCTAAACCCTTATGTTTTCCTTGCCCTGTCAATTATGGCCACCGGGGTGGACCTTGTAGTTTCCTTGAAAACCGGGATAACCATTATTCTAATAAACGGTAAGTTGTAAATCTCCAAATATGTCTTTATTTAAACTTATGTAACATTTCTTTTAATTTTGAATGATTTATTTGCCAACATTTTCTGGTTCAAAGAAAAGTGTTTTGTTTTATATCAAGGGGAAGTTACTACAATGGGTTTTAAAAGTAGTTCTGAAAGTTGATATTTTCACCCTTTATTTTGCAGTGAAAATATCAAATTGATATTTTCACTGTTGTTATGTCACGGATAAAACTCCATATTTAATAAAAAAGCATGAACGAAATATGTAAATTTGTATTAATGCTACATATGAATAGAAGAATGAAGAGAAGATATACTTATTTCATGATGACCTAATAGTTTGAAACTAAGAAGTAATATGTAATTTCGTACACACTGGTCATAAATGTGGCCACTAGAGTGTTAACATGCTTTTCCTATTACTTGACCTGGTGACCTAGTTTTTGACTGCACATGACCCAGATTCGAACGTGGCCTAAAGCTTATCAATATAAACTTTCTGACAAAGTATAATTAACATACAGTCATAAATGGGACTTCTAGAGTGGTTACAAGCTTTTCTTATGATTTGACCTAATCACCTTGTTTTTGACCGCACATGACCAAGATCGAACTTGGCCTAGAGATAATCAATATAAACATTCTGACCAACTTTTCAGGAAGATACAGTCGTAAATGAGACCTCAGGCCTCAATTTCTCGAAACTTCTTAAGTCCCTTATAACCGGATTAAGCTAAACTCACTATTTTTGGTTTTCAATAATTTGGATAATTTTTACTTCTTTAAGAGTCTTTACACTTTAGATAGGAATTATCTATATGTTAGTTAAATTAAACCATTTTCATTTATCAAAATTTCATTCAGGTATGTATTTTGAGTAATTGAAATATTAAAAGCTACATAAGCCTGTTAAGCTTAAGAAGTTTCGAGAAATTGGGGCCTAGCGTATTAACAAGCTTTTCCTTCAATTTGACCAAGTGACCTAGTTTTTTACCACACTTGACCCAGATTCGACCTTGACCTAGAGATTATCAATATTAACATTCTGACCAAGTTTCCTGAAGATACAGTCATAAATGTGACTTCTATAGTGTTCACAAGCTTTTCCTTTAATTTGACAGGGTGACCTAGTTTTTAACCCCAGCTGACCCAATATCAAACTCGTCCAAGATTTTATTGAGAGTAACATTCTGACCAAGTTTCATTAACACAGTGCCCAAACTGTGACATCTAGAGTGTTAACAGTCAAATTGTTGACGACGGACGACGACTTCGACGGATGACAGACACAGGGCGATCACAATAGCTCACCTTGAGCACTTTGTGCTCAAGTGAGCTAAAACAAGCACATAGATTATTCAACAAAACAATAGTTCTTGTTATTGATACATATATATTTATGTTGTACCCTTGTAATATATGCACAATAAAGCAATTTAACTGTTCACAACATTATCAGAACAAAAAGTACTATAATTATGCTTACATTCATTCATTCATAAGCTCATTCAGTTTAAACTACAAAAAGTATATACTTTGCCAATACACTTAATTGTTCAGAAAGTATTAGGCTTTGTTTTAATTTTAACAATGTCACTGTATTTTAGACATAGTAAACTGCCCCCCTCCCTCCAGCAAGAGTTTAGCAGCCTACTGACAAGATGACTGTAATAAACTATGATGTATTGATCTATTGATAGGGGAATACTCTCCAAGAAAATTGATACATTTCTCTGCATTTAATACATATGCAATTCTTGTCTCTTATTTCAATTTTCATAATGATCACAGTACTGAAGTCATTGAGATACATACTGCTCTCTGGTATAGGGTACTGAAGTGATCGTCCCATATGCCAACTCTGGTATCCTGGATGAAATGTTACTGGTAAATACAGTACTGAAGTGATCAAATCCCGATGCCACTCTGGTATCCTGGATAAAACGTTACTGGTGAATCCAACATACTGAAGAGATTAATTCTAGAAGCCACTGATATCCTTGATAAACCCTTACTGGTGAATACGGTCCTATAGTGATGAATTCCGATCTGAAACAGATTAACACCTATTTTAAACTCAGAATATAATAAACAAGGGTCAATGTGTTTACATTGACGCAGATGAACAGACTATCACACTAACAAATGAAGTCACCGTTGTTAAAAATATGTAAATATGGCCTAAGACAACAGTTATTCTAACTATATGTTTCATATAGACACTAACCAAGCTTACAATGTATCTCTTCAAAACAGTATTTTCATATAATATTTTTGTAAAAACAGACTTTAAAACTCCTATAGTTCAATTTCAGGCTGTATGCAACACATTCTGAAAGTTTGGCAATGATATATTAAACACTTTTAGAATGAGTATAAGCACCAGTGGTGTTTTCATAAAAAGCAGAAATAGCTATTTCCATTAATCGGTAAGCCACAAACTTTTAAAGAGTCATTATTTTCTCATGCATTGGATTATTCTGACCAAGTAAAGTTTATATATATATATATATATATATATATATATATATATATATATATATATATATATATATATATATATATATATATATATATATATATATATATATATTAAGACAGCACCTTTAAAATGGCCTGCCTACTCTATTAAAGATTTTTTCAAAGCAAAATAAGATTTTTCCACTTTATCAGCTTAGCGTTTATATAAAAAATGACATAGAGCCAAACTGAAATGCTTCCAGGGACAAATGGCGCAGCAAAGGAAATGGTAAAAAAACACCGAAACTGAAAAAGTTAATGACAACTGCTAGTGTTTTCATGTATGAGATGGATACATGATGTAGAAAATGCAGTGATAGCATAATTATGCTAAGTTATAAAAGAAAATTGCTTAAAGTATCTGTTTTGAAGGCTAGATTTGCCTTAAAATTAAGATTACAGCTCTTAACCAGTGTCTATAAGTTGCTTATTTACACCTGATTCGTATAAATCTCACTCTTTGGAATCATTTACACACAAACAAGTACTACAAAGTTAACTTACATCTTCATTCTGAAATATTAGATTCAGAGCTGCAACTCCTGGATCTAGATTGTAGGACCAATGTACGGGCGAAAAGCCGCAACAAACTGGAGCTTATTGGCACATCTTATTCTTGAAGCAAGACACAAAATCAATGTTTGACACAGAATAGGACTCTTCTACTGTAAAAGTATGAAAAATGCCTGTAAACACTCATTTGAGACATACATAACCTTTTATGTAGGAATTATGCCACAGTCAATTGTAAACACCACTCAAGCCCGGGGGATAGCGGGGATTTTGACTTTCAGTCCAGCCAACCCAGGGTAAAATCCCCGCCCTGCACGGAAGAAATGATGTTAAATTACCCACCAAATGCCCCCGCACTGCTATATTTTGCACCAAGACAAAACCACTGCATTCACCCGGCACTGCAGTGACACCTGAATGGTAAAAACACAGCCCTTTTCCCCGGCTATCCCCGGTTTACCAATGGACCTGGAGGGTCCAAGGTTACAACTGACTGGTGTATTAATGCGGTAAATGTGCAGAAAAGTTCATAAATTCCAAAATATTTATAGCAAAAAATATAAAATATATAGTTTTTTGGACGATTTGCAAAATTTTAATAACAACTCAAAGGTTAATCTTTACTAATCGAGTACCCAGATGCATTTTGAAAGCCTTTAAACCAGACTTTCTTAGAAATCTTTCTTACTTACAGACAATATTCCTTTCTAAAAAATCCTTGCCAAGAACGAGTATGGAATTCCATCACTAGACCATGTTTTGATCAGCATTGGTTCTTGTCCTCGAAAATACCTCTGTGGCTTCAGCAACCAGGATGGTTATATTAAATAAACAATAAATTAGTGTTTTAATTTATTAAAGCTGCACTCTCACAGATTGAACGTTTGGATCAAATTTTATGAAAAAATTGTACCGAGATTCGCTACAGAAACTTATTTTTTTGGTGCCAATCTGCTGTACCCTTTAAGGCATTTTGAGTGTATTTAGGTTTTTTCTTTAGTGCATAAAGGGAAAAGGTACTTATCTCAATCCCCCTGCTCACTCGTTATTGCTTTTGCCATCAGAGTTGAAATGTATTTTTTTTCAATGTATTAACTTCAAGTAAATGAATATATTCATGAATGATTGACAGTATGAATGAATGAAAAGTGGCAATTTTTCTTTAGATAGGGATCTCATTGTGTTGCTGTGATTGTGTTGTGATACTTGTTTGCAATTAATGCAATGTTTGCTTAAAAGAGCATACTAAATGTGCGAATAGATGTACAATACAGTCCAAAGACCAATGAAGCTCAGAAGTGTTTTTTCGAAAATGATATTATCTCAAAGCCGCAACAAAAACGGCATGAAAGAAATTTAATTCGGAAAGAAACAGTTCATCAATGAGCTATTGAAATAAACACTGATGATGATGTCATAACAAGCGAATGTTAATATCAAAGAACAAGAAACATACTGGCAATTTATTTCAGGGAAACCTTGACAAAAGTCTGGTTTATTTCCAAACTTATTGCCTCCAGTAATACATAACAAGGCAATACCTGCATTGCTGAAAATCTGTCCACAGCAGTAATGTCAAAAACCAGGTGGCATTGATGCATTCTGAAATACAAAAAAGTCTGTAATTTGTGCTAATCTTACATATCCCATTTACAAGTGATTTACACTGAAATTTAAACTATAGTAACACAACTTCTTTATGACCAAACATATTGCTATTGAGCATTAGTACCCTGTATGTATATGAATTTTTGTATGTCAGGTTTCTTTGCCCCATTTTATGGAAATAGTTTATAACAGGTTCAAGCTTTTTAAGTCCGTTACGCTTAAGATTTATCGAGAAGCTGGGGTCTTATGCACCAGTCAATTGTAACCACGGCCCCCCAGGTCCGGGGGTATACAGGGATAGACGGGGAAATGTGCCGTGTGTTTACCTTTCAGGTGGCCCTCAGTGCCGGGTGAATGCGGTGGTTTTGTCTTCGCTTTAAGTATAGCGGGTAATGGGCCTTACCTAGGTTCCCTGGGGTGCAGGGCCATTTAGCGGGGATCTTACCATCCGTTCGTCCCCACAGGGCGGGGATTTTAGCCAGGGTTGGCTGGACCAAATGTCAAAGTCCCCACTATTCCCCGGACCTGGGGGGGGGGTGTACAATTGACTGGTGTATTATCGCATGCAGATTTGAGTGAATCGCAGAGAGTGTTTACAGTATTTACTGTCAAAAACACAAACTTCTTTAGGCATCACATTTAGACTTTTTTACTTATAAACAAGCAGAAATTTTGACACAATGGCAATTTTATAACCAACTTGACCATGAAATTGAGTGTGAGCAAGCCAGTACAGTTTGACTTACCATTTGGGTGAAAAATACTGAACGGCGATGTAAATTGAAAAAATGGAGTTGCACCTAATTTTTTAAGGTGCATGACTAAGATAAGGCATGACGGTCTAAATATAGAGGTGCGATTGAATATTAAAGATGTGCACATCCATCTTAAATATAGAGGTGCAGTTGTATTTATGTAAGAGGTGCACCTCCATTTTAAAGTTTTAAAATACATATAGAACAGAACGTATGAATAAAGAATTGAGCAGCTTGATAATATACAGGTGCACCTGTAAAGTAAGTGTATTTTAGTAACATTGATGATTCTCTCACAAAGCCATGTTGTTTCATTGTAAAGGTATGGCAACTCTCACTCAGTCATGGAAGTTGTTTGGATGGATGGTTCGCCTTCTCACACCCTGGACTGACTATTTAGTTACAATATTTCACACGATCTGTGGCCCACAGAAAACCATCCACCCGCATTTGCCGATTTGTCTTTCAATCACAATCTTGCACTCTTATGGTGTCAGCCTTCCTCTCAACATATTCAGTCACAATCTCTCATCTCCCATAGTGTTGCTTGGCACGAGGGGTCACACGGCACTATTTATTTGCAATCTTTCACACAATCTGTGGATCAAAGCAAAACCATTCATCCTTACAATCACAATAACTCACAAAGCTATGGTGTTGGACCGCAACTGTCCATTTATCCTTTCAGTCATAATCTTGCGCTCCGCCATGTTTTTTTTGGCAGGAGGGGTAACCCCTCCGGCACCCTCCCCTTCCAACTTCTTAATTTAATAACATCTGTCACAAAAAAGTGGTGTTGCATTTCAGTTACCTGGTTTTTGGACTGCAGTTGTGGCCAGTCGAGCTATCTGATTGGGGCGATTCGATCCCTTGGGTGATCTCTTGGTCTGAGAATTATAAAAATGTGTTTGTCACTATGTACTCTATTATACATATAATAAACAAATAATCCACTTTTGGTCGTATATTTTTACATATTAAATATTTTAATATTACATACAATCTTTATCATTCACATGGTGTCGGACGCAACCGTCCATTGATCTTTTCAGTCATAATCTTGCGCTCCGCCATGGTTTCACTTGGCAGGAAGGGTTACCCCTCCCGTACCCTCCCCGCCCAACTTCTTAATTTACACACAAGTGGTGTTGCATGGCACAAGAGTTCCCTTGTCACACAATTCCTGTATATCTTTTTAGTTTCAATCTTTCAACCAGCGTGTTGGTAATTGAAAGGTGTTCCCATCCTTTGATCTCAGTCAAAACATCTCACTTATCCATTGTTGAGGTTCACAGACGGTACACCCCATCCATCTTTTCAGTGACAATATCTCGCTCAGCCATAGCGATTTCTTAACTGGTCAACCGCATGTCATAAGTTTATGAAATTGATATCTTCATTGTATGATTTACCGAAAAGTGGTTTTACATTTTTACAAAATAATCATACTGTAACTGGCTGACGTGACAAGCTCTGCTATGTGTACCGGTATAATCCATGGTCGTAATTCAATCGGTAATCCAACAGGAATTAATTCTTCGCAATTTCTATCCGATCAACAATGTTTTGAAAGAAAGTTGTGCTATGTGTGACCGTAATAGGGCTCTGCCGAGCTTCGCTCGGTTTGGAGCCCGTATAAAACAATTATTTATAATACGGACCAGTTCATTGTGTTTTGATTTTGCTGTTGGATTCTGGCAAAGTTCTAATAATGTATATATTATAATTTGTCACCATATTAAATTAAGCAACGTACCAATGTATTTACAGGTTTCGCCTTTGAAACCAGATAAACATCCGCCCAAGCAAGTGCCCGTTCCCTTTTTACACCCCGCAACGCAGTTTCCGCACGTTTCTGAGCAATTCGAGCCGTACGTTCCATTTTCACATTCTTTGTTGAAAGGCGAAACATGTTTTAGTTTCAATTTCAAAATATGAACGTTACTTTACAACCATTTATGGTAGATATGTATTACACAAAATGGTCACTCAAAATTCACGTTTTTATACATGTGTATGTATTGAATCTAAAAACGAGTGTCACTTTAACCAATTCTTCTGCAAACAATACATTCAAATTGTATACAAAATCGGTGTGTTTTTTTTAATTATACACATCTCTAGGCATAAACAAATAATTAATTATCAACTGAATTACCTTGGTCACAAAGTGTACCGTTCCATCCAGCATCACACCCTGCTGAACAATTTCCAGAAACCTTTTCACAATCTAATTCTAGTCCACAGTGACCACAGTTTCGCGAACAGTTTAAACCATACTTGCCAAGGTCACATTCTGTAAGGAAATATTGTTGCTGTTTTTTTTTTCTTTAAATACTTGCTTTTAATTAAAAGTAATGATGTTGATGTTGTTCATCCGTTAAACCACTGAAATATGTTCGACAAATGTATTGTATTGTTTTACACGTCTGACTGATTATATATTCTCCTACTCACCATCCTCACACTTTGGAGTTGGCTTATAGCCCGCTGTGCATGTCTTGCAGTGTCCATTGCTGGCGTTGCAGGATTCTCCATTGTTGCAGTGGCCACATTGATATGTACATTCCTCTCCCCACGTGGTATTACTACAAACTGTTTAATTAAAGTACAAATAGCATAATACAATGGTAACTACAGAAACAAGTCAAATAACCTCATATACACTAAACAACAAACATATAACAAACTAAATAACAAAGACGAACTAAACATATCCTAATTATATTTGCATCATCATTCTTTTTTGGCAATTGGACAGTCAGCGAAACAAGAGAGCTCCTCTTTAATTCGCATTTGATTGATTGGCATCGAATACCAAAATACGTTTAATCGTTATTATTATGTTATTGAATTTACAGGAAGAAGATGAGCAGCTTAACAGTAGTTTGATGATCTTGTTTAATGGTAAAAATCGCGATTTTAACAGACACATATCACGGAATTAACAAGACAACACAAACGTCGTAAATGACAATAAGCCATTTATCAACAATAAAGGAAAGCTCCATACAAGACAGCATTCCTTCACAGCCTATTGACACTAACACAATTCCGTGTAAGTCAGTAAAACAGAGTATTGGTTGAGAAAAGTATTAATTGCTTATGAGCATATTTTGAATTATTTTAATAACTAGTGGGGCGCTATTTCGCCGCATCTTATAGTTTCAATTTCATGGGTCTGTTTTCTTCCGTATCGTCACGCTCTGATGACGTTGGTGTCCGGCATGCATGTGCTCAATATAGTTTATGAACAGAAAAAATACTGGTTCCATCACCTTTACGTTTTTTTCTCAGGCTGATAGTATGTGCACTTTTTAAACGAAAGTAGTGCTTTGTGTGACCGTAATAGGGCTCTGCCAAGCTTTGCTCGGTTTAGAGCCCGTATTATTATGTTATTGAAACTGCAAGGACAAGATGAGCTTAATAATAGTTTGATGATCTTGTTTAATGGTACAAAATCCAGATCATAACAGACAAACATCACGGAATTAACAAGACAACACATACTTTGTAAATGGCAATGAACCATTTATCAAAAATAAAACAAAGCTTCATACAATACACTATTAATTCATCGCCTAGTGACACTACAACAACTGTCTGTTAGGCAGTAAAAAAGAGTATGTGGGTTGAGATTAAAAATCGGCGAAAGCCTTTAATAAAATTGGTTTATCGAGATAAGCTTACCATGGTTGCACAAACCATTCCTTCCTGTCGCCCTGCCAGCACAACCGGAAGTACAAACTGCGGTCAGTTTGTCCTTCATAGGTCCTGGGATTCGACAATGACAGGGAACAGAACAGTTGTATCCACAAAAGTTCTCCGGACAATCTGAAAAATACAATGGAAACTACAAAGATAAGTCTTGTTTAGAGACACATGAACCAAACCCAAACCAACACTTTACATGTCATTGAAACACACAAGAACACAAGACAACACACACTAATCACATACAAATTAAAATAGTGTTATCAATAAAAAAACAGTTACACTTTATACTTAGTTGTAATACACTGTATTTGGCTCGTTTGTATTTGGATTATAAAATGCATGCTGGTGGAGAACGGAACACCGCTATGATTGAATTTATATCAATATGACTATTATTCAATACACATTTTAACAAATAACCACTGTTTGTAGAAGTTCACACATAATATTAGATATGGTGCTCCAACATTTATATTTAAAAGGTATGTTTCTACTTTCGATTGCCATATTTGAACTTTCTATATATTTTCATATATAATTTTGAAGTAAATTATTGTGTGTTTTTTTATGACCGTTTCCAAGCAAAACAAACATAACTCAAATAGAAAATGAAACAATAAATTTTTGCAGTTATACCCTTTGGTTTATGTTTTATCTAAGATATCATTAAAGCGTCAATACAATCGGTCTGTTCATTTTTTGTACTTTTCCTAAAAAAGAATAAGGTTGATATCCTACTAAGCTAGATAGGCAAAAAACAACTAATTATATTTACTGAAAACAATAAGGAAATGAAAATTACAGGTACAAGCCCATTTGTCGAACTTTAAAGGATAAATACTGTTTAAGATCACAAGGCACGGACCCAAACGATAATTAACTACAGAAAAAACGTATAACAACACATACACAAATACAAAAAACTAACATATCACACACACATCAAATTAGCTTTATCATAAATGATTGTTTCTTGTTTCTATATAATACGAAACACATAACATTAAATTGGATTCCTTATTTGAAAGAATGATCTTTTAAATGCCAGTCAACACAAATATACAGAAGTAAGTATTTTATGTGAAAATATTTAAGTCGACGCAGTTACCTTCAGCGATATGTCTTAAAACAATTAACTTACATCCAAAGATTTGTATTTCACACACAACAAAGTGTCGTTTACCAGCCATTTGTCGTATTTTTAAATACTGCCCTTGTGACGTCAAGAAAATTCCAGTCATTGGTCGAAAGTCGGTTCAATTATCAAAAACCTCTTTGAAAAGACTTGTTGAATCAATTGATACTTCTATTCTAACTCCAGAATCTAGGAAACCATCTGAAATAGAATGTGTAGGAAGTGTAACATATAAGTTAATCCATCGCATCAATTTGAAACAAACTGTGTCCATATGTAACATTAAATTACTTAAGACTTATTATTCAATTATTTTGATTTCATATGATAAATATTGATTTTACCTCAAAATAACACATTGGTAAAGCTATTCACCGCTGATTAGGAAAGTTGTTTCTAATTTAGAGCGATTATCCGCATTGTTGTCACACAATAGTTCTGACAGTAATTCGCACATAATTCGGTTCACAATAGATTGCTAATGTCAGCAATTTACAAGTATACAGTTATTTCCTTCAAGTTGTAAGCTTTGGGCATCTTAGTTTTACTACTACCCATGATTTGTAATACTTGCATTAAATTTAAGAAAACAATTTGTCCAAAAGTTGTTTTTTGCCAATTTGAGAGGGTGTCTTTAACTCTTTATACTTTAAAATAAAACATAACGATATTCTCCTTATTCAGACATGCACAAACGTGTACCTGTTTGATATGCAGTGATCACTATCAAGTTCAAGTCTATTTTTTGCATCAGATCTACTTGTATCCATTTAGGCTTGGTGTCATTGCCGAACATCCCAGAACAAGCGCGTACATGCGTATTGTTTGTGTTTCCATAAACTGCTCCTGTTGGTGAATACGGCCCATCTATGCTGTTCGGGCTTAGAGTTAGCCCTTTCCCAAACGCAATGTTCCTTCCTAATATACAACTATACATTTACAAACAATAGCAGACAAAACAATTAAACATACGTTCTCATACAATAATTGTGGCAATCGACTAATATGTCGGATTTATATAATTATACATTTAGCTACCTTAAAGCGTATTCAATACAATGCATGATATTGTGCTAACTACCTGCGCTTATCTTAATATCACAGAGAACCAGCTGACTGTATTTGTTGGCCATCTCAATCCTGACTGAGTTCCCAATCAAAGTCTTGACACATTGCACAACCATGGTTCGATTCGTGATTTCGCTACCGTCGTGCTGGTAACACAGGGAACGACTAGTGTTCCGCGGTATATAGTTTCGGTCGTCATCTTCGTAACCCCATGATGTCAGGTTTTCTATGTAGACTTTATATCCGTTAAAGTGCGCTGAATTATACAAATAGACTTGATCAGTAAATACATTATTACATACGGGACCGACCACTGTTAGATTCATTCGAAACATGTCATAAAACAAGAAAGAGCTCTTCGCGCTAGTTGAACATTGCACACATGAGCAGAAACGATATGATTTACATTTTACTTAAGCCCACATAGTTTACGTTGAAATTATGGTCGATAGGTATTACGAATCAAAATTCGGAGAAAATATTTTTGAGTCTAAGTAACTTTTAATTAAAAGGTAGCATGTCTGTATTAAAGCGGACATTGTTTATGTGTAAACCCTACGTCATAACATCCGACTATCACACGTGGTAATTATATTAGTTTGCAAATATGTTTTCAACAATATATGGCTGTTTAAACATCGACCACCCTTTGCGTTCATTATCGACCTTCAATGAAAACAAATTAGTACGCAGAAAGAAGTACATGACCAATGATGAAAGAATGGACCAGGAGGAAAACAATAAGTTAAATGTCAGAACTCTTTGCAATGTATAGCGTTTGTAACAAAATACATTGTTTTAAACTTGTAACAGGGTAAGACACCATTATATTTTTTTCGACTTTCTTGTAGTTTGCTTTTTCCACTCATGGAACAGTGGTTCAAATTCCTGTGTCGGAATAACAAACCCGTTGTCGTATCACTCTTGCTCGGGTATGTACTATGGTTGGTATCGTTCCGATGTTCGTGTTGAAGGTTTATTCCCGACTTTTCGTTGCTAACTAGTCAGTCGTGATAAAAGAGTGTTTAGATACAAACGAACTTGACACTTTAATCAGCATAAAATCCTGATCCAGCCCTGGTGGAGAACATGTTGGGGGCGGGGGGGGGATACATTGGTAAGATTTGAAGATACTAAATATACCTGTTTGTACTTTTGCTTATGTTTTTTAAACAGCGCAGATTGCTTTGAACCTTTCATATGCCCTTCGTATTTAGGAAAATTGTTAATAATCAGTGTTATAGTTCCTGTTATAGTACATTTAATATATTTTGTCATTTTTATGCGATATATTTTGTTATGATGATAATGTAATATCAAATAGAAATTGAAATAATTGCGTTTATAATATAGAATATAATACAGCTCTACCCAGACATAGCACATTTATTACATTACGGAATATAAACGTAAATTACTTAATTAGCTGTGCCTGTAAAAAGATCACGTGATCTAGGCGCGAACACTCGAATCTTGAATGTGAAAATAATTTTGGAATTAATTAAAAATAAAAGCTTTATAAGATTAGTTGAGTTGTGGATTTAATGTATTTTAGTGCATGGAACACATTCACAATGAAATATAATGACTAAATCTAAAAATAAAAAGAGAAAAGATAGAAATAGTAGTGACAATGAAACCAATATCCGGAAAATATGTAAACAAAGAGGCCGGTCCGGAGATTCGGACACTGGAATTACATCTGTAAGTGATATTCTAAACAGGACTAATTCTGTGCTTTACGGTGATGAGAATTTAGACGGTAGTGTATTTTTGAGCACAGTTAGTGGAGTTACAAAGATCAGTACAGCCATGGCAGAAAGCAGCAGTGAACCTACAAACCGGGACTTGTTGAATGCCGTGAATGGTAGGCTTGAAACCGTAGAAAAAAAGTTAGGGGCCATTGAATCCTTAGAAAAAAGAATGGCATCTTTTGAGGTCGACATAAAAAAGTTGTGGGTAGCGCTGGATGACCGAGTGAAGAAAGTTGACGCGAGAGTAATACGTCTCGAAGAC
This sequence comes from Mya arenaria, assembly GCF_026914265.1. Classification (NCBI taxonomy): domain Eukaryota; kingdom Metazoa; phylum Mollusca; class Bivalvia; order Myida; family Myidae; genus Mya; species Mya arenaria. The sequence continues at coordinate 15,456,748 of NC_069124.1, read as the reverse complement.
AAGGTGGAGGGGGTCGATATGCACGCGGCTGTCCTGACAGAGCGGATGCAGAATCTGGAAAAAGAGAGAGATACTCTGCGTGACGACGTATCATATCTGCAGTCTCAATCTATGAGAAACAACTTGGTTTTCACCGGGGTGCCCGAGGATAACACCGACGGGAACGAGCAAGCGGAAGCGACAGAGCGGAAGCTGCGTCGGCATCTCCAGGACGCCTTCAAGATCGCTCGTGAGGTAGCGGACAGTATTCGTTTTGAGAGGGTTCACCGGTCACCAGGTTCCCCAGTTGCGGGCAAGACCAGGAATATTATTGCAAAGTTTTCTTTTTTCAAAGACCGGGAAATGGTTCGTAAATCATGGAAACAGCTTGATGGGACCCAGTTTCGGGTTTTTGAACAATTCCCCCCGGATGTCATTCAGAAGAGAAGGAAGCTGGTTCCCCAGATGAAAGAGGCGAGGCGGCTGGGTAAGAGGGCTTACCTAGCCTACGACACCCTCTACATCGACGGAACTGCTGTGAGGGCATAGGGGCACGACGGCGGTGAGGTGTCCATCCTGTCGTGGAACATCAATGGTTTAACTGATTGTAAAAAGAGCAATACTGATTTTACTGATTTGATTAGTTCATTTGATATTTGTTTTTTATATGAAACTTGGACAAATTCATCTAGTAACGTTAATTTAAGCGGTTATAGTTCGTTTAATTTCTACAGAAAATTTCAACACAAAAACGCCCGTAGAAATAGCGGTGGTATCGTTATTTACTTTAAAGACCATCTAGCAAACGGCATTCAAATTGTAAAAAACCATTATGATAGCATTATCTGGCTAAAACTAGATCGTAATTTCTTTAATACTGAAGAGGATGTATATATTTGTGCATCTTATATATGGGGCGAAGGTTCGCCAGTTTACAATACATTTAACGTAGATCTATTTGAAATTCTAGAAGATGACATCACATATTTTTCTGAATTTGGTAAAATATTTTTATCTGGTGATTTTAATAGCCGTGTAGGCAACAAATGCGATTTTATTACACATGATAATGTTAATACTTTTTTGACGACCTAGACTATGTCCCTGATTATGCCTCTGTTAGGGCCTCTGTTGAAAATGTACATAATAGTCATGGGATTAAATAGATCTTTGTAAATCAACTTGTATTCGCATTTTAAACGGTAGAATTGGTGACAGTTGTAAACATACTTTTTATTCTCATAACGGATCTTCGTAATTGATTACTTATTAACCCATGAATGTAACTTTTCATTGATATCCAACTTTACTATTGGCGATTTCAATGAATGGAGCGACCACGATCCTATACAGTTTTCATTATATTGTAATAATTTTTCGAATAGTTACGATACATACACTGATGTTAAATTTAAATGGGATAATACTCTACGTGAACAATTTCGCACTGGGATTATTACAAAATTACCTGTGTTCGATGATATTGTTGATTGTATAAACTGTTCAAATAGATTGTAAATTAATGATGTTTAGATAGATTTACGGCTACAATCCGCAGTGTCGCGGACCCGTTATTTTCTAAACGTTGTACTTACAGTAACAAACCATTGTTTGATATTGATAGTTGTACAAAAAATGCAGATTGGTTTGATAATGAATGTGTTAATGCACGGCGATTATACCAAGAAGCTTTACATATTTTTAATTCGATTAAAACCGATATTAATAGAGCTAGTCTCTGTGCACAAAAGAAGTCTTATAAGGCTTTACTTCGTAAAAAGAAAAACTTTGCTTATCGTCAAAAAATGAAGGATATTGAGAATTTAAGAAAAAATAAACCTAGAGAATTTTGGAAATTTTTTAAATCAAAAAATAAAGTTAATAATTGTAATATCCCTTTGGAAGATTTTAAAACATTTTTTAAAAATCTTAGCAACAATACGTTTGATTGCAATAACGACGAGGCTGAACAGTTTTGTTCAAGTAATGATTTTGATGAAGATAACTCTACATTTCCAGAGTTAGACCAACCTATTTCTATTATTGAAGTACGTAACGCAATAAAGCATTTAAAACGAAATAAATCGGCTGGTAGCGACTGTATATTAAATGAGTACTTTATTGAATGCGCTGACATATTAACAAGCCACTTTTGTGATGTATTTAATAGCATTTTAGCGTCTGGTTTTTTTCCAGAAAAGTCGACAGAAGGTGTTATCATTCCACTCCATAAAAAAGGTTCTGTTAATGATGTCAATTATTATAGAGGAATTACACTTGTTAGTTGTTTTTCAAAAGTATTTACAACAATTCTAAATAAGCGCATCGAGCCATTTTGTGAGGCTAATGCCACTATTTCGGATGCACAATTCGGATTTCGAAAAGGTTGCTCAACAGTTGACGCAATTTATATTTTAATGTCTTTTGTGCAAAAATATATCAATGATAATAAAAGATTATATGTTATTTATGTCGACATGTTGAAGTGTTTTGATAGTATTTATCGCAATGCTCTGTGGCTTAAGTTGTATAAATCTGGTATAAAAGGTAAATTACTTAGAATAGTGAAAGATATGTATGAAAATGTTAAATCTTGTTTGAAATCATGTACATCTTACTCTGAATACTTTAGTTATGCCGTTGGCCTGCGCCAGGGGGAGGTTATGTCCCCGATTCTTTTTTCCCTGTTTGTAGAGGACTTAGAACTATACATGCAAGATAGCATCACTTCCGGTTTAAGCATTGATGACATTGTTTTAATTATGTTGCTATTTGCTGACGATATGGCCATTTTAGGGAAATCGCCCGAGGAAGTCCAAAACCATTTAAACACTCTTTACTCGTATTGCAAAGCATGGGGGTTAAATGTAAATACATCAAAGACAAACATAATGGTTTTCCGTAAACGGGGTGGAATACGTCGTAATGAGCATTGGACATATAATGGGCATACTATCGATGTTGTTGATAACTTTAATTATTTAGGTACTGTGATAAACTACACTGGAAGTTTTACATTGAATCAAGAGCATTTGGTTGGAAAAGCTCTTAAGGACATGAATACTTTATTATGTAAATGCAAAGAATACGACCTTAAACCTAAAATATTTTGTCAACTATTTGATTCTTTTGTTGGCTCTATATTGAATTATGCCTGTGAAATATGGGGTTTTAGTAAGTCAAAAGAAATAGAACGTATACATTTAAAATTTTGTAAGCGATTGTTACACGTTAAAATAAACACATGTAATGCTATAGTGTATGGAGAACTAGGTAGATACCCTTTATACATTAATCGATATGTAAGAATTATTAGTTACTGGTTTAAGATTTGCAACAGTAATAACATTATAATAAAGTCCGTGTATAAACAGGCCATTGATGACTGTAATAAGGGTTATATAAACTGGGTTTCTAAGGTAAAAAAACTGTTAAATGATTATGGTTTTGCATACGTATTTGATAACCCAAATATTGCGCATGTTAATGTATTTATAAACGAATTTAAATGTAGAATTATAGATACATTTAAACAAGAATGGTATGGTAATATTAGTAACAGTTCTGTTTTGGATATGTATAGAATTTTCAAAACTTCCTTTGATTATGAAATATATTTAGATTTAGTTCCAAAGAATTTACGTTTATACTTTGTTAGATTGAGAGTTTCTGCACACCCTTTAAGAATACAAACAGGACGTTATGCACGTTACAATATATCTCGTAACGAAAGATATTGTTTATGTTGTAATAGTAGGGACATAGAGGATGAATATCACCTCATATGTATTTGTCCATGCTATCGTCAGTTACGTGTAACTTATATAAAACGATGCTATTATGTTAATCCATCTGTGTTCAAATTCCATCAATTATTGGTATCATGTGATAAAAAGGAAGTTTTGAATGTTTGTAAATATATTAAAGAATCATTTATTATACGCAACTCACTTATAAATAATTTAACTTGATATAGTAGTTATGAAACATTCTCTCACTGCCAAAGTTAACATAATAATTATTTGGTATCCAATTTACATAATATTTTTGCTTATATTTTATTTTATTATATTATGTTTGTAAGTTTAGATACGTGACATGTTTATATGTATAACTATATGTATTACGACGATGTACACATGTATAAGTCGAATAAACTGTCTGTTCTGTTCTGTTCTGTTCCTGTAACTAATTTTTAAAATACCTCTGAGTGTTTTATGGTCTGATAACAACAGTTGGAAATCATTAAATCGTGTTTTGTTAGGACGTAAATGCTCCAAAATGAATTGATATTTCTATCAAATCCAGCAGATGCGACGTTTGTTGAGCTACAGGTTAAATTGTCTCCATCTTGGGCAAGGTATGTATACTTGGGTGGTGAAATATTATCTAACTGTCGTGACCTGTATGCATTCCTCGTTCGATTCGGGTCAACAAATTCGTATGCAATGTTAAATAAGTGACTAATTTAAATTGTGAGTTATAATGCAAAATACAGCCTATTTTTATCATTTTATAGGTGTATAATTATAATATAAAAAGAACCCGTTAAAGGTTCTTGTACATGTTTATGAAAATATTTAAATAACAATATTGAATAGCAACTTCATCGAATAATAAATACAAATGACTATGCTGCTGACGATTATCCTTGTATTGCTGATACTGCATGTTAAGCGTTTGTCTTACAGTACTGGCATGCGGGTCCAAACCAGGGTACTTCACACTCGTCACACTCTCCTGTTACGTCATCACACCTCTGGTTTCTAACGTAGTGACAAAGGTGTTCACAGTTTGGCCCGAAACGATGAAAACCATTACTGTCGACATTGCAGGCTAAACTCACTGAAAAGTATATATCACAACCTTCGGAGATCTTATAAAGTAATACTTTGTAGTATTCCCCAATATGTTGATCAGTTAATATATACGCATGAACGATTTATAACGATAAATATAGGTACAATCAGAGAAACAAATAATCCCTGCCAAAGTATATGTGTTTTGTACAAGGAACTTTTGTTAATAAAGGTCGTTCAGCGCGCATTATTTGCATAATGGCCAGACAATAATTGCTCAAACTGTCTAATGTCTTAAATACCAAAAGACACATAAGTTAAAATTCACTGCAAATACCAGTAACAGATACGTATTACCCTTTTTTAAATCTTAAGCTTTATTCTCACATTGAAATTGTGGTCCTATACACCATTGAATGCTCACAAGAAAGAAACATTTGTAAAACGAATACAACCTATACGTGACAGCTCTTGCACAGCGACATTTAAGATTGATGCAGTTGTTTGCTGTTATAAATACAAAAGATTCCAATATTTGAAAATCACAAGGAGTTAGTACTTCATGTACAAATGTATTCAGAAGGAGCTATACATTGACATTAATTTGTTCAAGATTCATTCGGCATCCTCGTGTCTTCAATTTACATAGTATAAAAAATCAATGATGCTTGTGTAAAGCTTTAAAAATATATATCACTTAATTGGTCAATCATTGTACGAAAACCGTAGCTGTATTAAACTGATTACTTTTGTCCATCCTTGTTGTTTAAAACAAGCAACGATTCGAAGCGTTTACTTTGGCGAGAAAAATTATTTTGAAATGACATCACCAAAATGACTTCACAATGCTTTTCAGACGAAATGTTCATCATAGTGAATTAAATTGAAAATTGTCTCGTGATCATCAAAAGTTATTCCCGTGCGCCAAAAGTGAAAATACTCTGTTTATTATATAAGTATCACATGCTTGAAAAACAATCTTATAGAAGCACGCACTGCATCATGCAAAAGTATCGCTTAAACTTAGACATGTCATTGACTGTAAAATCAAGCGCTCGACATGATGCTAGCACGGGTTGGTGAAATATTATCTAAGTGGCGAGGCCCCGAGTAGAAATACTTTGTTTTTGTATGATCACGAGTGTAATTGTCTGTTTCTTTTATGCGTATTTTTTTTTTTTTTTTGCATTATAATTTTTTTCTAAATACCTTTTTTTAAAGAGTGTTTTCTACGCCGTTTCCAATGAGACGCTGCTCAGGCAAAATTATAGCTGATGACAATTTCCTATTTCCGGTTCGTGGAGAAAAAGTTATCTTATAAAGTTTATTATTCACTCGCGATTTAGTGCAAACATTTTATGAGCAATAAGTAATGAAGTTTAATTCATAAATGCATCTATGCTCCAAATCGTTATAGTAAAAGCACTTTTTAATCAAACAGGGCATGAATACATAACCAAATTACTACGCCGCAATTTATTGAATTTAAATTTTAAGTGTCGAACGAGTTAGCGAGGATGGCCTTTGTATAAAACATTTTTTTTTTATCGTTTTAGAGTTTGTTTCATGATACATGGGTATTGAGTCATACCTCACTGTCATAGATCAGTCTGTTTCGCTTGGAGACAGGTAGTTCTACAGGTAAAGAGTTAAGACCACGCTAAGTTTTTGACAAATCTTGAGGCGTTAGAGGGGTATAAAACTACCAGCTGTTAACTGTTAAGTGAACATGGTAATTATGTTTGAGCAGATGTGTTCGTCTGTAATTTGTTGCCTATGAAAGCAAATGTTCAAATATTTAGCTTCAAAGTAAAACGAAACGTGTGAAAAAGAAGGATTTCCATTTTTCAAAAAGATAGTTAATTGTTTATGTTTACATCTACATTTTTTAAACCTATGCTCCTTTTTTAAATATTATTTCATTTATTTTTAGCAATATTTTTCAAAAAGACATGATTCGTTTTGAGGAAGGGGAGGTCACTTCAATAAAGTTGATTTTCAGTCCTTATTTTGCTATGAAAATATCAAATTAATATTTTCCCTGATGTTTTTCTCTTATAATTTTAATGTTCTTTTCAACAACCCCGGTTAAACAGAAAAAAAAATCACTGTGGAAAACGTTCCAAACACCTTTTACCACAGTCGATTGGATAGTTTTAGGATAAACAGTATATTCTTTTTTAATTACTGATGTACAAATGAACGAAACTTACGTGAGGAGTAAAATCTATTAAGATACATTACAAAATAAATAAATCCAACATGTCGGCAATCCCACATTATGAACGAATGTGAGAATCTGAAAAAAGGAAGTTGGTGAATAAGTGCATCTTCATATCACGAACGTTGTCAGCAAATATAATTGAAACTCAGTTTCTGTCGCCCTATGGTTACAATAGATTCATTTAAGCACTTCATAGTACCACTCTTAATACATGCTTAAGGATTGAATATTTTAAAACAATAAGACAAAGGGGGAATCTAACAATTAAGTTTAACAAGTGGTTCCTTATTCCGTGCTGTTTAATCTTTGATATCATTTGTTAGTCTTAGTGATCTTAATTTACTTCTATTATGCCCTATTCTATAGTTATCGTATTGTGGGGTTCAATTCCAATAGTTAATCAATCGCAAATTACATAGTTTACATGTCTGCCTAGCTATAGAACTGACCGTACATTACAATTGATATAAGGTTGCTGATAATTATTATAAATTAATCAAAACAAAATGTGTTCCATGTCTTCTCTGATTCTGAAATGTTTATTCGAAATTTTAAACTTCAGCTTATGTTTGAGAGCATCTTATTAGGACAAATGTATTTCTCAATACTAACGGTTTGTTCATCTAATTTGTGTTAACCTTATAATCATTTGTTCCAATCTAATAAATGTTAAGGTACTTGATATAGAATAACAATGCACAGTAAATTCATTTCCTCTGTAATTAGAATTGAATAATGGCCTTTTAGCATTATTTGAATTGTCAAGATTGTTTGCTTCTGCTAATTGTCACGTTGTTCATGGTCTCTGCTGAAGGCGAAGAATGTATAGGCTAACGTTCAAGTTTTTTTTCAACGGTCGTTCATTGTAACCAGTCATACTACGAGATGGCGTGTAGAAACGAGGGTCTGCTAAGAATAGAGAATCTAAATGTAGCTACGTTTGAAGGTATTCCGAAGAAAATTGTGTATTTAGACATTATAAACAACAAGCTAAGCGCTCTTGTTGGTGGCCCTCCAGAATTCAGTGGCTTACAAACATTACTTGCCAGTGAAATTACTGAATTATGATTCGTTGAAGATAGTCGGTGGGTCACTAACGAATTTCAGTGTGAATATGTCAATTGTTTTTTTTTTCCAGAATCAATGCAACACCATAAGCCTCTAGAGCATTTAGAGCCCTTTGGACTGCGGTTTACGGATATCCCATTTGATGCGTTTGACGGTGTTAGTGAAGTTCTTTTGAGTTTATCAATAAAGAAATCTTACTTACCAAACATTCCACAAGCTGTGCTCGTTGAAAAACATGTTTCAACTAGATTTTAAGGCAGTGTTATAAAGAATTATACCTTCATATGTACTTTTCCGCTTGTATCCAAGCTAGATTTAAACATGAACAAATGCAGCCTCAAAATGTTTCCAAATATGCTGTTATTGTTCCCTGCACTGAAAACTCTTAAAATTGCTGTAACTCGAATCAAATACATCGAGGAATTTCACATAATTATAACTTAAAGGAAAGAAATGCATTTTTTTATCTAATATAATGTTCAGAATGTTACATTATTTGTCTTGAAAGACGACAAAGCTCTTGATTAGGTGAGAAATACAGTATATTTCCTAAAATCAAAACAGACATCGCAAATATATTGCAGGCCAAATGGAAATCCTGCTTTTCTTCAATTATTAGGACCTTTGCGCAAAAGCAGAAATGCAAGGAATAAAACATATAGTCAGGACCGTAAACCGAGGCAAACTCGGGTATTTGGATGTTTCCGACAAATTCAATTATTATGCCAGTGTTTTTGGCAAAATTCTTAGCCATTTTCTCATGTTTCTTCTCAATGCTTGAGGACATTTTTTTTGTTTTATTATACATCATTAACTGATTTACATTGTAATGCAGATACTTTACTTGAATTAAGTTCAACTGCATATTAAATTGTGTTGTATATTACATATATTGTAAATATTACAGTTGGAAAAAAGGCCAATAAGGACATTTAGTTCGAGTGTCTTTCCTTATGTAGCGATGAACCAAAGTCTGAAAATATCCTTTGTAAACAACATATTCAGAAGACAATATCAGAAGACAATATCATACCTTTTCAGATTTTAATTGTTTAACTAGGTGCATGGCATCCATGATTTCATGGTTTTGCGTCGAGGTTTACGAGTATAATGTTTACCTAGGATCTAAACTTGTAGAAGCTGACGAAAACTCTTAAAGAATGCTTCCAAATACATCGGTGTTGTTCACGTGCGGTATTCGTTTTTCATTCTTTAACAAAGTGTTGTATAAAGCCGCATTGAAATACCGCGGGGACAACCAAGTCGATCGATTCATTGGGATGGTGTTTGTCCAGGAAGAATACGTGATAGTGAAACTAGGAACACTTGTGTCGGAAAATATGGATATATTGACCGACATGAAACCTTATAAGTAGCGATATCAAACCTGATTACACCATTGCTGAATTGTGTTCTACAACTTGGAACAAAACAACTGTTTATGATTTTTCCTAAAAGGCTTGTTGATGTCCCTGTCAAAGCAATATTGTAAAAAGGCAGCGGAATAAGAACGCTCTCCGTGACATGTATATCTCATCAAGATATACAACATTCACCCTTGTATTGCCGCTATGTATTTTAATGTAGGGTACATGTATTTCATTATAGGTGGTTGATAAATATACTGCTCCGTAAATATTAGTATTTTACATGGAATATATGCATAAGCACAATCGTTGTTTTCAAACTTAGTCGAACCAATTTCTTTTCACGCAGATGTGCAAAACGATGAGGAGGATGTGACGGGTATGTTTCCAAATACCAACAGGCCTAAAAATATATATTTTGATAAAAGCAAAGTATATGCAAGGACATAAACACTCTGATGGAATATTAACATGCCTTTTGAGCACTATTCGTTTATTTCCATTATTCAATTCTTTGGTGTATGCTACATTTGATAAAGTATGCAAGTTGCAATCGTCAAAAGTAAACAAATACATCGAATATTTGAAACAAGTAATTCTGATTTTATTGTCTATAGTACAATCGGTAGAAATGTTTTATATTCTTCTATGTATAAAAAGAAGTGTGCAAATGCTCTTTACAATTCCAAGCCATTACCATACTACTTTTATTGAATTTAGGCCTAGGTCATAAGTTGATTGTGGATTACTGTCTTGCAAGTAGAAGTCAAAAGACAAGAAATAAATGGCTACACCGAGGATACGAAGAGCAAAACCCTCCTGAAACAGGAGAAATGATGACTGTTCTTGGGGATACATTCACGATTGATGTCGTGGTAAGAGGCGTGTAAATGTGGATTGGTTATTTACGTATCCGTTGTACAGAAAAACTTGTCATTTTAAAATGCCGTTATCGATAATGTTCAAATGTGATTCACAATGTTCCCATGTAGTTTTGTTTCCATTGGCTTCGTGTTTCCCATATAAATATAAACTTAAAATGAAATAGGATGTGACATGGCCTTGTTTGCAGTATTTCAATACTATAAAAGCATGTTTGTTAAACTTTTTCGGTATTTGTTTTACAAAATATTTTCGTTATTCTTTTAAAATAATTTAAAATACTAAGGAGTCATTAGGCGACTACATATGTATGCGTTGGATACCTTAGGTTATTCTACATAGTGATTCTAATGTACCTTCTTTCATCATACAATGCAATATGCAATTCCAATCGCCATAGGTAGATGGATCCATGGTATTAATTATCATTTATTTGATGTTTTATATAAAATTGATAGAACATTCAATGGACGGCCAGTATACGGATCAGGTTAAGAAAGTCACTGCTGCCGTAATTATATTGTGTATGCTTATGTAGCGATGAACCAAAGTCTGAAAATATCCTTTGTAAACAACATATTCAGAAGACAATATCAGAAGACAATATCATACCTTTTCAGATTTTAATTGTTTAACTAGGTTCATGGCATCCATGATTTCATGGTTTTGCGTCGAGGTTTACGAGTATAATGTTTACCTAGGATCTAAACTTGTAGAAGCTGACGAAAACTCTTAAAGAATGCTTCCAAATACATCGGTGTTGTTCACGTGCGGTATTCGTTTTTCATTCTTTAACAAAGTGTTGTATAAAGCCGCATTGAAATACCGCGGGGACAACCAAGTCGATCGATTCATTGGGATGGTGTTTGTCCAGGAAGAATACGTGATAGTGAAACTAGGAACACTTGTGTCGGAAAATATGGATATATTGACCGACATGAAACCTTATAAGTAGCGATATCAAACCTGATTACACCATTGCTGAATTGTGTTCTACAACTTGGAACAAAACAACTGTTTATGTTTTTTCCTAAAAGGCTTGTTGATGTCCCTGTCAAAGCAATATTGTAAAAAGGCAGCGGAATAAGAACGCTCTCCGTGACATGTATATCTCATCAAGATATACAACATTCACCCTTGTATTGCCGCTATGTATTTTAATGTAGGGTACATGTATCTCATTATAGGTGGTTGATAAATATACTGCTCCGTAAATATTAGTATTTTACATGGAATATATGCATAAGCACAATCGTTGTTTTCAAACTTAGTCGAACCAATTTCTTTTCACGCAGATGTGCAAAACGATGAGGATGATGTGACGGGTATGTTTCCAAATACCAACAGGCCTAAAAATATATATTTTGATAAAAGCAAAGTATATGCAAGGACATAAACACTCTGATGGAATATTAACATGCCTTTTGAGCACTATTCGTTTATTTCCATTATTCAATTCTTTGGTGTATGCTACATTTGATAAAGTATGCAAGTTGCAATCGTCAAAAGAAAACAAATACATCGAATATTTGAAACAAGTAATTCTGATTTAATTGTCTATAGTACAATCGGTAGAAATGTTTTATATTCTTCTATGTATAAAAAGAAGTGTGCAAATGCTCTTTACAATTCCAAGCCATTACCATACTACTTTTATTGAATTTAGGCCTAGGTCATAAGTTGATTGTGGATTACTGTCTTGCAAGTAGAAGTCAAAAGACAAGAAATAAATGGCTACACCGAGGATACGAAGAGCAAAACCCTCCTGAAACAGGAGAAATGATGACTGTTCTTGGGGATACATTCACGATTGATGTCGTGGTAAGAGGCGTGTAAATGTGGATTGGTTATTTACGTATCCGTTGTACAGAAAAACTTGTCATTTTAAAATGCCGTTATCGATAATGTTCAAATGTGATTCACAATGTTCCCATGTAGTTTTGTTTCCATTGGCTTCGTGTTTCCCATATAAATATAAACTTAAAATGAAATAGGATGTGACATGGCCTTGTTTGCAGTATTTCAATACTATAAAAGCATGTTTGTTAAACTTTTTCGGTATTTGTTTTACAAAATATTTTCGTTATTCTTTTAAAATAATTTAAAATACTAAGGAGTCATTAGGCGACTACATATGTATGCGTTGGATACCTTAGGTTATTCTACATAGTGAATCTAATGTACCTTCTTTCATCATACAATGCAATATGCAATTCCAATCGCCATAGGTAGATGGATCCATGGTATTAATTATCATTTATTTGATATTTTATATAAAATTGATAGAACATTCAATGGACGGCCAGTATACGGATCAGGTTAAGAAAGTCACTGCTGCACTAATTATATTGTGTATGCTTATGTAGCGATGAACCAAAGTCTGAAAATATCCTTTGTAAACAACATATTCAGAAGACAATATCAGAAGACAATATCATACCTTTTCAGATTTTAATTGTTTAACTTGGTGCATGGCATCCATGATTTCATGGTTTTGCGTCGAGGTTTACGAGTATAATGTTTACCTAGGATCTAAACTTGTAGAAGCTGACGAAAACTCTTAAAGAATGCTTCCAAATACATCGGTGTTGTTCACGTGCGGTATTCGTTTTTCATTCTTTAACAAAGTGTTGTATAAAGCCGCATTGAAATACCGCGGGGACAACCAAGTCGATCGATTCATTGGGATGGTGTTTGTCCAGGAAGAATACGTGATAGTGAAACTAGGAACACTTGTGTCGGAAAATATGGATATATTGACCGACATGAAACCTTATAAGTAGCGATATCAAACCTGATTACACCATTGCTGAATTGTGTTCTACAACTTGGAACAAAACAACTGTTTATGTTTTTTCCTAAAAGGCTTGTTGATGTCCCTGTCAAAGCAATATTGTAAAAAGGCAGCGGAATGAAATGAAATAGGATGTGACATGGCCTTGTTTGCAGTATTTCAATACTATAAAAGCATGTTTGTTAAACTTTTTCGGTATTTGTTTTACAAAATATTTTCGTTATTCTTTTAAAATAATTTAAAATACTAAGGAGTCATTAGGCGACTACATATGTATGCGTTGGATACCTTAGGTTATTCTACATAGTGAATCTAATGTACCTTCTTTCATCATACAATGCAATATGCAATTCCAATCGCCATAGGTAGATGGATCCATGGTATTAATTATCATTTATTTGATGTTTTATATAAAATTGATAGAACATTCAATGGACGGCCAGTATACGGATCAGGTTAAGAAAGTCACTGCTGCCGTAATTATATTGTGTATGCATGGTACTCACAAGCAGGAATATCGTGGCATCTGGCATTACCCTTTAAATAGCATAATTTTGTATAAACATGGTATTTCAGTTTTGAACTTACTTTTATATTTTATCAGGGAAATGCAAGCTTCGAAGATCCCTCAGCGGATTCAGACAGGAACATTCAGTTTTGGATATGCCGCTCTTGCGAACAAGGCTACAAAGTACGTCTACAGGTGGGCATATTTGAGCAAGAAGAAGCATATGGACATGTAGTTATTTACAAAATTAGTGGTGATACGAAAACAGAAGTTGCTAGACTAAGGATTCTACTAGAACCACCTCCAAAGCCAAATGATAAACAGACTGAACCTCAGCCAAGAAAGCAGGCGAAGAAAGCCATTCGCAAGCCCAAACCCACGAAAAAATCAAAACAAAAGAAAGAGAAGGAAACACCCCGAAGAGCAAGCAACGCATCTACCAGCATGTCCTTGTTGGAGTGGTTTAACAAAAGAGGTAACTATATCGTAGTAGTAGTAGTAGTAGGTAGAGGGAAGTTTCAACATAATGTGTGCGCTGAGCCTGGTGCCTTAGTGCCTTAGTGCCTTAGTAACTTAGTGTGTGTATGACGTCAGAGTATGGCGTACTCGGGTTTTGCGCAGCTGCCTGTCATTTTATTTCACGATGATACATCAAAATATTGCACAACAACGTTATACATCCTTTCTGGGAGGTAACATATCACTGATGCCCATACATACCCAATGTCGCAACGTTTATCACTGAAGTCACTTCTATCACTATCACACGAAAAAATCCCCGGGGAATGCCTGCTGCCACTTATTCATTATGATGCATTTGCCGAGTTTATTTAGCCTATCAGCGCAATCCTGAACTAACGAGTGACGCCACAATGTACAGTCAACATGTTTTACCTCTGACGAAGATGCTTATCCTCAAAGAAAATTTATGCTCTTTAATCATTACACCGACTCACCTCCGAGTACCCCCCTTTAGGTTTCATAATGCTTAGAACACCATATTCATTCCTTTGTCATACATTTATTCACTCGAGTAACAAATAACTGAGGGGCTAAAACGGCGCCTCTTCATCCCTTTTTACAAGATTTTACATGCAACTATAACAATGTGAATAAAATCGATTTTAACTAAATGTCACATTTATTCACAGAATGATTTTTACTAATGGAAAATTATCAATTTTTTAAATGATATGCTTTTGAAACCTTAATAAGCAAAACACAAATACTTGAAAATGAAATTTAAATCTAGCTTTCATGAACAAAATATATTGAACGAGACCTTAACCTTAATGAAAAAGTTTACAATTTCTGGTTCGAAGATCTACTGACAACCTTATTTCAGGCACTAAATCAGTATCCACATTAAAGGTTCTCAGTAATAATCGAAAGTCGTTAAATACTCTTACAAAGAATGCTTGACTACTGGGCCCCTTTTCCCAATGTATTATTGAAATAAAACGATTAACCACCGTGGAAAACATAATGATGACGGATTTGTTATTCTACGCCATTTTCCAAGAAACAGACCATTAAACATTTTCTGACTGACTGACCTTTTGATACATTTCAAAATATTTCGATAAACAAATCATTGATATGTTTACCATGATAACGCCAGAATTATTATCTGCATATGCAGTCATTTCAACCTCGACATCACCAGCCGGTACCACAATACCACGAGTTATTTTGAACTTTACGCATAAGAGGACACACAGCGACGGAGATAAACTGCAGCCCTGTCGGACATATCTTGTCAATGAAAAGTTATCAGAAATGTAATTATTAACTAAAATTGACGACCTTGGGTCAGAATATAAAGTACGAATCATATTAATAAAATTGGTAAAAAAAGCCAAACACTTCTAATGTACTCAAAAGCAAAGACCAAATTACCCTATCAAAAACTTTATCTTGGTCTAAATTACTAAAAGCGCCAGACAACTTCTGATAACAATAATAAAAACTATTTCGTAATAAATGAACATTATAAAAAATGGTTCGACCGAGAATAGAACAAGTTTGGCTTAAACTAATAATAGAAGGTAAAACAATAGACCTTCAAGTCGTCATAATAATAGAAAACACTTTCCTGTTAGTATTCAGCAAAGATTAGGTCTATGATTGCGAACATTTGTCGAGTTATTTTTATGTTTAAACAAAAGATAGATATGTGATTACTTTTGACTATTAGGCTCAATTTACATCCGAAGTTTCTTTCGATAGAAAATGACCGCGGATATTATACATGCTTCTAGTGTGTAAAATCTACGCTATAATCTTGGCAAAATAGCGAATTATTAAAGGGGTGTATACATGGCGTTATATAACTAGTAATTTGAAAGTAATGAAATATTCGTTTAAAATATTAATAATGGTAAGCCTTTAGCCAAGAATTTAAGTAAGTATTAATGTTACAGTAAAAGAAAGTATATGGTAAGAAGAAAGGCAAAATATTTTAATTCCAGCATTTAAAATCTGATTAAAATCATAGTCCATAAACTGTTCAAAACGAAGGGAAGCCAGGCCAAAACGGGGTTAAAATCATCAGACACAAATCATAGTCCATTTACTAGTATAAGGATGTCTAACATGAGGACTTAGGGCTTGTAACATGCTGTCCAGAAACGTGTCCTGAGATAAAGACAAGATACTAATCTGGTTAGTGTCCTGATATGACGCAATATTTCCCGCCATTATATATGTTTTAGGGGCAGTTGGGTTGGGTTTTTACATATCAGGCAGAGGGGCAATGTCAGGCAGACATTTGAATTGCTTTGCTGACAATCGTATCTTGACAGCAAACACGCCACTTTCAACTTTTAACGGAATAACCAAAGAATGTTTTGGGTTCCATCTTTACACCCTCCACAACACCATTAAACACAGTGTCTACAACAGCATCCCTTGTGTAAGAGGGTTGCCAATATAATCTTAGTTCTACATCTTTCTTTCCAAGATTCAAATACTTAAATCTCCTGTCCTTAATCATGGAATCACTCCCCCCTCACACACACCCCTACGAAAAAAGCATCAGCCGCCCTACCGAACAAAAAATAACCTCGAATATTCATTGTCCGGCACCGTTTCCCTCAATTCTGGTAATAGCTTGGACATTCCAGGGGTCGACTCCATCTTTTTTGTAAAACATGGGCCACATCCGCCATGCTTGTCAAATGCCCAGCTGTATCCCTAGTAGTACACATCAGGAAGTCATGGTCAACAGCGAGACGTCAAAACACTCGCCATCGCGCACGGTAAGCGTAGATATAAACTGATTAGAACAGATACAGCACTTTGGTTTTAGCCAAGATCAAATAAAATCAACGGATACCTGTTTACCGCCACGTTTGTGATACAGGTTGCATCATTTCTTGCGTCACCGGACGATTTTCAACCAATCAAGGGAATGAATTAGGGCTTAAATTAGGCAGGATCCCGATTAATTATAACGACATTTGTAATAGGGTGACGATGTTGCGCAATGTTTGATGACTCATCGGGACGTGAAAGATTGTAGCTTTAAGTACGGAGTCAACTCTGAGTGATTCCCGTAGACTTTAATATGAGGAATACGGGATATGTTCTTCCAAAGAAAGTTACATTCTTGATGTTTCCGCTGATGGTAAGGTTTTTATTCCCTGTATAGTTGGCTCCTGCTTAAAACATAGTGATACACCGACCATTCCAACCCCTGCTGTTAACGTTTATATTCCCCTTTCATTTCAGAACACCGTCCGCCATCTGCTGTTATGGAGCCAGTTAAAAAGTGATCGACAATACTCATCTTATGTTTTATAGGAAAATTTGAGAACTTTTGCTGCACTTGTGTTTATTTCATTTGTATGGTTAAGTCATCTCATTGGTTGTCCATTATATGCAAACATTACATCGCATAACCAGATAAAGATTCATTTGTAAGTAAAAAAAAAACATTTAATAGGTATTGATATGCTATGCTTTCTTGTTCTTACAACATACATCTTCGGAGCACTAGCGAATATGAGCAATGCACAGTCTTAAAATCCCTCTTAGGAGCGCTAGCGAATATGAGCCATGCTCAGTCTGAACATACATCCTCGAAGCACTAGCGAATATGAGCCATGCTCAGTCATAAAATCCCTCTTAGGAGCGCTAGCGAATATGAGCAATGCTCAGTCTGAACATTCACCCTCGGAGCGCTAGCGAATATGAGCCATGCTCAGTCTGAACATTCAACCTCGGAGCGCTAGCGAATATGAGCAATGCTCAGTCTGAACATTCATCCTCGGAGCGCTAGCGAATATGAGCTATTCTCAGTCTGAACATTCATCCTCGGAGCGCTAGCGAATATGAGTCATGCTCAGTCTGAACATTTATCCTCGGAGCGCTAGCGAATATGAGTCATGCTCAGTCTTAAAATCCCTCTTAGGAGCGCTAGCGAATATGAGCCATGCTCAGTCTGAACATTCAGTGCTCTGCCTGGACATTCATCCTAGAAGCCCCAGCTAATGTCATCCATGCTTAGTCTTGAAAGTCATCTTAGGAGCGCTAGCGTATTTCATACGAATGGAAATATAGAACAGAGCATTCAATGTCGAATGAATATCCTCAAAAACATGTTCAACATCTAACAATATGTTGTTCATGCCCGGGCATACAATGCCTTCCTGAAGCTACGCCATTGTAGAACTATAAGCTTACAAAAGTTAGCATATGCATGTTCTTACAATAACGGACGTTTGCAACAGATACATTGTTCCTCTTAACAAAGTCATTGTAAACAATGTTTATAGGTTTGGCTTTTAGGCTTGTTCCTTTATTCCATTGTAAGATAAGAAGACCGGTGAATCAATGTTGAGCGAGATAAACATTTAGTTAACAGAGCGATCGTCATCTACTTTAGCTAGCTTATTATTGTATTGGATATCACCATAAAACTTCCTGCTTATATTGAAGTCAACATTTTAGTAAAAATGGCTACGACGACTTATGGTAAGTGTTTTAACGTTTTAAGAGCTTATTGAAATATTTCAAATGCTTCCTTTAAACACTAGATTTTACATACTTTCATGTTTCTGAAAGAAATAAACATATCGATGATTTAAACCATAATTGATATTTAACTTAAGTAAAAACTGTTTTATCTCTGTTTTATTTACATTCAAATATATAATGTACATCATCTTAAAAAAGGTGTAAAGAGATGTTGATATTAATTCTATTTGAAGACCTAATTATATTGTAAATGTCAGTTGCAGATATGCGTGTTGTATGTAAATATAATTATTTCTTGGTTTAACTTGTATTTATTACACATAATAAATCATTGAAATAAATAAGTAAGAAAACTTAGCATTTATTCAAAAGAAATAAGTGCAGTGCATAACTGTTACAATGAACATGTTTTTCACAAACTTATGAGGTATGCATAAATAGTTTTTCAGGGCTTCTATTCCTTTTGTCAATATATCGGTTTTATTTATCAAAGCAGTTCAGAACAAATATATTTTTAAAAGGATTCGTTATATTTGGCCATGTTTTATGAAGTATAAATGCACTTAGAGAAACAAGTACGTAGCAAATGCTATAAAAGACGAACGATTTTGATCGATAATGAGAAAGCCATCAACTTCACATTAGATCTTTTTCATTTTTAAGCGGAACTTCATACAGTGAATTCTCCTCCACAAGCCCAGCCAGGGTACGGTTACGACCGTTCCTGTGAGGCTAGAAGTTATAATGTAGTGGTAAGAGCTGTAGGCAGTTTTGTCTTTTAATATTACCTTTTAAAAACAATATATTCTGAAAGCAGAACATCGATATTTTTTATAAAATATTTGTGAAATACTTCCAAAAATTGGCTGATCACTTTTCTGTTTTGTTCATTTTTTCTGATGATAGGAAACCTCGAGTTTAAATTGCAATGTTCGATATACTTTAGATCAATCCCAGGATATCCAGTACCGATGACCAGACGGCAACTCGCAACACGCGACGGGTAAACCGTTGTCTGATCGCCACTATCGTTCTTGGACTTCTCCTTGTTTTCTTCAGCAGCGCGTATGCGATTATGAACTACTTCGAGAATAAATACCATCCGTAGCAAGGATCTACGTTTTATAACAATAATATAACCTAACATCGCGAGCTTATAAAATAGGCATACATTGAATGCATAAATTCACACGTTTCTTTTTAATCGGCATTCGAATTATTTAAATTTCTCCGATGAAGGATGAGTCATTGTTTGTGTGTTACAGAGGGGAACTAACGATATGTTTTAGAGGTTTGTTATTTATTGGCAGAAGCGAAACATGAGAGTGCAAATATAAAACATCGAGATTTTTGTGTATCCTTTTCAAAATTGCAGTTATTATGTTTACTTTCTAAAATAAATCCAACAAATGCTTTTAAAAGGTCTACAATATGATTAAAATGTGTTTTTATTTTTTTAATTTGATTTTCCCTTGCATTTCATATATTTTGTGATTGATCTATTTTTTGTACCTAGATGCCTTTAGCTGATTAACTAGAATGAAGTCTGCTGCATTTTTTATTGACTACACATTGTTGCTCTCGTTAACCCTGTTTATATATTGATTCCGCTATAAATAAATAAATCATACATAAAAAACGACTTCATTGTTCGAGCGAGTGTATACCAGGTTAAGCTCTCGAAAACCCTTTAAATCGCAGTAATTTATTCTACTGACCTTGACCTATAAAACATAATTGTATTGATATTCACTGATTATGGGATTTAGTTTGATATTTATATGATCTGAATGTCAGAAAAGGGACTTTGTTACACATTATTTTCTTGGACAACTATTTTTCTTGACTGAATGATTGCACATTTATAGCAGTATGTGGTAAAAGTGATTTAAAGCTTGTATCATGCAAATGTCTATCATATCCGGTCTTTGGAGTCATCAACTGTGAACTACGTTAGTAACATAATATGGACAAAAATACATATATTCAAAGATGACAATACTACACTACTATCAAACATGTCACGTGACTATACTGCAGGTACTTGTGCTTAATTAAAACGAGTGCTGACAAGTTTTGATGAAACGTTGGCATATTCTGGCCAAAATAACAAAAATTTGAATTAAATTTAATAAATTTAAAAACAACAACGTGTTTAAGCGTGCTTTTTTCTTAAATTAAAAATAAAGTCAGCATATATTTAGAGTATATTTTAAGAAAAGTATAACACTTGTACATAAGAGGTATTATACGACGTGGATTACAATCATACATGATAAAACCATGGTAAACATTGCATACAAAAGCTTCTTAAAACGTAGCGATTCCTATTCGAAGGCACTTGCTTTAGTCCCGCTTTATCAACAAATATATAGTCGCATTTTTAAATCCCTATCGCAATGCGGTAATACAATACAACGCTTTCTTATAAAGGTTCCTCAATACGTCAGTTAGCTATCACACACACTTGTGATCTTTAAGCTGAATATAATGTAAACACTAAGCCAATCACTGTCATTCGAATTTATAGTCTACTTCCTAATTAAGCATCACTGCCGGCAGATTGCAAGTTTGCATAAGTCATGCTGCTCTCTAGATACTTTGCTGTGACATTATGGCAATACACATACTGCTCCTGAAATGACAAAGGGGTGAAATCAGTGACTGAACAGGGCATGTCAATGACTTAAAGTTAGAGGAGGCTCACTTTTTCAAATCGGCATCATGATCACCATCCTGCTCTCTCGCTACATTTCTGTGACATTATGCAAATACATAAATTGTTCAAGAAAGGACAACTGGCAAAGAAGTCAGTGACTGACCAGGGACAAGTCAAACATATAACAGAAGAGGGGCGCACGTGTTCAATTAAGCATCGCTTTCAACAGATTGCGTGTTTGCATAAGTCATGCTGCTCTCTAAGTATTTTGTGTGCCATTGTGGCAATACATACACTGTTTATGAATGGACAAAAGGCAGAAATCAGTGCCCGACAGGTCATGGATTTTAAGTGAGAGGAGACGCACGCTTGTAATTTCGAGGACAATGAAACAATTGTATTGCCTGCATAATACATTTTTTTTTTCAAATGAGATAATTGAACTTTAAAAGTGCTTAGCTTAAATGTCTGCATTTATATGGTATAAATTTGCCCTGTGTCATTTACTTGGATGTGCTTTTATCAATTCAATGCTGTAATTTAACAGTTTCAGTATCTGTATAGATTTGTTGTGAAAATAAAACCTGTACATAATCCGAGGTGTTTGTTTTATAATGAAAGTACGTAAATCCTGTTAATATTGATGCCTGTGTCGTATGCATGGTTATACGTTGGATGTTGGTCGTTATCACGACGTTGGAACAACGTCGGGGTCTGACTTAAAAAAATCATTTTCAATCAATTTACAACGTTTATTCAAAGTCATTTTTGACGCTATCACAACGTTTATCCAAGGGTAATTATTTGCTGGTTCCTGATGATCTGAGAATTGACTAAGCTTTTAAGTCGCACAACATACCATGCCGTCTATTTGACATCTTTGACAAGCCAGAACGTTCATCTCTACATAAGATGAACACTTTTCTCCAAACGAACTTACAAAGTTAGGAATGTTCTAGTGACTCCGTGACTTGAGATGTCTGCAGTCAATCCTTCATCAAATGAGACATTACAGACGTAATTTACTCGTACTTACAAGGTTGTGAAGAAAACTGCTGTATCCGTGACCTGGGATGCCTGCAGGACATTATTCACCAAAACGAGGAGTTACCGATGCATCAAATCGTTCTAACAAAGAATCGGACAATTGATTTTATCCGTAACCGAATATGTCTCATGACATTATGAATGGATACTTCACCATCCACTCAACATCTGTCCAAGACGTTCATTAGTACAATAGACAAACACTACACTCAAAACATACTTACCAAGTTCGGGACAATCTGCTTTCTCCGTGACCGAAGATATCTGATGACCTGTGGGATGGATACTTCGCCTTCCACTCGACATCTCTCCATGATGTTCATCAGCACCACAAACAGACCGCTCCTCTCTGCTCCGTTCCTATTTTGTAAGTTAATTATACAATGGAATCTACGGGCGCGAAGGCGCCAGCAGTCCAATACTTTGTCAAAGAGTTTGCCTATAGGCACACTGATCATATCCCAACATACATTCAACGACACACATAAAGCCACACGAAAACATTTCAAACGTAATTACAAAAAGGGATAATTGAAAATAAGTTAGTTATCCATAAAAGAAAGTTTAACATTGACCTGAGCAATCTACGCTTCGTAATTTGATTTTTTAGTCTAAAGATATGAGAAAATATTTTCACTTTTGTCTTCACAAGGCTTTCGGTAAACATAAGACAATGACTGAATATAACTAGATTTAAGATATGTTTTTCTTAAAATCGTGTAAATGTTAAGAAGGTAATGAATTGATACATCAAATAAATTGTAAACTATGTAGATCCAACTTACAAACAAAGCACAAGAATAGGAGAATCCCAATTATCTTCTGGAGACTGCTGTCCCTCAACCTCTTTTACAAGATTCAACAAAGAGCTGCTGTCTGGGGGAACCAATCGATTTCTAGTCCATTTCTTGAACAGAATGTGTTTGAATGTGCGTGTCTGTAAAAACAATGTAGAACATTTTAAAAGTGTTATAACTTTACTGCACTATGCAAACAAATGTAATTACGCATTAGTTATAAGTACTATTTACCCTATGATTCAGTTTTAGACAGACTGTCTGTATTTGACAATCTTGCCCTGAATACGTTCGTACTCGTCTAACTTCAAACGCGTCTATTTTCATTTTTTCTTCATTTTCAGGCAAGAAACGTCCAATCTGAAAGGGTAGTTTTAAAATATTTAAAAACACATATAAACATTCGCATGCTCTTCGTAATGACGCACAAAAACATAAGTCAGCTGCAACAACATCGTGAATATACTAAACCAAATGCCTATCACTCAGCCCGCTAAATATTGTCTGCGCTATTGCCATACTTTAAAAATGAGTACATGTGTTGCATTTATCAGAAAAAAGTGTGAAACCCCGAGAACAACTACTCATTATTTGGATTATTAGAAGGTTAAACATACGTAGGGTGAATCTGTGCTTATGTTCTGTATATTTCAAAATATTGGTCGAATAGATCATTTTGCAGCAAATAAACATTTAAGGTTTACGTTGACCTTTCAAAAACGCTCTTTTGTATGCCTTTACAACCAACTGCATTTTTAAATACCATATTTCTTAGTAACTGCTAGTTCATTAAAAAACAACAACAATACTTCAATCCAAAATAAGGTAGATAACTATATTTTCAATTTAGCATTATCAGGTACGTTTACAGTTTTGTTCAGTATATTTTCTTCATCAGTGCAATTAGATTTCTACTTCAGTAAAATATAATCTCTATATACCTCTTCTTTCCCACTATCATCAAATTGAACAACAAGATTGATTTCCTCGTCTATAATGAGTCTGCACACGTCGACAGCTGTACTTGGAAGAGGCATCTGGCTGATGATGAACCCCTTTGGGTTGGTGTAGCTCTACCGGAAAAATAGGAAATTGTGAGAATTAATCAGTATGTTACTTGCAAGCTTACCACATTAAATTCATACTTAAACCTATCCCTTTCTCTTGATTTAAGTATTGTTCATATTCCTTTATCTAGTAACCGCTGTATAACGTAAGCTCTTTTCTACGTAAGCGGCAAATAACATCTTTTATCTTACCTGGTCATTGACAAATGTATATATGTATTACTGTGTAAACTGGATATCTATTTCAATGCAAGTCACTTACCGGCATAAAGACTGCGTTAATGTAGTTGTTTCTCCCCTGACATTGGCTGCGCAGGAAGGGGCGATATTCATCCGCTGCAATATTTATAACTAACTAAAACGTTCCTAGAACATTAACACATAGCATTTAATTTTCTACCAGGAACCAACCAATAATCCCGAACTATAGAACACTGTATCAACCAATGATATGAAGGTTTTCACCCCTGCCCAATAACTTAACATCAGTGTAACAATTTAAGCACGATTGTCTCGAAAATAAATGATCATTCAAGTTGTTGTAGGCAATTGGTGTATGTTCTGATTTGTTTTTGAGATTTATTCGGCAAAGGGTGAAACAGTCTTGCAGACCATGTTATGTATATAAGTATAATCATCAATTTCTTTTCACCATTTATTACTACTACTTATGTTATTAATTATTGGACAGGCCTAGCTGCCCCATTTATGGTCTTTTATAGTGGCACATAATTGAAAAACAAAAAAACGTTCAATTTTACATACACACAAACAAAAACGCACATAATTTACAAAGTAAAGTTTTTATCTCAATATATATAATAGAGATTAAGTTTTGTAAGGTATATGACGTACCTGAAAGTATATGGTCAAATCTGTTTTTGCTGTAATTGTCAGGTAAAAGTGCAGTTGTGCAAGCAATGTCGTCATCAACACTATCCATCTCAAGGCCTTTGTCTAAGTCCTGACAGAACCATATATTTATTTATTGATAATTTGTCGAAAATTAGATTAACGTTCATTCTTCAAAATGTAATAGTTGTCAAAATATGTCATGTATATCTGTATACATGTACATACGGTGCTTACGCATCATATATTAATTTAAAGCTAAGAGAAATATTTCATTTATCTTTGATTTATAATTTGCTTATAAATAATGCATTTTTAAAGTGTGATCAGTTTTTTTTGAGTCAACTTTTTTCAGTCGAAAACGGAAAGAGAGAATCCTTAGATTTAACCTCGTATTGAAGACGTAATCTGGATTTTCTAGACTTTGATTTGTGTGCCACGCGGGACATCTCTCTAAAGGTATTGTCAAAGAGCTCGTTTCGTACTGGTTCAAATGGGAGTACGAATAATTCCAACATCAGACGATGAAGGAGCCGGTACTGGCCCTTAAATATGAATGAAGAGTAGAATTGTTACGTACGTTTTAATAAATACTTTGAGTATGTTGTTCTTGTTTTGCACTTGGTTCACTTAATAATTCGTTATGATGATACTGAAACAAACAGAGCTATCACAAGAGCAATGACTACCACCGCACGCCGCCCTGACTCAAAACATTTCAAATAATATAAGTCAAAGTTAAGTTTTAAGTTAAAGTTAAAGTTATTATTGTAAAACAACGACAATATTTACCAAATATGAGAATAATTCATGTATGACTATGGGAGCAGTTCGCGCTGAAGTTAACGCTTGAACAGTCAAGTGTTCAAGAGCTTGCAACTAGCAAAATGTATGTTTGTCACTAGCAAATTTTATTGTGTTCATGTGTATCAATTTGGTTTAAGAACGACCCCTTTTAAACAGTGTAAAACGTCTGATTAAGAAACTTAAGAAACCAAGAGCCATGTGCAAATAACCCGTAAATGATTTGCTGCAATTGTAAACAAGTGCTAAGCACCCTAAAGTGATCATGTGTATCAAGTTTTATTAGGATCCCTTTTAAGCTGTGTAAGGAATATGCTACACAAACCTTCATATATCTAATAAGTTCCATAAATCTTAACCGAGTAACCCAATTGGCGAATTATTTGTTAAGAAACTCGTACACGTCATGTGTGGTATTTGTACCTAGCTTCAGAACAATGCATCCAACACTATAGAAGAAGGTCGCTCCGTAGGTTTTACAACATACCGCCCTTCAGACCAACCGACAAACCAACCACCCCACATACAAACGGTATGGTAACTTAACACTACAAGCCTCTTACCACTGTTTGCACCATGTTAACTCTGTCCTCTCTCAAATCTGTGACACACTGTGCAATATCAACAACTTCTGTCGCTGTTCCCTGGTCGTAGAGAAAATCCATGGCTATGAATGTCCCCGTTCTGCCAATCCCCGCACTAACAAACACAACAGGAATTTGTTTGAAGATACATTTATACGCCTTTAAAAAGAGCATAAACAACCAAAAAAAACCTCATACTTCAAGCTTCAAGCGTCTCACATAAAAAATACAACATCACAAATTACCGGAAGTCGATAAATGTTACTACATCCGTCATTAAACTTTAACGTGTATTAAAAAATAGCGTTTTGAAAATGCATTAAATGCATTACGGTTTCTATAATGAAGCGTACAAAATAATTTAGATATATTTTGTAATGATGAAAATGTTTGCATGTTTTGTAAATTATATAATGCTAGCAATGCTATCGACCTGCAATGCACAAGCCACGGATGTTTCCTTTGGCCACCACGAAGTTTGACTTTTCTCCAGAAGTGTATAAGGCTTATAGGACTTTGTGGCACATCTTTGTCCGGCCAGGATGTGTAGTGAAACTGTGTCAGTTTACGACGTTCTGATGGATGTATCTGAAATATTCATATCTATAGGATTATGTAAAGTATTTAAAAATAGTTCAAGGTCGACTTTTTACATCACTGACATTTACCAAGGTCAAACGTCATTAGCAAATTGACCTAAGAAATGACTTCTTTTAACATCAAATGCAAAAACGAAACATACTTGTTTGTATAGAATAGTAAATGTGTTAAACAGGTCATATTGTAATCATATAACGCTATACCGTTCTGTGAAATCCAACTGTTCTTATACAGAAATCAGCAAACACTTCCTCCTTCATCAAAGTAACTTCAAAATTGCCATAAGTCGTCTGATGTTTGAGTCCTTCGCCCCAGTACTGTAGACATTTCATCTAAAGACGAACAGATATGTATAGAAAAAAAGGCAAATTAAAACATGTTCAAATGTTTCACATTTAAGTATGAATTTAGATTACATTATGTTTTCAAATGTTTACTATGTTTTCAATCCTTATTTTTTGTATTGTTGTTAAAAAACCTTGCATATGTAAATTTGAAACAGATACTGTTAAAACTAAATGTTTATTATCACCGATATGTGTTATGTTTGGATGAGAGATTCAAACCTTTGTTTCCTCCACCAGATTGGTTACCATAACAACCGTTTGTATGTTTTGTTCCCAAATCATCTGCCAAAAATCCTCCATGTTGGATTCCATAGGACCTTTAAAAGCGATATAAACGCAATAATCACATCGTTTCTGAGTTCTTTGTAATGTTAACATGGCTTCAATAGTACGGTTTACATTTACAGCCTCCAGAATTCGTGTTTAGCTCGTCTGTGTTTAGACGATAATATTTACATGGCTTCAATAGTAAGGTTTACATATACAGCCTCCAGTATTCGTGTTTAGCTCGTCTGTGTTCAGAAGAAAACGGTCAAGGTATTTCATCACGAAATAGTCGTCGTCGTAGTGAAAACACTTAAACATTGGCCAAAACAAGAAAACAAACGCTCAAGATTTTTAAATAACTTGGTACACATTTTGCTAGAGAAAGTAAGCACATATTAGCAAGGCATGCGTTCTGGTTTTCAGAAATTTTGAGTAAGGTTCCTAATTCAGTGAAAAAAAAAATATCTCAAGATGTGTGTCGCAGCACAAAGCTCTGCTCTTGTTAGATCTTTTTTTGATTCGTCAAATAAGTACATACCCTGAGACGCAACATAGGAAATTGTCTTTTGAAATCCCTGAAACACAATGGAACGGCAGTTGTACATAGATAATAGTTACTGTGTGATTTTCTATTACAAAACTGCAGATATAAATGTAAATCATACGCACTTAAGCCAGATTGTTTATCTTTGAATTTACGAGAGTTCATTTCAAAGCTATTGGTATGGAGGAGGAAATAATGTTAAAAGGTCCTGATGGAGAAAATAAAAC
Organism: Mya arenaria; assembly: GCF_026914265.1. Classification (NCBI taxonomy): domain Eukaryota; kingdom Metazoa; phylum Mollusca; class Bivalvia; order Myida; family Myidae; genus Mya; species Mya arenaria. The sequence continues at coordinate 15,428,352 of NC_069124.1, read as the reverse complement.
ACAAAAAAAACGGGTTTTTCCTCGACCTTCCTTTTGGACTTTTTAGACATTCTTCAATCATGAAGTCAAAATACGCCTTACTTGAGTCAGTCTGTCCAACGGCGAGAGTGTGAGAAAATACCACAAAGATTCAAATGCATTCATTAAGATCCTTTAATAAACTGAAAATATTGAACTGAACACAGAATTCAACTGCTTATCGCTATTCATTTTAACTGATATACTTGTTGAAAATCAATGTCAAGGGCTTTCTTTTAATAATAATTTAAATAACATATTAAGAAAACTTTTTTGATGGTTTCTTAGAAATAATGTCGAATTCCCTGACGGGGATAAAGTGGGAATGTAGAAAAAAGCAGAGTAATAAAACATATGGTGTGATAAAAAGTTAAAATGACCATTACTCTTTGAAATCATTGGATCTGATGCTAAAAATAAACACATCTCATATTCCACGAAAAACCAATGGCATAATGCAAACATTTCACAATATACACGACTAAATTTCTCAACGGTGAAATTTTAATAAAAAACATAAACATCGGAACACATTTGTGAATAACTTTTCAATATAGTTGCAGCGCTTGCGAGAATAGATAAGTGCCTGAACAGGACGTTATAACGGTTACTAGTACATGTTTCCCGCGCATTAAGTATACGTCATATCAGAGTAATGACAATCGGTTCACTAGCTGGTTCCGAGATGTGGGTTATTTGACACTAATTCTAACTTTGGAGGAACGAGCGGTTGAAATAATAAAAATATTTAGATACGGCGCTACCTTATATCTATAAATATAAAACTCCGGCCTAAACTCAAGCCTATTCTTACTTTGTGTCATACTTTTATAAACATTACAGATTTTAAAACGTCGTATTCTATTTTCTAAAACAAAGAACTTATTTATATAAAAATTAGTTACTAGCAATTTTCGTTCACATCCGACCTTACTTTTATAAAGCAGGCATTGATGTAGCTCATCTCGGTTTGTATGACAACTCTGGAGTGGTCGTCTGTAACAATGTTTTACATAACATTTATAAATTTAACAGATATGATTATGTAATACCTATTAATATGAAATCTGTATCATGCTACGTAATTATATATATATTCCCATAATTCAGTTTATCATATTAATAATTAATCATTTGTATACAAAACATGTAGCCACATTACTCATAGAAGATACTTTGTGAGCTATAAATATACATTCGTAAATCTTTTTGATTATATATATATAGTGGAAGAGTAAACATGACAACTTACATGCATATAATCCCTTATATCGGTTTTTGCCAATATTTTCGGATCTTTTTGCTGCTGTTGTAGGGAATTGAAGGCCAGAAGGGATTTTCTAAAAGAGATAATTATATACTTGGTGTTCAAGTGTTTTCATTGGTGGAGGGGCTGACACACCTCAGAAGATGAATCACCGGCATTAGTTGTATTGCTATAAACAAACACGTGTGAATAACAGACCGAGATTGCGATCAAATAAATCAACAAACGTGTATCTTTAAACTCTTTAGAACATTAATGTAGTAAATCGAGAATGAACACTAAATGTATTACAAAGAAAACTATACCTGAAATCTTTTTTCGAAGAAATCAATATCATTGTAGTGTACTTTCAAATACCCCTCAAGTTCACTGACAGCGATGGGATTGATCGAGTGGTAAGACGCTTTTCTTTGGAAAGCTTCTGTATTGTAATACACAGTCGGTTCATCACATTCTGTTACGTTAAAGGCAGCAGAGGCAATAACTGTTGCCTCGCAGATGTCTGAAAAGAAAAAACAGACCTTCGATACAGCTATTTTGATGCCTGGTTGTGATGATTGTACGTGTGTATGCGGTGTCAATACGTTTGTGTCTCTAGTTCATTGTCGTTTGTGTCTCTAGTTCATTGTCGTTTGTGTCTCTAGTTCATTGTCGTTTGTGTCTCTAATTCATTTTTTTTTTGTGTCTCAAGTTCATTGTCGTTTGCGCCCGTACTTTGTGTCTCTAGCTCATTGTCGTTTGCGCACGTACTTTGTGTCTCTAGTTCATTGTCGTTTTTGTCTCTAGTTCATTGTCGTTTGTGTCTCTAGTTCATTGTCGTCTGTGTCTGTCTCTAGTTCATTGTCTTTTTGTGTCTCTAGTTCATTGTTTTTTGTGTCTCTAGTTCATTGTCGCTTGTGTCTCTAGTTCATTGTCGCTTGTGTATCTAGTTCATTGTCGCTTGTGTATCTAGTTCATTGTCGTTTGTGTCTCTAGTTCATTGTCGCTTGTGTCTCTAGTTCATCGTCGTTTGTGTCTTTAGTTCATTGTCGTTTGTGTCTCTAGTTCATTGTCGTTTGTGTCTCTAGTTCATTGTCGCTTGTGTCTCTAGTTCATCGTCGTTTGTGTCTTTAGTTCATTGTCGCTTGTGTCTCTAGTTCATTGTCGCTTGTGTCTCTAGTTCATTGTCGTTTGTGTCTCAAGTTCATTGTCGCTTGTGTCTCTGGTTCATCGTCGTTTGTGTTTTTAGTTCATTGTCGTTTGTGTCTCTAGTTCATTGTCGTTTTTGTCTCTAGTTCATTGTCGTTTGTGTCTCTAGTTCATTGTCGTTTGTGTCTCTAGTTCATTGTCGCTTGTGTCTCTAGTTCATTGTCGTTTGTGTCTCAAGTTCATTGTCGCTTGTGTCTCTAGTTCATCGTCGTTTGTGTTTTTAGTTCATTTTCGTTTGTGTCTTTAGTTCATTGTCGTTTGTGTCTCTAGCTCATTGTCGTTTGTGTCTCTAGTTCATTGTCGTTTGTGTCTCTAGTTCATTGTCGTTTGTGTATTTAGTTCATTGTCGCTTGTGTCTCTAGTTCATTGTCGCTTGTGTCTCTAGTTCATTGTCGTTTGTGTCTCAAGTTCATTGTCGCTTGTGTCTCTAGTTCATCGTTGTTTGTGTTTTTAGTTCATTGTCGTTTGTGTCTTAAGTTCATTGTCGTTTGTGTCTCTAGTTCATTGTCGTTTGTGTCTCTAGTTCATTGTCGCTTGTGTCTCAAGTTCATTGTCGTTTGTGTCTCAAGTTCATTGTCGCTTGTGTCTCTAGTTCATCGTCGTTTGTGTTTTTAGTTCATTGTCGTTTGTGTCTTTAGTTCATTGTCGTTTGTGTCTCTAGTTCATTGTCGTTTGTGTCTCTAGTTCATTGTCGTTCATTGTCGTTTGTGTCTCTAGTTCATTGTCGTTTGTGTCTCTAGTTCATTGTCGTTTGTGTCTCAAGTTCATTGTCGTTTGTGTCTTTAGTTCATTGTCGCTTGTGTCTTTAGTTCATTGTCGTTTGGGCCCGTACTTTGTGCCTCTTAACCGGATTTATATTGGAATATTTGACTACTGGACTTGTCCCTGTAGTTTTCATTGTATTAATACAGTATCAAATTATATAAAGAAACACACAGGCGTAACAATATAATGCCAATGTTTCATTTTGACCTGGCACATAGTATAATTGTAGCCTATTCCAAAGTTCGCTCCATGCATAACATTGCTTTGAGCAATATGTACACTTAAATTTAGGAATGTTTATAAGTTTAACAAGATACGTATTTAACATAAATGTTTGAAACGTAGATATATTTACGTCATAAAACATGCATATACCGTGTGCAGTGCTCGTCTGTTGAACAGCATCGGTGTTGATGTAAACAATGTTTTCCCCATCCATGTTCATACCAGATTGGTCATCTTCAGTTCCATTTGCATACGGCGATTTTGCTTTACGTCTGGAAATATCATGAAATACAAACACATCATGTTACCCAAACAGCGAATTACATTTCATTCATTCTCAGAATTGTTATTGAAAGAACTTTAAGAATACAGGTAAAGAGGACACTAGCTAAATCAAAAAGTGTGTGTGCACCGTTTTATGGGTTTGGCCTTCCTTCGTCTTATGAATATCACAGAGATGACAATGCCGACAGCGATAACTATAACAACCACAACGCTTCCACCAATAACGGACCCTGACGAAGACGCTGAAGAAGAAACACACATTCGAACAATTCATTATGAATGCTGTATTTGTTGGTTTATGGTAAATGTTCGATTTTTAAAGTAGAAGAGTACAAGTACATAGAATACGATTTCAGTATTTTAGTATATAAAACAACTATTTATGATACGGACCAGTTCATTGTGTTTTAATTTTGCTGTTCGATTCTGGAATATTTCAAGCTATGCATATATTATAACTTGTCACTATATTACATCAGGCAACGTACCAATATCTTTACAGGTATCGCCTGTGAAACCTGATAAACATCCGCCCAAGCAAGTGCCTGTTTCCTTAACACACTCCGCAACGCAGTTTCCGCACGTTTCTAAGCAATTCGAGCCGTACGTTCCATTTTCACATGCTTTATTGATATGCGAAACATGTTTTAGTTTCAATATCAAAATCTGAACGTTACTTTACAGTCATTTATGGTAGATAGGTGTATCACAAAGTGGTCACTCAAAATTAACGTTTATTATACATGTGTATGTATTGAATTTAAAAACGAGTGCTACTTTAACCAATTTTTCTGCAAACAATACATTTAAATTGTATAAAAAATCGGTGTTTTTTATTTATACACAGGCATAAATAAAATATTATTAATAATAAACTTAATTACCTTGGTCACAACGTGTACCGTTCCATCCAGCATCACATCCTTCTGAACACATCCCAGACACCTTGTCACAATCTAACGCTAGTCTACATTGACCACACTTTTGAAAACAGTTGAAACCATACATTCCAGGGTCACATTCTGTAAAAAGGTATTAGGTTATTAAACACTTGCTTATAATTAAAAGTAATGTAATTGATGCTGCTCATCCATAACCACTGAAATATACTTAACAAATGTGTTTATTGTTTACACATATGACTCTGATTATACATTCTCCTACTCACCATCCTCACACGTTGTAGTCGGTTTATAGCCCGATGCACATGCCGTGCAGTGTCCATTGCTTACGTTGCAAGAATCTCCATTGATGCAGTGGCCACATTTCTTTTTACATTCCTCTCCCCAAGTGGTTTTGTTACAAACTGTTAATTAAAGCATAATGCAACGGTAACTACAGAAACCAGTCAATTAACCAGCCATACATTTATCGAGAAACATAAAACAACACAAAACATTGAAAACAACAAAAGGCGGACAATAAATATCCCAGTTATATTTGCATTAACATATGTTTTTAATAAATGTTTTTTTTATGGAAATTAGACGGTCAGCAAAACTAGGGAGCTCACCTTTAATTCGCGTCTGATTGATTGGCATTGCATGCCTATAATACGTTTCATTATTATTATTATTATTATTATTATTATTATTATTATTATTATTATTATTATTATTATTATTACGTAATTCAAACTACAAGGACAAGATGAGCAGCTTAAAATAGATTGGTCTTGTTAAATGGTACAAAATCCCTATTATAACAGACAAACATCAAGGATTTAACAAGACAACACACACTTCGTGAACGGCAATGAACCATTTATCAACAATAAAACAAATCTCCATAGAAGAGAGTACTCATTCACGGCCTAGTGACACTAACACAACTCCCTGTCAGTAAACTAGAGTGTGGGTTGAAATTTAAAATCAATCGGCGAAAGTCTTGGGTTTAATAAAATTGGTTTATCGAGATTAGTCTACCATAGTTGCACAATCCATTCCTTCCTGTTGACCTGCCAGCACAACCGGAAGTACAAACTCCGGTCAGTCTGTCCTTCATAGATCCTGGAACTCGACAGTGACAGGGAAAAGAACAGTCGTATCCGCAATAGTTCTCCAGACAATCTGAACAATAAATGGAAACTACAAGACAAGTTCAGTGGCCTTGTTTACGGGCGCATGGTTCAATACCCAACAAACAATTAATATGACACACACACACACAATATCTCATGACAACAAACACGTGCCACATAGGCATTACAGTTGTGTCAATAATCAAAACATTTAAACTTTATACTCAATAATAATGCAGTATTTGACTTGGTTATATATGGATTATGAAATGGATGCTGGTAACATCGCTATGATTAAAATTTATAACAATATGACCGTTATTCAAAACACATCTTAATAAATAACCACTGTTTTTAGAATTTCACACACGATATTGAAAATTGTGGACATACATTTGGAATAAAAACGTATCTTTTTCTTTCGATTACCTTAATTGAAATTTCTTTATATTTTCATACATAATTTTGAAGTCAATTGTTGTTTCTATAGGACCGTTTCCAATCGAAACAAACATAACTAAAAATATAAAAAATGGAACAATAAATAGTTTACAGTAATTCACATTTGGTTAATGTTTTATCTTAGATATCATGAAAGCGTCAACACAACCGGTCTGTTCATTTCTGGCATTTTCCTGTAGAAGGGTAAGCCTGATATCCTACTAAGCTATACATACTAAAATAAATAATTATATTTACTGAAAACAATAAGAAAAATGAAATCTAAAGGGATTAGCCCAGTAGTCTAAAATTCAAATCATAAACCCTGTAGAGGCACAAGGCAAAGGCCCATGCGATAATAAACTAGAGACACAAACGTATAACACCGCATACACAAATTAAAAATTCACACAACTTTCACACCACATACGCATCAAAAAGCTTCATCATAAATGATGTTTTCATGTTTCTATATAATATGAAACAAACAATAATAACTTGGATTCCTTATTGAAAGAAAGAACGTTCAACGCAAATACACATTAGTAATTATTTTATGTGTACAAATTCATGACGACACAGTTACCTTTTATGATATGTCTTGAAACAGTTAACTTACATCCAAACATTTGTATTTCACACACAGCAAAGTGTTGCTTTCCAGCCAATGATCGTATTTTAAAATACTGCCCTTGTGACGTCAAGACAATTTCAGCCATTAGTCGAACGTCGGTTGAATTATCAAAAACTTCTTCGAAAAAACTTGTTGAATTGTTGTATACTTCAATTTTAAATCCAGAATCTGGGAAACCATCTGCATTTGAAAGTGTAGGACGTGTAAAATATTGATTAATCCATCGCATATATTTGAAACAAACTCTATCCAAAGGAAACGATTAAAACTGATGATTTAATTAGTTTGTTTGTATACGATAAATAGTCATCTTAAATAACACAATTACTGGTAAACTTAATCACCGCTTATTGGGAATCTGTTTCAAATTTAGCGCTATTATCCGCAGTGTTGTAACAAGATAGTACTGATAGCAATGCGCACATATTTACAATAGCTAGTCAATGTCAGCGATTTTAACGTTTAAAGTATTTTCCTGCTAGTTGTAAGCTTTGAGCATCTTATTTTTACTACTATTAATGATTGGTTATACTTGCATTAAAGTTAGGAAAACATTTTGTCCAAACATTGTTCCTTTAAGTAATTTTACTTTAAAAGGAAACATACCGATATTCTCCTTATTCAGACGTGCACAAACATGTACCTGTTTGATATCCAGTGATCACAATCAAGTTCAATTCTACTTGGTGCATCAGATCTACTTGTATCCATTCAGGCTGGCTATCATGCCCGTACATCCCAGAGCAAATTGTGTCTGTGTTTCCATCAAATGACCCTGTTGATGAATACGAACTCTGTATGTTGTTTGGGCTTGGGGTTAAACCTTTTCCAAACGCCATGTTCCTTCCTGATGTACAAAAATACATTTACAAACAATAGCAAAGGACATATATATATATATAATTGAGGCAATCGTCTTATATGTTGGATTTATATATCCATTTAGTTACCTTAAAGCGTATACAACACAATGCATGATATGGAGCTAATTACCTGCGCTAATTTTGATATCACAGAGAACTAGCTGTGTATCTTTGTTGGCCATCTCAATCCTGACAGAGTTCCCAATCAAAGTTTTGCCACACTGCACAACCATGGTTCGATCCGTGATTTGGCTTCCGTTATGCTGGTAACACAGGGAACGACTTGTGTTCGGCGGTAGATAGTTTCGGTCTTTAATTTGGTAACCCCATGATGTCAGGTTTTCTATGTAGATCTTATATCCGTTAAAGTACGCTGTATAATACGAGTACACTTTACAGAAAATATATTATCATAGTCAAATGAGTCTTCGCGATAATTGCCCTAGTTGAACAATGAGGGGAAACAATAAAAATAATTATTTAAATAAGCCATAATATTTTACATGGGTAATACAAATAAAAAATCAGAGATAATATGTTTATTCTGGGTAGTATTAAATGCTAAATTAAGTTAGCAAAGGGGATTTATTAAAGTGAACATTGTTAAGCTGGAAGCCCACCGATATAAATCAGACCAAGGTAAAGTATATGGACACATTCCACTGTCATATGTGGCAATCATATTGTTGTACAAAAGGTTTTCAACAATACATGTGTTGTAAGTTATCGCCCGTCCATTATCGGACTTTAATGAAAGAGACATAGCTCGACGAATTGCATAGAAAGAGGTGCATGATGAAAGATGGAAGCAATGGAATGTGGTATCAAATTAGCGGCGGTGCATACCATATTTAAAGATAAAGATAAGCTTTGCAATTTGTATGCACGATGGGTACGTTATAATTTGATCCAGGAGGAGAAAAACCATAATTAGAAACTCTTTGCATTGTGGCCATTACAAATGTGAGTGACTGTATTATTCTAAAATTGCAACCGTTGAAACCTTAATTTCATTTTACAAATAAACTGAAAATAGAAGCAAGAAGGTCAGGATCGGAGAAGACAAAGAAAAAAATATATTGTATTCGTCCACGTGCAAAGGAAAATGGCAAAGATGCCTGTGTTGGAAGGACAACCTGTTGCCTAATCGTTTTAGACCCTATACATACTACTGCAGGGTACCTGTAAAAAGGCCCGCTCACGTTCCGGAGTATGCATGTTGTCAGGCTTTTACGACAATGCCATTGCTTACAAGTCAGCCGTGGTAAAATAGTATTTAGCAACTAACAGAATTTAGACACTGCAATTTCAAGGACATATTCCTGATCTTGTGGTTTCGAGGACGAACAAGGAATTAAAAAAGACTAGCCTTCGGCTCAGACATATTCCGGTATTAAAACACTATATTGTCCGGTTAGCGCAGTGGTTAGCGCACTCGCTTCTCACCAAGGCGACCCGGGCTCGTTTCCCGGCCTGAGCGCAGGTGAGTTTGGTTAGTAATCACCAAGCCGGACAAGTGGGTTTTCTCCGGATACTCCGGTTTCCCCCACAACACATGACCACACTCCCGAGTAACATCGTGCCAAAGAGAGTGATTAATATAAGTTGCAATAGCTTGTTTCACAATCGTTGTAAAATTAAATAAGTTTAAACTAAAGCACTATACAAGAAGAAGGCTACCAAAATTCATTTTAAATGCGAACGCGTGTAGAGGTAGGTACATAGGGAAAATTAAGAGAGACTACATTGAAATACCACACTGTGTTTCATGACATTTCATTTGTCCCTCGTAATCAGGGGATTCGTTTAATTTTAGTGTTAATACAAAAGTAAATAGCAACGGAAATAACTGGACATAACGTCGTTTAGCGGTTTCATCACATTTAGTGTTTTTGTGATTTTGTCAATGTAAGTGCGATATATATTGCTATGATGACAATGTTATTTTAAATGGAAAGTAAATAAGTTTGTTACAGTTAATAGAAATTCATATAACTGTGTCGGAAATTAACATCTTTAAATTATCCAGGAATACATATGACTTTGACAGTTACTGATTTTAAAATACCTCTGAGAGTTTCATTTTCTGACAACACCAGTTGGATATCATTAAATCGTGTGTTGTTTATGAAGTAAATGCTCCAAAAGGGAGGGATTGCTCTGTTTCCAGCAGATGAAATGTTTGTTGAACTACATGTGGAAAAGTTTCCATCTTGGGCAAGGTCTGCATATTTGTGTGGTTTAATGTTATCTAAATGTCGTGACCCGTATGCTTTCTTCTTATCAATAAATTGAAATGCAATGTCATCTGAAATGTACACAATTGTTTATATAGTAAGTGTCTAGTTTAAATTGTAAGTTATAATACAAATTACAGCTTGTTTAAACCATTGTTTATACGTATAATTATCATGTAAAAAAAAACCGCGAATTCGTCAAAAACAGACACCAATAATGATGTGGCTGATGACGATTATCCTGCTAGTGCTAAAACTGCATGTTAAGCGTATGTCTTACAGTACTGGCAAGCCGGTCCAAACCAGGGGTCTTCGCACTCGTCACACACCCCTGTTGTGTCATTGCACATTTTGTTTCCAACGCAGTGACAAAGGTGCTCACACGTTGGCCCAAAGCGATGGAAATCATTAATTTCGACGTTGCAGGCTAAGCTCTCTGAAAAAATCATAAATTTTAGCCAAAAATAAAGAGAATAGTTCAATATTGAAGTAATATCGAGCTATATATTTCTGTCGTGATAACCAAACATTATACGACGTGAAAGTAATGCTTCAGTGATCAACAAATTTGTCCGTCGATCGTCATGAAGCCAGCAGCAGCGTGGCAGCGTGAACTTAGCAGCCTGGCAGAGTGCTATTAGCAGCCTAGAAGCCTGGCTGAGTGCAATTAGCAGCCTCGAAGCCTCCAAGCGTGAAGTTAGCAACCTGACGGCGAGAAGCCAGCAGCAGCATGGCAGCGTGAAGTAAGCAGCATGGCAGCGTGAAAATATCAGCTTAGCAGCCTAGCAGCGTGAAGTTAGCATCTTGGGAGACTGGCAACATTAATTATTCGAATTGTATGACTTTAACCGGAACGAATGCATAAACAGCAGACAACTGCTCAGTTTTAATATATAGGTAATCAAATATTTGCTAAACATACATTTTGACACAACATTTGACATTTTGAAGCATCGACTAACAAGGAAAACACCCAAGCAACTTAGAGCAAAAAGAAGCCAACATATTTATAAATGTTTTTTTTTAAATTTATGTATCATTAAATAAGTTAGAGCCTTGAACACAAATGAAACATGTTCTTCTCTTAATGACCTGAATCCAAAAGGTGTGTTTCCACTTTCCCAACCGCTAATTTTTCCTGTAAAAATTGAGGTTGGGGTTGGGGAGATGTATTGTGTGTTGTAACAATAGAGTTGATAGGTGATAATTGGCGAACATTGCTATACTGTGCTAAAAGAACAGAACAGAACAGAACATAATTTATTACACGTAAACTATACAGTTTTTTTTGTGTTTCATATACATAATAAATATATTACAATTACAATTATACAGTGTAGTGTGAAATATTAAATAAATATTATAATCAACTTTTTTTTAAGGATGAACTGTGATTGTAAATCACAAATCTATCAAACTAAAAAGTATACAGAACAGAACATATTCTATAACACGTAAATTTAACAGTATGTGTGTTATGTTTACATATAAACATATCAGCATTACATTTAAATTAACCTGATAGCGACTAGTATTATTGGCATACAAAGGATGAACTGAAAAAAGTGTTATTGCAATCATTACAGTAAGTACAAGGTTTTTATTTGACATTTGTATATGTATACATGTTGGAACAATCATTTTCAATATATAATAGAATACATGACGACAATAGAATTAAATATCATAACTTAAAGGTAAAACGTGATTTAAATATTCTAAATGATAACGTAAAAAATAAAAAAACTACTTATTACGATGAACAATTAATGATATGGTTTATATATTCATTAATAAAGTATAACGAATCTTAAATGCTTCCGATATATATTTACCGAACATAAATGCTTCAGATTTATTTTGTGTATTTAAAAGCTGAACAAGTTTAAACTTACTAGGTCTAACTCTGTAATAACGTTTAAAATAATTTTGTCTTAACATAACATATAATGAACACTTAAACATAAAGTGATACTCATCTTCTTATTCATTAGAATCGCATAATTGACAATGACGCTAAAAGAGTTGCATGTCTAGTTTTGAGATAGTTGTTTTTAAATTTCATAAAATAACACAAATAAGGAGCTGATTTTTATTTGCAATTCATACTTGAAAGTTCATATAATTATAAATGCAAGAATATAATGAATATATGGTAAAAAACATAAGAATTGATAGTACTATATAATTACTCAACACACTATAGATAGAATTATATTCTTCAATAGCTCAATTTACCAGTATAAATCTCATCAGAATACTGATTTATAAATCTTTACACAATTAAAGAAAATAGGTTAGTTTTTATAGATATGCATTGCAAACAAATGACAACTTTATAGTTATATTCTACAATAAATATGCATTTCAAACAGAGTGAAACAATATATCCGTAATAAAACAACAGTGAAATAATATTCTGCAAGTACAAGTTTTTGTGTGTATAGTTCATTTTTTGTTGAACAGTATAGAAAATACAGGTAAGTTTGAGGTGCGAAGAGATAATTGGTGATAATTTGTAAGTGTGAAAGTTAGCGGTTGGAAAAGTGGGAACAAACCATCCAAAATCACGTGGAATGTCAGATACTGAGATTTTGAACAAATACTTCTATAAATGTATACTTTATAAACCTCGAAAAACACCTTTACACCCGGCATTCGATATATATTTCTTAAATATAATATGCTGAATGAAAATGTTAGTATTACGAATTTTTAGACTGCCACGCCGTTAACAGACTTGATTGAATCTCATGACTCGATGTTAAAAATAAGAAAATAAAAAAAGTTGTTGCTACTAAATGAATTAAAAAGTACGAGCTTATAAACGAAACACAAATACTATTTTTATTTGTTCACGGCGTTCTTTTTGTTATTAGAAAATTCTTCTAAGCGACAATATGGGATATTTTTCGCTCCAGATTCAAGTCTTTATCCTACTCTATACAAAAAGTGAAATAACGTTTCCAAACGTATTCGGAGCACAAATTTTGTTTCGCGAATATCAACTTTGTTTAGGTATGTGTATTATATGCATTCGTGTCGTTTGAAAACATGCAATATGAATGTATCACGCTGTCAGGCTGCTACTTCAGTGAGCCACGCTGAAAAGCTGCTCATGTCACGTTGCCTTGCTGTAACTGAATACTCGTTGTCGAGTATTCTGACTGCTAACTGAACGTTCTAAAGTTGTCTGACTGCTTGGCAGCTAAATTTACGTTGCCAGGATGCCATGTCAGGATCCTATCTTTACGCTACAAGGGTGTTAGTCTGGAAGGCTGCACACTTTTTAGAATTCAAATATCATATCATCTATATACATTATTTTGTATGATGTGTATCATAAAATATGCTTGAAGAGCGATGGTATAATAGCACACACTGCATGGGAATTTGACTGCGACTTTTCATTGACTGTTAAGAGCAGGGGCCTTATTCATAATGCATCTTAGTAACACAGTTCACTGTTCATGTTAGTGAAAAATTGCCTTTTTTCTAATTTGAATATAAGAAAACGAACAATGTGTGTACACCAAAAATATGAAAATTAGCACGAAAATGGTCTAAACAAAATATGCATATGAATAAATCTGATGAAAAGCAGCAAGTATTTAAAATAATTGTTGGCAAAAATTACGAAATTTTACTTATTTTTACTGCGACTTTTCATTGACTCTTAAGAGTAGTACACTACATGATGTTAGCACAGATAAGCGGATAATGTATTTCTTTTTATTTTAATGTTCTATTCAATAACCCCGATTAAAGAGAAAAAACTACACAGTTCGAAACCCTTTTCATCAAGCTTAATATGATTGTTTAAGGATAAACAAATGATTTTTTTAATCGCTTATGTACAAATGGATGAAACTTACGTGGAAAGTAAAATCTGTTAAGATACACAAAAACAAAAATAAATCCAACATGTCGGTAGTCCCCCATGCTGAACGAATGTGACAATCTCAAATAAGGAAGTTGGTAAATAAATGCATCTTCATCTCACGAACGTAGTTATTAAATGTAATTCAAACTCAGTTTCTGTCGCCCTTTGTTTACAATAAAAGCATTAAAGCACTTCAAAATACCACTCTTAAAACACATTTAAGATTGAATATTTTGAACAATAAAGAAAAGGGGAATCTTTTAAATAAATTTAACAAGTAGTTCCTTATTCTGTGCTGGTCAAACATTGATATAATGTGTAAGTCGTAGTGATCTTAACTAAATTCTTAATTTCTAGTATGCTCTATGCTATAGTTATCTTGTGAAGTTCAATTCCATTCATTATCAATATTTCATCATGATTTGCAAATGACATATATTAAATGACTCCCTTATTATACACCTGATAGTAAGTTGCAACTGATATAAAGTAACTGATAAGTATTCTTAATGTATCAGAACAAAATCTGTGCCATTTCTTATTTGATTCTAACATGTTCATTCGAAACTTCAAACTTAGAGCATATGTTTGAGAGCTTTTAATTCGGAAAATGTATTTCTCTAAACTAACGGTTTGGTTTTCTAAATATTGTTTTCTTTTAATCATTTGTTTCAATCTTATACATATTTAAGGGCTTTGATATAGAATAACATTGCACAGTAAATTTATTTAATATATATTTAAAATAGAAACAAAATGCGTTTTAGGATAAGTTCAGATGTCAAATATTTCAGCTTCTGGTAGTTGGCACGTTGTCCATGGTCTCTGCTGTCGACAAAGAATGTATAGGCCAACCTCCATGTGATTGTTCAACGTTCATTCTTCGTAACCAGTCTTACTACGAGATGATGTGTAGTAACGAGGGTCTGCTGAGTATCCCCAAGTTTGACGAAATCAAAGTCACAAACGATGCATTGGATATAGACCTATCGAAAAACAATATCACTGTAATTGGTGACAGTGCCTTTGCAAACTTTCTCGTGGGTGACAGCACTGAAATTGAAATAGATTTATCATCAAATCGTCTACAGAATATAACGGCGGCTGCATTTGAAGGCATTGCGAAGTTTAGACCTTAATAACAACAATCTAAGCGCCCTTGCTGGTGGCCTTCTAGAACTCAGTAGCTTACAAACTTTACTTGCAAACGGAAATCCTGTGAAAATACTGAATGATGAATTGTTTAAAGTAGTAGGTCAGTCACTGACGTATTTCAGTGTGAATATGTCATTGGTTGTGTTTTGGCCAGAATCAATGCAACATCTTATGTCTCTAGAGCAGTTAGACCTCTTTGGACTGCGGTATACGGATATTCCAGTTGATGCTTTTGACTGTTTTAGTGAAAGCCTTTTGAGTTTATCAATAAAGAAATCTTACCTACCAAACATTCCACAAGCTGTGTGCTCGTTGAAGAACATGTTTCAACTAGATTTAGAAGGCAGTTTTTTAAAGAATACTACCTTCATGTGTACTTCACCGCTTGTTTCCATGCTAGATTTAAACATGAACGAATGCAGCCTCGACAGGTTTCCAAATATGCTTGCATCATTCCCTGCTTTGACAACACTTACAATTGCTTTAAATCAAATCAAAGACATCGAGGAATTTGATATTCCGATGAACAATTCGTTGGAGAATTTAGACATGTCTTTTAACCGTCTTCAAAGCATTCCATACGCTCTCACAAAATTTCACTTAATGGTAGATCTCGTTCTAAATTTAAATAATATCATGTCGGTTCAAATTGATGATTTAAAGAACTTCACTTCATTGATATGGCTAGACCTGAATTCGAACGGTATTCTTAAGATTTCAGACGACGCGTTTCAGAATAATGTCAATCTAGATGAGATAAACCTAAGTGCGAACAACTTGACGAAGATTCCGTCCTCTGTCAAAACCCTTAGCAAACTTAAATACCTCGACCTATCATTTAATGCTCGAATTTCCACTTATTGAAAGGCTGCAAAGTTTCAAACGACTTGTCACTCAGTGGATACTGCAACCAGGAAAAGTCAAGCCTTGAGCTCTACATTAACGACCGTCTCCCGTACTGCTTGTGATAACCAAGTTGGATTTCATGCTTTTTTATGGTTTATTGAAAAATAAAGGTGGATTGTATCCTAATAAACTCATTTTTTAAACATTGTGTTTTCCGATATATTGTTTCACTGTTACAATCATTTTACTGTTACCCCGTTGTAAAATAAAACCCGAACAAAAACGTGATGGAAAGAACTATCTGTGACGTCATTTTGCACGAATTCCGATAAAACATGATTAATTAAATCATGATTATGATAAATTATATCAGTAAACAAAAGAAAATAGTTTGTTTATGTACAACCATGTAGCATATTTTACCTGTTAACACCAAAAGTGTAATTACTATTTTTCACTAATACCAACAACTATTCTCTATATATTCACATGCCAATTATGCAAATTATTTTTTATACGGAACACAAACAATATGGCCACAATAGCCCGTATTCGATCTAACGATAAACTGTTTAATATGATTCTTATGATGTTGCTCTACAGAAATAAGAAATATTATTCGAGGACCACCATTTGATGCTACATACCAAATAGCAAATGTCTTGGCCAAGCCATTTCGGACAATATTTTCAAAGAATTATCTATATATCTCTATGTAAAACGGTTGACCCTCGGGGCGTGGTCAATTATTACCCTTGAGGTATATTTTATGGAAGAGAACCACTAGACGTTTTTTAAGAAAAAACAAGAAGTTTTACTTTTCACCAGAGTACTGCATGGACTTAACGTGTTCGAACAATCTTGTACGGGCACCATCCAAGAAACATTCCAGTGAAGTTTTATCTGAAATGGCCACGCGGTTTATAGGAGATGTCTTTCGAAGCAATTGTCGACGGACATAGGACAGACGGAAGACGGGCATGCGACGAACGACGGACGGTGGGTGATAGGAAAAGCCTGAGTGTGAGCTAAAATGTGACATCCAGTGTAGGCGAATATCTTTTTACATGTCACAATTCAATAGCAGTTTTAAGTAATTTAAAATAGCCTTATAAGTAGTATCGGACTCCATTTGCTATCGATAATCGAATCGAATCGGACCAAGCATTTCGATTTACTATCGGACAATAATCGAAAGTTCATAAAATAAGTAAGGAATACATTCTTTATACATAATATCATCTTGATCATTTAAATGATTAAACCTGGAATCAGTACGTGTGATGCTGAAGTCATGCCTTTTGCAACACTAATAAATATCCATAGCCTGTTTCTGTCTTTCATAACTAAACGAGGAAAAAACAACATTTCAACACAACACAAACTTAACAATTGCACATCAATTGCTATCAATTGATATGCGCAACTTCCGGTGAACAAGATGGCTGATATTGTTAACGTGGCACGTTAAAATTATTAAAATTATTAATTTGAGCTACAATACTCGATAGCGGTACGAAGAAATGGACAGAGCAGTATATTCTGGCAAGTATCTACCCCTCAGTGATGGGTTTATGCACCAAACGCCCAAGAAACGTAGCCGAGACCAGCTAGGCTCGTCCTCGACGGGTGGGGAAAGGTCACCTCCGCCACAACCATGTACTCTAGACAGTAGCCCCTCACATACCGAACCCATTGAAAATGTAGATATGACAGGGAACCTTTGAAATAGTGGGGCTTTAGCCGATATTGACTTACTAAAGCAATTGCCTGTAGACGAAAAAATGAATGTTTTGCTCGAGAACATGGTGACATTGAATTTGGCACATATACGACTAAATAGACTAGAGCAATCGTGTATTTATAATCTTGCCTCAAACGATATTGTGGACGAACGACTGCGTCTATTGGAATACAAATCCATTGATCTGGAGGTCCGTCAGAAGAAAACTAACATTTTTATCGGTGGCTTGCAGGAAGTCGTCGGTGAAAACTGCACAGAACTAGTCCTTAGCGTCATAAAAGACAACCTCCAGCTTCATGAAAATGACTTTGCAGTGATTAGTGCCTACAGGGTGGGACGTAATTTCTATAGTCAGGGTACCCATAACCATAGACAGATCTTTGTTAGCTTTCCAGACCCAGGCCAAGTTAACCAAATCATGAAGAATGCCTACAAGCTAAAAGGCACCAGGGTAAGCCTCAACCGAGATTACCCTAAAGGGATCAGGGACGCGCGGCAAATGTTGTGGAGCGAGTATTAGGAGTACAGGAACAAATTTGGTAATAGCAATGTGAAAATGAGGTTCTCTGCAGCCCTAGTGGTCAAGGGTGAAATAAGATGAGTCATGTTCACCCATTGGTCTAGTGTACTTGCACAAAGCAGAGCCACCAACCTCCAGAAACGTGTAATGGGAGCTTATGAATTCCGGAGACTGGAAGTACACCAGTCACTACCACGGGAAATGCCGGAACTACTAAAAGCAGCATATTCGCCGGTAACGAAACAATCTGCAACCTCCGGAGAACCACCGACTGAAACAACGCCGACAGATCAGGGTCCTTCGGAGAGTGAAGCCGTCCAGGAAACCCCACGGCTACCAGAGCCCAGTGCGGCGATCCCCAGCGCTATGAGTGCGAATAAAGCAGAACCGGAAGGACGAACAGCACGGGACAATGGCTCAAAAAACGCTCCATCGCTAAGAAAAGGAAGTAGCGCCGTCCCTCGTGGTCGCGTGACACCGACAAGTGCAAACAAAACCAGTGGCAACAGTGCTCCAAGTAAAACGCCTACGCAAAAACATGATTCCACCGATGCCTACAAGCGCCCCGGGAGGTCTTCCGGCAGACCTGGTAGCAACGCTGGAAACAGTAGACCGGCATAGGACTGGAAGGGTCCGGTGACCCAATCATGTTGTGATAAGTCTTTCTTTAACTTAGGTTGCCTGAATGTATGTGGTCTAAAACTAAGGTCAAATTATCCAGAATTTGAAGGATTGTTAAAAGATTATGACATATTTTGTTGTACTGAAACCATGTTAGCAAATTTTGATGTTATAGATGTACCTTAGTATAGTTTTGTATCACAGGCAAGAAAACAAAAGTTTATTAAACGATCCGGTGAAATCGGAGTATTTTGTAAGAGCCATTTATCTAAATCTGTTTCTGTTGTGGAAACTGAATCTGATTATGTTCTGTGGATTCATATAAAAAGAAATATAATATTATTAGATACAGATTGTATTTTAGGTGTAATCTACCGGAAACATCAAGATTCTTTAATTATGACGAATTTCAACTTTTTGAAACTGAAATTATTGATATGTGTAGCAAATATTAAAATGTTATATTATGTGGAGACACAAACGGGCACACATCAAATATGTGTGATTTTTTAGAAGCCGATGAATATATTTCTGAATACTTCGATTTTGATGAGGAAGTTTTGGAATACTTCAACCAAGTTAAGGAATTAGATAATGAATTATTTTCTAAATGACGCGTGTCTGTCGATACAAAAGTCAATAATATTGAAAATAAGATTATTGATATTTGTAAGAATAATAACCTTTTTGTTTAAAATGGGCGATTTGGTGGGGTTAAATCAATCGGGGGCTCGACTTTTAAAGAAAATTCCGTAATTGATTATTTCTTATGTTCTGCAAATATGTTACGAAATTTAAGCATGTTTGAAATTATAAACCTAGATTCACTGTACTCGGACGGTCATGCTATCTTAAAGTTAGAGATATTAAACAAAACTGTCAGACCAAAGCCAGTAGAAAATAATTGTCACGTACATTATAAACATAAATGGGAGGACCAAAATGCAAAACAATTTACCGAAAATATCAACTTGTTTAAGTTGCCGAAATGGAAAATCTTCTCCGTACCTTAGTTAAAAACCAAGAAAATATTGATAAAATTGCAGACATTTTATCGGATATATTTAACGAATCCGCACAAAAAAGCTTCAAACCTAAGCCAATGTTTAATTCCCAGAACATATGCACCAATCGTAATAAAAGTAATAAGCCCTGGTATGGGCCTCAGTGCAGAAATAAACGGATAATTTATAACCAGGCTAGAAAGAGATATTATATAAAGAAATCGCAAATTAATAAAAACTTACTCAACCGTGCGAGTCACGATTATAAACGTACTATGAAATGCTATATTAGGCAATTTAAGTTCAATAAATCGTCCCGCTTGCGTGATTTACATACAAACAACCCGAAATCATATTGCTCCTATATAAAGTCGCTCGACAATAATAAGAAAACAAGCAAAATCCCAGATTTGAATGATTTTTTACGATTTCTTTAAGAATAGTAATGATGGTGGGGAAACGGAGAACCTGGGCAATATAAATATAAATTTGCTAAATAATGAGGAAAAATTAAATTCACCAATTACTAAGGAAGAAATAGAGAAAATGATCAATAAATGCAATAACGGCAAGGCTTCAAGCCCATCTGATAGCATCTGTAACGAGCATATAAAATCGACGAAACACTTCCTCCTACCGTTTTATACCAACTTTTTTAACTACATTCTAGATACAGGAATATACCCAAAGTGTTGGTCGGAAGGCTACATTGTGCCAATATATAAGCAAAAGGGTAACTCCATGTTACCCGAAAACTATAGACCAATTACTATTCTTAGTTGCCTAGGCAAACTGTTCACATCAGTACTTAACCAAACACTATTCTCAAATAAATATAAAGTATTACTTGAAAATCAAGCCGGATTTAGAAAAAACCGTTCAATCGTTGACCATATATTTACATTACATTTCCTAACCGAGCTTCTTAAGTCAAGCAAACAAAAATTATTCGTCGGATACGTTGATTTTAAGCGGTGTTTTGACCTTATTTCGAGATTTGAGCTTTTAAATAAACTAATTTCATTAGGGATTGACGGCAAAATACTAAGAATAGTCCGTAACATGTACTGAAACGTAAAGTCTTGCGTTCAATCTTGTGGGGAAACGTCCTACTTCTTTGTGGGTAACCTTGGTTTAAGGCAGGTTGAGAGCTTATCACCGATTCTTTTTCCTACTACTTAAATGATTTACTGGATTTCTTAAAATCAAAACATAATCAGGGAGTTAAAATTGAATATTTTGTAGACGGCTTAATTCACTACTTAGATATCCTGGTTTTGTTATTCGCAGACGACACCATCTTGGTTGCTAGGTCAGCGAATGAATTTCAGAAATGCTTGAATGACTTCGAAGAATATTGTAAAACATGGAAACTCCACATCAATATAAATAAAACAAAGGTTATGATATTCGGCACCAACAAAAGAACATGGAGAAACTACTCATTTAAGATTAACGATGAATTATTAGAAATAGTAGATAATTATAAATATCTCGGTATTGTATTTAGCCCAACAAGAAAGTTCAATTAAGCGAAAGACCATTTATTTCAACAAGCAAAAAAAGCGCTCCACTTATTATATAGAAAAATATATAATCTCGATCTGCCAATAGATTTACAACTTAAGCTATTTGACCACACAATTTTACCAATCCTTACATATGGTTGTGAAGTAATCGGCTTTGAAAATACTGATGGATATGAAAAAATTCATTTGGATTTCTTACGAAAAATTACAAATTCTAGAAAAAGTACTCCAGCGTATATGCTTTACGGAGAATTAGGCCGGTATCCTATTAAAATGACTATCAATAAACGAATTATTAATTTCAGGAACAAACTAGTCATTGAAAAGGATTCATATGCAGCACTGGTGTATAGAACAATGGCTCAAAGTGAATTAAATTTCAATTGGCTAAATTATGTAAAGTCGTTGTTGAACAACACTGGATTTACCTATCTATATAATAACCAAGAAACGTTGACCCGCAAAATGTCTCTATTTTAATAACACAAACCCTAAAAGACCAAAACGTGCAAGTCTGGCGAGAGAAAATGAACGAATCGCACAAAGGAATATTATACAGTAGTTTTAAAGAAGAAATTAAGCTTGAGAGCTATTTACTGAATGTTCCACGAAATATAGCTTTGGGCATCTATAAATTAAGGAGTTGTAACTTTAAATTTCCTATCGAAACACATGCGTGGCGAGGTATTCCCTACAACGAAAGACATTGCCCTTTTTGTCCAAATACCATAGGAGACAGCTTTCACTATATAAAGTGTTCCGAATTTCGAACCAAAAGGGAAGCCCTGATCCCGAGATATTATAGACAAAATCCAAATATAATTAAATTCGCAGAGCTTCTTAATAACATAAATAACACGGTCTTAAATGATCTAGGCAAATTTGCTATTCTTCTGATTAAAAATGTAATTGCCTAACCAACAATAAAAAATAAGGCTCAAGACTACCTGCTGCTAGTATATCCACGCTGGAATGTCATTCACTCTAAAGTTTAAATAAACACATCCATTCACAAATGTATATTGCACGTGGTTTACATGGTGTACTATAGAAATAATTTTCCGTGAATGACCCGCACTTCATATCGATCTGTGCCAGATTACACTATTTTTTAAGCGTTATGTTTTCATAGCAGTATTTATAATGAACAATGCATGTATAATTATCTGTTGTTGTTGTGTTTTTAATAATACAACTATTTACTTGCTGAAAAAAACAACTAATACCATAAATATTCTACATTTCCTCTCCAAAGTATTTTACTTCAAAATGTTAAGACAAATTGTTTAACTAACTTTACCCATGTCACTGAACCCGCAAATACGTTTATAAAGCTTTATTTCAGTTGTACGTGTTAACATTATTATATTTCGTAATAATTTCACTTCGATACCATCTTGTTTACCGATGATTTATAGGAATTTTTTAGTCTGTTGTAACAAATGTTACCATGACAAATAAAGGTAATTGTTGTTGTTGTTGCTAAATGATGCACACCGCATCAAGTAAGTTATCTTAGCATTTCATCCATGTAAAAGGTTTTGAAATATTTGGTAACCAGCTTAAAATTCAATTACCTATTATATTGAACATTTCAATCGAATATCATAATTTAAAAAAACTTTCACAAAAAGTGAATTAGTAAATTACAAACGATACAAAAAAGGTATCAAAAACAAAATGCATCGTGCCAGGATCACCGGTATTTGCAGGTAAGACCGGACCAACTAAACCATAGAGACAGGTTATTGAAGGAGGTTTTATGAAATATAAAAACAATTAAAAACAATTTGTGATTTTGGGAGAGTTTGCAAGTTTTAAGCAAAAGTGTTTACATTCATCGCATTATTCGACTTTTCACCACAAAAACAAATACGAAGTTACCGAAAGTAACATAAGCGACATCGATTTTGGACAACTACTATCGATTGTCGCCGACATATCATTGTCAGCGACGATTTATCGATCTACTCGATAATCGTTTTATCACTACTTATAAGCAGTAGAATTTCCCTAACTTTCTCCTGTTTATGTGTAATGTGAAAACATGTTTTCGTTTCCCAAATTACATATATAAAATTTGAAATCCAGATTTTTCTTCAAGTTGAAATTGAAAGTTCTGCTAACCACTCTAGTGCGGGAGCTAAACAGTACGAGATAATTTATTGTTTTTCACTTTTGTGCTTGTTACATTCATGGCGCCACGCTCTATGCTCTACGCTCTATTGCTACCCAGCTTATCACTGTTACTCATTTGAATTCTGTATACTTTTGTTTTATTTTTCAAATATATTTACTTTACATATTCAAAGACACCAAATTAAGTAATAAGGTGGTCATAAAAACGGGTAGCTTATTGTACAAAGTATTACGTATAATATAGTTTTTCTGGGCCCGTATTTATGACAAAATTCTAAACCGATTTTTAAATTAGCTATTTGGAAATTTAGATAAAGGAAATCAGTAAGTAAATCTTTGTTCATATCAACACTATTAAATTATTGTAGAAATAATGCGTACTATTTTGTTGAAAATTGGTAATTTGAACAAATTAGTGAGTGAAATACAAACACGTTATGTATGGTTTTTCACAGACACATATTTAACAAATAAACAAATGGTTCATCAAGTAAGCAAATAAGGCAGCATTTAAATAAAACATAAGCTATTATGAACGAAAATAAATTGATATGTTTGGTAACATATGCAATACACAGGGCCCATGAAAGCAACACGACATACAGTCGTAAATTCACGACGACATATTGAACAATTCAGTTGATAAAGTTAACATTCTGTTTATGAGGATAAGATGGTATCTTAGACCATTGTCTTTTATTCAACTACGTAGTTCTGCTTTCTTGGTGTTCGCTATAACTTTAACTTAAGATAGATTTCGCCATTCCCAAATACATTGAAATACCACATAACGGCTGTGTAGTTAAATATGGAACAATACAATTAACATTAAGGATTTAACTTCATTCGACCTTGGAATATACTGGATAATGTTTTGACCGATGTAAAATTGGTTTAACTTACAACAACGATTTTCATCAATCATTTAAGGAATAACTTGCGGGATTGATGTCATTATCGGGGTTTGAACGCATTTGGGCTTGTCAAAGTGTGTGAAGTCTGATGTCAATAAACATGTTTGCCGCGTAGTTTAGCAATACGTCAGCGCCAAACAAACCGAGGAATGTCAATAAAACAGTATCAAAGTACATTAACTTAAGGTCATGAAGACAGTACCCGTGTTTCGCAATCCATATACGCATACCATAATGCAGGAATAGTAACTATAGGATAAATTTGGCTTAGCGTTCAATGTTCTATAATCACATTCACCGGCAAGTTAAAACACATTTGTTCGTATGAATGACGAATCTCAATGTGTTAACAATAGGATAAAACTCGTATCAAAACGGCTTATACAATGTGCCGGTGACGTACTGGAAAACAAAAAAGTGAAAACAGGTGAAACATCATAAGCCGACATTTAAGTCCATTTACGACATACTGAGAGGAAACACAGGACTAGAAACTGAAGCCTCGAAAAACGTCTGTCAGTGTACAAAGAATACCAAAGGCCCGACAGTTTCCCTTAAACAGTTTCTTCTGCTTCAAAATGATTTGTAATAGGAAGGTCAAAAACGAAAGACAATAAAAGAAAAAAAGTGACGTCATTCAAGTGTTCATGTATCACTTTCCAATAAGGGCCAGAGCATCGGATGTACAAGACAGCCATTGTGTACATAAGCAAAAATGAGGTTAGCCACGTGAGACCATCAGCCCGATTGGACGGATAGAATTGACGACTTTTTCAGAAGTGTACGGTTTAGTTTCTTGTGAGAATAGCGACTGCACGATTGGATATACATGTAAAACGCTCTCATGAATATAATAAATTTGTAATCAGACAAACTGTTTGACGTGTTCAAGTAATTGCAGACGTGTCTAAAACATAGCGGTTTGTTTGTCAAGATGGAAAACACTTCAGCAAACATGGGTACAACTTTACTTGTACTCACCATGAATGAGACCATTAGAATAAACTTAATCTTCAGTGTCAGAAACAAACTATCCTACGGCAATAAATGCATGCAATGAATGCTGCCGTAAACATACTGACATTCGGCAATGGACCAATAGTCACAAACAAGTTCCAATGCCCAAATCTCAACCCTGACGCAATAGCAGTAGGGAAAACGGGGTTGGGTATTACTTTGGTTACAATCATTAAACGTCATGTATCTCGCCAAGGGCAGCCAAACGGAAACAGAAAGAGAAAACGGTAAAACACACATAAGCATTCTGATTCCCGCCGGCTGACCAAAAGAATATAATAATTGGCAAATTACTGGCTTCCATCAGCGGCATACTGTCAAATACCAGTGCTAGTCAGATGAAAGCGGGCATATGGCTTGGCAAAGGTTGGAAAACTGCCAACAACCTCTTGTATCTCACCTCGGGAAACCGGCCGAAAGTGGTTGCGGTGCCTGACATGCGTTCCGAAATAACGAGCAATATTCTGGCACCCGCTATGGGAAGTACGGTATAAGCTCATACAGTGCCGGACCAGAAATCTGAATCTATACACAGCTTCATTCAAGGCACCACATGCAGCAAGGCGATAGCAGATACGGGGCCGTAGTATAATCTGGAGAAATCAAGTATAGTCCAGCCATATCTGGTGAACATCCATGCGGCAAAGGATTGGATATGACAATTTACATCCAATAATTATCAGTGACATTCTGTATGGCGCCAGGGGAACCCAAGAAGAATTGAAAATAAGGCTGGTAAAATTCAACGTGCCACAACCAACTTCATGCATATTACAATGGACAGATTGGTGAAAGCTGATATGGATTAGAACTGCTTCCCAACCGTCCACACATACTGCAGGGAGGATGCGGAAAACATGTACCGTATTGCAAATTTTCAAAAGGATGATTTCCATCCTGGACGAAATACATATTATACTCCATATTCGTTTCACATTGTTTGTTATCAATAAGACAGCTCCAACAGACACTACCATTACTACGGGGTTTACGTTTTAACTTTTGGCTTGCTATATCTCCTACATAGGAACCATAGGACACAAAATGTTTTATTTGAATGCTCAGAGTGGTTATGAATCCAACGTGGACTCTACGTTTATCCCCAATAAGTACAGTGCTCGATCGTGTAGTTATTGAAAAGTTAACACCAACGACGTATGCTCATACAAGTACCACCTATTCAAGTTCTTGAGTCAGACCATCTGTCTATATAAGTTTCGTTTAAAATCAATAACTCTGATACGATCAGTGAATATCATCGATGAAGTCCCGACACTCTCATTAGGCAAATTATAGATCATTTATAGCAGCACAGGTACGTGCGATCCGGAAGATTTGCACTAAACACTCGTCAGTGCACTATATGTGCCTTTGCACATATTCCGGCCAGTACCTTTAACGAGCACTTGAAACCATACTGGTCCAGAGGTAGGTCATTCCTATGCACATGCCCGATGTGCATAGAAACAATGGCACGATCATTGTAAACCCTGCGACGACCAATCACAGACTGAAAATACAATAGCGCCAAGACTGATATACGGCGCACACAGCGGCAACATCGTGATCTAAATGAAAATAAAGTATTTGTATGACCATGATAAAGCTGCTGAAATTCATAACATAACTTTTTGGTAATTATTGCGAGCAAGAAGTGGTTAAAACGAAATTGTAATTGCAAACACGAGCAGGTCGCTTAGGGATTTAAACACCACTTCTCGAAAGAAACTGATAAACTAGATACGGAATTAAATGATTCACAAGAAGATTCGTACCCAACTAACACTATAACCAAATCATTACATTCACGGAGGTGAATGATATCATTAAAAGCCTTGCATGAACAAAAAAACATGGTTTAGAAAACAAATTAAATGAACACGTAATTAACGCCGGTCCAGAGTTCACTTCGGGATTGACTAAACTGTTCAATTGCATTATCGCGAACGAACGTGTTCCGTTATCGTGCCAAACGAATGTTCTTATCCCAGTATACATGGGCAAGGGTAAGAATAAATTGCCCCGCTAGTTATCGGCAAATTTCTCTGTTTTCATGTTTCTGCAAAATATATAAAAGGTTATCTTTAATAGACTCGACACATTCACAAAATTAATGAAAAATGACTGCACTTGCCAACAATAACACGGATTTAGGAAAAAGCTTCAACTGCATAACAACGTCCTTCAACTTTCAAAACACTGTTCTGTACAATATCGAACGTTGCAGCGACGTCCACGTGGCGTGTCTTGACCAGAGCGCCGACTTTGATCCCATGCGCCCTTTTGCTGAAGCTAGGACATCTTATCGTCAGGGGTAAGCCCCTTCGCCTGCTTCAGTCGTCATACAATAACCTGCGGTGCGTCATCAGATATAGTGGTCATACATCTAACGCCTTCAAAATCGTGCATGGGGTCCGGCAGGGTCTACGTTTTTTGTATCTGGTCTACGTCGACGAGCAACCCCATACTCTAGAGAAAGTAAATATGGTGCAAAGATGATGTCAGAAAATGCAACAGCCCTACTTTCGCAGACGACATTTCCTTATTAGCTACTTTCTCAAACAGTCAGCAGAGTCAAGTAGACGTTGTTGTTGATGGAATATTGAAGTCAACGTAAAACAATCTTCAACCATAACACTTCAAAACGTCGCACTCCCCTCCCGATTAGTGTCGTCTATGGCGACACTCTTATATTTGATGCACCTTCTGCAAATTATCTCGGTTTACTTCAACAGTCAGGCAAACAAATAAGCGGTATAATTGAAAAGCCTCGAAACTCACTGTTTTCCATTATTTCACAGGCACAAACCCTCTTACCCCAATTAGATTGTATAAGAAATTTGTTCTACCAACACTTCTGTATGGATATGAACTATGGAATGACATTTCTAAATCCTATGATTAAAAAATTGATGTATTTCAAAATTTTGTATCAAAGAAAACTGGGAGTATATATATATGTTTATTGCATCCATGTATCATACAATGTCATTTAATATGTAAGTAAACAACGATCATTTCGCAACACCTAGCTAGTTATTGCTAAACTCTGCTGCAAACCAACTGCTTTAAGGAACATGTAGTGTCTAAAATGCACTTATGAAAAAGAATTGCCGCATGTAATTGCTTAACGCACAAAAACTGTCCACTATTTACTTGATGAGTTTTTAGTGCATGTATTGTTAATGTGTTTAAATAACTTTGTAACCGAACGTGTTAGCCTCGTTGCCATAGGTCTGCCTCCGTTCTCTTGGCGCACCTTTGCCGCCATTACTTTATAAATCTAATGAAAATGATTTTCTTAACGCTTTTCTTACTATTTCATTGTTGACTGCATAAAAGCTAACTCTCCTTAGTCAAAATTGATTGATGTTTAGGTATATGTACAAGTAGTGAGCGACCTCTAGCATATGTTTCTGTTTTCTAATACACCGATGTAAAATATTTTCAAGTCGTTCAAGCAACGTATGATTACATGACTCGCACATTGTATATTGACTATACATAGAAATCTTACACTATCTCCATAATGCGCACTTGCAATATAGTGTTTTCTTTCTATTGTAAACATTTATCCTGCTTCCATTCAAAATACAGTCTTTTCCGTTTCGTAAAGGTATTTATTACAGTGAACACCTGGTATATTTGTTTCATATTTAGTCATTAAACAATAGTTTATATACATGCTATCTGTATGTGTATGTTTATTAAACAATTACTTTTGAATGTGTTTTCCTCATTATCTATTTATTTTCCTATTCACATACCTTCATTTTTGAAGGCAATTAAGAATTAAGAAATCGAAATATTGTTTCAAAACGTAGGCGGAGCACATATTTTAAATCGCATAAATCAAACATGTTTAAGATTGTGTATTACATGCATTGGTGTCGTTTGAAGACATACAATATATGAATGTTTAACGTTTTCAAGCTGTACTTCTGTAAGGCTGCACTTTACGCCGTCACGCTGCCATGTTGCCAAACTGCTCATTTCATGTTGCCTGTCTGCTAGTCTGCTAATGCCACGCTGACAGTCGGTCAGGCTGTCTTGACGTAGTCAAATTGTCTTACTGCTAGACAGCTAAATTTACACCGCCAGGATGCCAAGCTGTCAGGATCCTTTCTTAACTCTACAAGTTTGTTAAACTGTTAAGCTGTCAACTTTACAGTCATCAAACATCGTATGTGTACATTGTTTAGTATGATTTGTATTATTTGCTTGTGCAAACTTCAAGAAAATTCTCTGCATGCGAATTATGAAAAAATCTTGCTTTCATTGTAAAAAGTACTCTACATGATGCTAGCACGGATAAAAGTGGATATTCCATTTCTAATAATTTCAATGTTCTATTCTATAACCCCGATTAAACAGATTAGAACCTACATTGCGGACAGTGTTTGAAACACCCTTTACCACGCTTGATAGAATTGTTTTAGGATAAACAGTCCATTCATTTATAATTACTAATGTACAAATTGACAAACTTACGTGAAAAGTAAAATCTGTTAAGATACACACAAACAAAAATAAATCCAACATGTCGGTAGTCCCCCATGCTGAACGAATGTGGCAATCTGAAATAAGGAAGTTGGTAAATAAGTGCATCTTCATCTCATGAACATAGTTATTAAATGTAATTTAAACTCAGCTTCTGTCGCCCTTTTGTGACAATACAATAAAAGCATAAATCTAAAAGCACTTCAAAATACCACTCTTAAAACAAGTTTAAGGTTTATTTTTTGAACAATAAAGATCAGGGGAATCTTTAAGCTAGGTTCAACAAGTGGTTCCTTATTATATGTTGGATAAACGTTGATATTAGTTGTAAGTTTATGTGATATTAATTTGCCTCAATTATGCTTTATTCTGTAGGTATCTTTGTTTGAAGTTCAATTCTATTCATTATCAATATTTCATCATGATTTACAAATGATATATTTGAGATGACTGCCGTACTATATATCTGACCGTAAATTGTACTTATATAAAGTTACTGATAAGAACTATAAATGAATCAAAACAAGTTCTGTGCCATTTCGTATCTGACTCTTACATATTTATTCGAAACTTCAAACTTCATCATATCTTTAAGAGCATCTTATTCGTAAAATGTATTTCTCTAAAAAAACGGTTTGTTCATCCTAATTTTGTTTTTGTTTTAATGATTTGCTTCAATCTTATACTTATTTAAGTTATTTGATATATAATAACACTGTACAGTAAATTCATTTACTCTGCATTTAAAATAGAAAAACATGCATTTTAGCATAAGTTCAATTGTCAAATCTTTCAGCTTCTGGTATTTGGCACGTTGTCCGTGGTCTCTGCTGTCGACGAATAATGTATAGGCCAACCTCCATGTTAGTGTTCAACGTTCCTTCTTCGTAACCAGTCTTACTACGAGATGACGTGTAGTAACGAGGGCCTGCTGCGTATCCCCAAGTTTGACGAAATCAAAATCACAAACGATGCATTGGATATAGACATATCGAAAAACAAAATCACTGTAATTGGTGACAGTGCTTTTGCGAACTTTCTCGTGGGTGACGGCACTGAAATCGAAATTGATTTATCATCAAATAGTCTTCTGAATATAACCGCGGCTGCGTTTGAAGGCATTGCGAAGAACATTGTGTATTTAGACATTAGTAAAAAGCGCCCTTGCTGGTGGCCTTCTAGAACTCAGTGGCTTACAAACTTTACTTGCAAACGGAAACCCTGTGAAAATACTGAATGATGATTTTTTTTAAGATAGTAGGTGAGTCACTGACGTATTTCAGTGTGTCATTGATTTTGTTTTGGCCAGAATCAATGAAACATCTTATGTCTCTAGGGCAGTTAGACCTCTTTGGACTGCGGTATACGGATATTCCAGTTGATGCATTTGACGGTTTCAGTAAAAGCCTATTGAGTTTATCAATAAAGAAATCTTACCTACCAAACATTCCACAACTTGTGTGCTCGTTGTAGAACATGTTTCAACTGGATTTAGAAGGCAGTTTTATCAAGAATAATACCTTCATAATTATGTTCTTCACCGCTTGTTTATATGCTAGATTTAAACGAATGCAGCCTCGACAGGTATCCAAATATACTTGCTTATCATTCCCTGCTTTGAAAACACTTAAAATTGCTTTAAATCAAATCAAAGACATCGAGGAAGTCTTCATTCCGATGAATCATTCGTTGGAGAATATAGACATGTCTTTTAACCGTCTTCAAAGCATTCCATACGCTCTCACAAAGTTTCACTTAATGGTTTATCTTGTTCTGAATTTTAATAATATCATGTCGGTTCAAATTGATGTTTTAAAGAACTTCACTTCATTGATTTGGCTAAAACTGAATTCGAACGGAATTCTCAAAATTTCAGACGACGCGTTTCAAAATAATGTCAATCTAGATTGAGATTAACCTTGGTGCAAACAACTTAACGAAGATTCCGTCCTCTGTCAAACCCCTTAGCAAACTTAAATACCTCGATCTATCATTTAATGACATAAAATGTTCGTGCTCGAATTTCCACTTATTGAAAGGCTGGACAGATTCAAACGACTTGTCACTCAGTGGATACTGTAATCAGGAAATGTCAAGCCTAGTGCTCTACATCAACGACCGTATTCCGTACTGCTTGTGATAGAGCCTCGTTTTATCGTTTTTAAATGAACTCGTTTAATAAATTCGATACAAAATAATCCCTCATTTGAGATCCCCTATATATTTTTCACATTTTATACGGAACACAAACGGTATGGCCATTGCCCCTTATTCGATATAATGAGAAACTGTTTAATTTGATTCTAATTTAATTGCTGTAAAGAAATAAGAAGGATTATTCAAGGACCACCATATGATGCTACATACCAAATAGCAACCGTCTTGGCCCAACTATTCCGGACAATATTTTCAAAGAACTCGCTATATATCTCTATGTAAAATGGTTGACACCCGGAGCGTGGTAAATAATTAAACTTGAGGTCATAGAGACAGTACCCGTGTTTCGCAATCCATATTCTGTAACACACAAAATAATGCAGGAATAGGAACTATGGGATGAATTTGTCTTAGCGTTCTATGTTCTATGGTCACATTCAATGGCAAGTGAAAAACAATTTGTTCGTATGAATGACGAATCTCAATGTTTGAGTAATAGGATTCAAAACGGATTATACAATATGTCGGTGAAGTACTAGAAAACTTCAAAAAAGTGAAACACAAGTGAAATATCACAAGCCGACATTCAGAAAAAGTTTCAGTCAATTTAAGACATACAAAGAGGAAGCACACGATTAGAAACTGAAGTTCAAAAAACGTCTGGCAGTGTACAGAGAACACCAAAGGCCCGAAAATATCCCCTTAAACAGTTACTTCTACTTCAAAAGTATCTATAATAGGAAACTCAAAAACGAAAGACAAAACGAAGAAAAGGGACATCATTCGTGATCAGCCGCGTGAGACCATAAGACTGATTGGAGATAAAATTAATGGCTTGTTTAGAAACGTAACGTTCAGTGTCATGTGAGAATTACGTCTGCACGATAGCTCCGCGATAGGATATACATGTAAAACGCTCTCATGAATGTTATGATTTGTAATCAGACAAACTGTTTGACGTGTTCAAGTGATTGCGGACGGGTCTAAAACACAGCAGTCAAGACGTAATACACCTCAGCCAAAAAAGGGTACAAGTTTACTTGTGCTCACCATGAATGAGACTCACCTTTAATATATTTGAATCTTTAGTGTCAAAAGTGAACTATCCTATGGCAATAAATGCATGGAATGAAAGCTGCGGTGGACATGCTAACATTCGGCATTGGACCAATAGTCACAAACAACTTCCGATGCCAAAATCTCAACCCTGACGCTATAGCAGGTTGGAAAACGGGGTTGGGCTTAACTTTGGTTACAATCATTAAACTTCATGTATCTCGCCAAAGACAGCCAAACGGAAACAGAAAAACTATATGGTAAAAGCCCGCAGAAGCCTGCTCCCCACCGTCTACCAAACAAATATAACAATTGGCAAATACCAGTGCTAGTCAGGTGAAAGTGGGCGTAGGGCATGGCAAAGGTTGGAAAACTGCCAACAACTGTTTGATTCGGAAAACCGGCCGAAAGTGATTGCGATGCCTGATATGCGTTCCGAAATAACGAGCAATCTACTGGCACCCGCAATGGGAAGTACGGTATAAGCTCATACAGTGCCGGACCAGAAATCTGAAACTATACACAGCCTCATTCAAGGCACCACATGCAGCAAGGCGATAGCTGATACGGGGCCGTAGTATAATCCGGTGAAATCAAGTTTAGTCCAGCCATATCTGGTGAACATCCATGCGGCAAAGGATTGGATATGACAATCTACGTCAAATACTTATCAGTGACATTCTGTATGGCGCCAGGGGAACCCAAGAAGAATGGAAATAAGGCTGGTAAAATTCAACGTGCCACAATCAACTTCATGCATCTCACAATGGACAGATGGGTGAAAGCGGATATGGATTAGAACTGCTTCCCAACCGTGCACACATACTGCAGAGAGGATGCGGAAAATAACTACCGTATTGCAAAACTTCAAAAGGATGATTTCCATCCTTGACGAAATACATATTATACTCCATATTCGTTTCACATTGTTTGTTATCATTAAGACAGCTCCAACAGACACTACCATTACTACGGGGTTTAATTTTAACTTTTGGCTTGCTATATTTCCTACATAGGAACCATATGACACAAAATGTTTTATTTGAATGCTCGGAGTGGTTATGAATCCAACGTGGACTCTACTTTTATCCCCAATGGTACAGTGCTCGATCGTGTAGTTATTGAAAAGTTAACATCAACGACGTATGCTCATACAAGTACCACCTATTCAAGTTCTTGAGTCAGACCATCTGTCTATATAAGTTTCGTTTAAAATCAATAACTCTGATACGATCAGTGTATATCATCGATGAAGTCTTGACACTCTCATTAGGCAAATTATAGATCATTTATAGCAGCACAGGTACGTGCGATCCGGAAGATTTGCACTAAACACTCGTCAGTGCACTATATGTGCCTTTGCACATATTCCGGCCAGTACCTTTAACGAGCACTTGAAACCATACTGGTCCAGAGGTAGGTCATTCCTATGCACATGCCCGATGTGCATAGAAACAATGGCACGATCATTGTAAACCCTGCGACGACCAATCACAGACTGAAAATACAATAGCGCCAAGACTGATATACGGCGCACACAGCGGCAACATCGTGATCTAAATGAAAATAAAGTATTTGTATGACCATGATAAAGCTGCTGAAATTCATAACATAACTTTTTGGTAATTATTGCGAGCAAGAAGTGGTTAAAACGAAATTGTAATTGCAAACACGAGCAGGTCGCTTAGGGATTTAAACACCACTTCTCGAAAGAAACTGATAAACTAGATACGGAATTATATGATTCACAAGAAGATTCGTACCCAACTAACACTATAACCAAATCATTACATTCACGGAGGTGAATGATATCATTAAAAGCCTTGCATGAACAAAAAAACATGGTTTAGAAAACAAATTAAATGAACACGTAATTAACGCCGGTCCAGAGTTCACTTCGGGATTGACTAAACTGTTCAATTGCATTATCGCGAACGAACGTGTTCCGTTATCGTGCCAAACGAATGTTCTTATCCCAGTATACATGGGCAAGGGTAAGAATAAATTGCCCCGCTAGTTATCGGCAAATTTCTCTGTTTTCATGTTTCTGTAAAATATATAAAAGGTTATCTTTAATAGACTCGACACATTCACAAAATTAATGAAAAATGACTGCACTTGCCAACAATAACACGGATTTAGGAAAAAGCTTCAACTGCATAACAACGTCCTTCAACTTTCAAAACACTGTTCTGTACAATATCGAACGTTGCAGCGACGTCCACGTGGCGTGTCTTGACCAGAGCGCCGACTTTGATCCCATGCGCCCTTTTGCTGAAGCTAGGACATCTTATCGTCAGGGGTAAGCCCCTTCGCCTGCTTCAGTCGTCATACAATAACCTGCGGTGCGTCATCAGATATAGTGGTCATACATCTAACGCCTTCAAAATCGTGCATGGGGTCCGGCAGGGTCTACGTTTTTGTATCTGGTCTACGTCGACGAGCAACCCCATACTCTAGAGAAAGTAAATATGGTGCAAAGATGATGTCAGAAAATGCAACAGCCCTACTTTCGCAGACGACATTTCCTTATTAGCTACTTTCTCAAACAGTCAGCAGAGTCAAGTAGACGTTGTTGTTGATGAAATATTGAAGTCAACGTAAAACAATCTTCAACCATAACACTTCAAAACGTCGCACTCCCCTCTCGATTAGTGTCGTCTATGGCGACACTCTTATATTTGATGCACCTTCTGCAAATTATCTCGGTTTACTTCAACAGTCAGGCAAACAAATAAGCGGTATAATTGAAAAGCCTCGAAACTCACTGTTTTCCATTATTTCACAGGCACAAACCCTCTTACCCCAATTAGATTGTATAAGAAATTTGTTCTACCAACACTTCTGTATGGATATGAACTATGGAATGACATTTCTAAATCCTATGATTAAAAAATTGATGTATTTCAAAATTTTGTATCAAAGAAAACTGGGAGTATATATATATGTTTATTGCATCCATGTATCATACAATGTCATTTAATATGTAAGTAAACAACGATCATTTCGCAACACCTAGCTAGTTATTGCTAAACTCTGCTGCAAACCAACTGCTTTAAGGAACATGTAGTGTCTAAAATGCACTTATGAAAAAGAATTGCCGCATGTAATTGCTTAACGCACAAAAACTGTCCACTATTTACTTGATGAGTTTTTAGTGCATGTATTGTTAATGTGTTTAAATAACTTTGTAACCGAACGTGTTAGCCTCGTTGCCATAGGTCTGCCTCCGTTCTCTTGGCGCACCTTTGCCGCCATTACTTTATAAATCTAATGAAAATGATTTTCTTAACGCTTCTTACTATTTCATTGTTGACTGCATAAAAGCTAACTCTCCTTAGTCGAAATTGATTGATGTTTAGGTATATGTACAAGTAGTGAACGACCTCTAGCATATGTTTCTGTTTTCTAATACACCGATGTAAAATATTTTCAAGTCGTTCAAGCAACGTATGATTACATGACTCGCACATTGTATATTGACTATACATAGAAATCTTACACTATCTCCATAATGCGCACTTGCAATATAGTGTTTTCTTTCTATTGTAAACA
The DNA here is from genome assembly GCF_026914265.1 of Mya arenaria. Lineage (NCBI taxonomy): Eukaryota > Metazoa > Mollusca > Bivalvia > Myida > Myidae > Mya > Mya arenaria. The sequence goes on along the minus strand of NC_069124.1, from coordinate 15,391,769 downwards.
TTTATCCTGCTTCCATTCAAAATACATTCTTTTCCGTTTCGTAAAGGTATTTATTACAGTGAACACCTGGTATATTTGTTTCATATTTAGTCATTAAACAATAGTTTATATACATGCTATCTGTATGTGTATGTTTATTAAACAATTACTTTTGAATGTGTTTTCCTCATTATCTATTTATTTTCCTATTCACATACCTTCATTTTTGAAGGCAATTAAGAATTAAGAATTGAATTGAATTGAATTGAATTGAAATGAGCTTCAGTTGCATTTGATGGGGAATGGCCATGTACTTATTAAAATCAAAGTTCATATAATCATATATACTTCTACTGTTACCGTGAGAAAAGGTAAATATGTATCAAATATAGAGCACTGGAAAAAGGAAGGTTTATGATTTTAAAATGAATTTAAACGTATATTCTCGCTGTTTAAAACATCAGAAAAGTCTCAGCAGCTATGGGTAATATTATGGAATGTCGACTCTGTTTAATTAATTTAAACCTTGTGTATAAAGTGGCGATTATATCTAATCCTAGTACAAATGTATCCCATGCAGAAGCGTTTTAAACAGAAATATCACGTTGCATACATGTTCAGTTTAATTCGACTATGTTGCATAATATTATAACATTACATGATTATATCAGTTTTATCTTTAATGTTATCATTATCCTTCTTATTATACATTGTATTTTAAATTGTTCACATGTTATCAACTTTGAGCGTTTAAGTTAAACTAAATGTCGCAATTATGTATTCAAATAAGGTTTTCATTTCTGCCTACATAAATTTGGTAAACTGACTTCCTAATTTGTTTCTATACAAATATCATAAGATAGTTTTAATGATGAACAGTTTGTATATATACATGCTTAACCGATCGATTGCCATTGTGTATTAAGTAGCGCAGTTTCCTGGGCTTAAGTGTGGATAGTCAAAGGTTATGGCCATGACGGTCACCAGTACTTATGAACACGGATTTTCACTTCCTAATTCTCGCTCTAACTTTTCATTTATAGTCTTCAGATACCCTTATGTTAACGTATTATCATGGAAAAGTTGTTCATGCAAGGCGGATATTTTGTGCTATTGTCGTTAATGATTCATATCGACTGTTCAGGTAATTGTTTTATTATTTTATAAAGCGTAGTCTTTTTTGTTCACCGTCATGTCATATTTAAATGTTTATAAACTGGATTTATATCTGCACAAATTTCCGCTAAATACGAGTATTTGTACTCCGACTATTTATTTCGTATTAATTGTATTTTCATTAATTGAAGGGTGAATGAGAAGAGTTTCTACGTGACAATAATTAAAAGAAGATAAAACCTTTCCGCGCTCAGACCTCGATTTGGGCATTTGATAAACTTACCGTGGGAATCTACAAAACGGGTGGTGTTCCGTGCGCGATACAAATAGCAGTAGATTATATATTATAAACACTTCATTCTAATCTATCTTAGAATAAATAATTCGGGTAAATATCCGCGAATAAAATAATCGGAGTACAGATACTTATATTTAGCGACAATGTTTTGTATCAAAGAAAACAGGGAGTATCAACGCGTTCACGCTCAGATATGGTGCAATCCATGTTAGGGCTACACAGAATATGTTCCGAAGTAGATAGTAGAAGGCTTATGTTCTTACATAAAATAACATCCCTTCCTTACCATTGTTTTACGAAGCAAATAATTACTTACAAGTAGAACATGTATGTACGAGATAGAAAAACAATGAGATTCGGAGTTATTCCAGAAATCTGCTATATTTTACAAAAATATAACATTGTTCAAATGAAATATGATTTAATTGTTGAATCTGTTTTGCCCTCAAAATACGTCTTGAAATCATACGTCAAAACAACAATCAATTCTTCTGAAAAATCACACTTCAAAGTATCCTGAATTTATGTTACATTTGTATTTCGTTTGTTGCATCCATGTATCCAACAATTTGTCATCTATGTCGTAAGTAAACAACGATCATTTCGAAACATCTAGCTAGTTATTGCTTAACTCTGGAGCAAACCAACGGTCTTAAGGAGCATGTAGTGTGCAAAATGCAATTGTACTAATCAAGAGTATTGCCGCATGTAATTGCTGAATACACCAAAACTGTCCACTTACTTGACGAGTTTATAGTGCATGTATTGCCAATGTATTTAAATGACTTTGTAACCGAACGATTTAGCCCCGTTGCCATTGGTATGTCTCCGTTTTCTTGGCGCTCTCTTGCCGCCATTACTAAATACCTCAAAGAAAATTGTTTTTCTTAACGCTTTGTACTCTTTTATTGAAAGCTAACTTTTCTTAGTAGAAATTGATTGATGTTTAGGTATATTTACAGGTAGTGAACGACCTCTAGGATATGTTTCGGTGGTCCGATACACATTTTAATATATTTTCAAGTCGTTCAAGCAACGAATGATTACATGGCTCGTACATTGTATATTGACTATACATAGAAATCTTACACTTTCTGCATAATGCGCAATTACTATATAGTGTTTTCTTGCTATTGTAAACATTTATCCTGCGTTCATTCAAAATACATTCTTTTCCGTTTTGTAAAGGTATTTATTACATTGAACACCTGGTATTTTTGTTTCATATTTAATGTATGTTTCATATATAGTCGTCAGACAATTGTTTATATACATCCTATATATGTTATGTTTACTCAACAATTACTTTTGTATGTGTTTCCTCATTTAATCAATTTCATATTCACATAACTTCATTTCTGGAGGCAATAACGTATTGAATTGTATTGAATTGAATTCAGCTGCATTTGCATAACATAGAGAATGCCCCTGTACCTATTAAAAGGTTTGAATGAATCACTTAATCATACTACTACTGTGACCGTGAAAAAAATTAAATTTTAAAAATATGTATCAAATCTAGCGCACTGGGAAAAGGAAGGTTTACGAATTTTATGTTAAAACTTTATTTAAAATGAATTAAAACTTATAGCCTCTCTGTTAAAACAATCAGAAGAGCCTCACCAGCTATGTGTTATATTATGGAATGTCGACTGTATTAAAGTAATTCAGACCTAGTTTATAAAGTGTCGATTATGTCTAGTTGTAGTACAAATGTATTCCATCAAAAATGTTTTAAACAGAAATATCACGTTGCATACATGTCAAGTTTAATTTGACTTTACATCAAAATTTATGTTGCATAATATTATAAATTTACATGATTATATCAGTTTCATCTTTAATGTTATCATTATCCTTCTTATTATACTTAATGGCGAAAATACGTATTGAAATAAGGTTTTCATGTTTTGTTTCGTTTTAAATATATCTATATAAATGGGGTAAACGGACTACCTAATTTGCTTCGGTATAAAGATTATAAGATTTTTCCAACGATGGGCAGTTGGTATATATAATACGCTCGATTGGCATTTTGGACAAAGTAGAGCAGTTTTCTCTGTATAAGTGTTGATAATAAAATAGTAATGACCATGACGGTCAAATGATCGCCAGTACTTAAAAAATGGATTTTCACTTCCTAGTTCTCACTCTAACTTTCATTTATAGTTTCTTTATAGTCGAATACAATTATTGTAACGTATTATCATGGGAAAGTTGTTCATGAGTGGCGGATAGTTCGCTTTTGTCTGTAACGATTCATATCGACTGTTCAGATAATTTTTTAATATTTTACAAATATTTGTCGTTTTTGTTCACTGTCATATTTAAAAGTACATACACTGAATTTAAATTTGAACACATTTACGCTTTATACAATGAATAGTACTTCCACTATTTATTTCGCAGATGTTTACCATAATTAGTTAAATGGAAAAGAATGGAGTGTTTGTTATATTATTTACTGCTTTTGTATCGTTCACGGGCCATTAGTTTTGTAGATTCCCAAGGTAAGTTAATCGAATGCCCAAATACAATGTTTATATTGTCAATTTCTAAAATAATCTGCTTTTTGCAAGGGACCTTAGTTATTTTATCAATTATTACTTTTGGTTTTATATTGGTAAATGAAAGTTAAATTGATCCTGTGATGTTGTGTTTATTTAATTTATATCTTATATATTCACTGTATTGCTCAACGTCCATGTTTAAAATGTTAGCTTATGATTTGTTAAAATATTGTTATCAGTAGTGTTTCAATTTTAAGTTTAAGTTAAAGTTTTTTTTATTTTTCTCGCGTTGTGATGACGTCATTTGACAACCTTCCGGTTACGGTCAGGTCGTTCTATTAACATAATGGATCAGAAGGAATAATTTAAAGACTTTCTTGTTTTTAACAATATGGATATAATAACAAATTGTTGTTTTCGTATGTAAGTAATGATATTGCGTGATATGAAAGCAGTTGGTCTGGTTAAAGTACGCGCGCAGTCCTTCGGACTCGACACACTATTAAAAGCAACCCAGCTGCGTTCATACTCCGATAATGAGATCAATCACGCAAATCATTACGTTTTTAAACCGTTATAAGTAGTTTGTATCCAACTACTTTTCTGGATACTCATCCCCAATACAACTGGTCAAAGAAAGCTCTTTAAATCCTGTGATCTGGTGTTTATTTTAATTTTGTTATATAATTTACTGTCTATAATCCTTATTATTTTGTACCCAACTGTTTTCAAAGATATCTTCCCCAAAAACCTTTCTCGTACTTCTGAAATATTTTTTTCGCATATTGAAGCATTGCATAATTGCAATTATTTTAAAGAAGTAGCCTCAATCCATTTTGATTTAAACATTTTTACTTTATTCATCAAAATCGAGGGGTCCGTAATTTGTTAAAAAGGTAGTTCAATTTAACCAATCATCATACTTATTTTGTCGGCAAATTGTCCTAGTATACCACTGTCTTGTTCTGCACTCAGATTTAGTGTCAAGCATTATTATTTGCAAACAACCTGCGACATTTCTTTTGTCCTGTTTTCACGGAGATAAAGACCGTTTGCGACTGACCTATGATCATGTCTGATAACAACAGAAGACAACAACCTTAATCACAAAGACCGATTGATCAGGTGCGCACATGACTATTAGTGCCACTGACAAAATGTTTTTTCTTGTTTTGAAAGGGCCATCTACAGTGCAAAAGTCGATTGTATGACAAAACATGTTAAAACGATATCATTTTATTTAGATTGGATTATGATATTAGCAAGCATGCTAATGTTAAATATTTGGCCACCGACAATTGTGGAATAATGATGATAATGGAATTCGTTAGCGTTGGTCTTTGAAATGAGTATGTTCAATCGCATGCAAAGTCATTCATTCCTGACAGGTGTATTACCCTTGAAGGTGAATCGAATATATATTTATTATAACTTACACTTAACTACATAACATTGTTATATGTGTGCAGTTCCACAATGTGATTCTTCTGCAAGTGGGTTATTTTTGTTTGGCCTAAACTGTGAGTATCTGTGTCACTGCGCCGGAGGCCTGAAATGTGATGGCGTCACAGGCATATGCAACAGCGGCTGTGATAAACACTGGTTTGGACCTGCCTGTCAATATTGTAAGTGAAAGTCCTCAGATATTTTAAAATTGCTTCATATGAATTTAAAGCTTAAGCTGATCGTGCGAGTTACTTATTCATTCAAAAATACCTATGCCACCGAGTGTGATATGACTGTTTAAGAAATGTTTTAACGAATCAACGGATGATTTGCCCATGCCATATCTAAAAACAAATGCTTTATGAGTACTTTTAACCGCCACTGTTTACTTTAAATAAGGATATTTAGTTTCACATTCACACTCACAACTATTTATGTGAATCGATGGTTTATATATTCTTACAACTACTTTATTAATAGCAAGCCCTGAATAATTGCACTAGGCACTTTATGAAATATATTTCATTTGAACTGTTTTTGAAGAACATTGGGAGCTTGTTTTATGTAATTTATTATTTAAATTCAAAGCGAAATCAGTGCTTTTGTACAGGCCGTTTACTTAATCCGGAATCAGTGTTGATTTGCATTATTTCATTTTTAAATTTGCCACAATTTGATAGACTTAAGTATATTAAGGCATTATTACATAACGTGAGATCCAAATACGTTATTGCCACCTCTAATAAGTACCGCGATGACTCGTTAAAATAACAATTGAACAACTGAATTCACCTGCCGCCATAGTTTTGTTTACCACCTGCTGAAAACAATGTAAGATATTATTCGGTCAGAACATGTTGTTCGAAATGTTGATGATTTAGAAGGGATTGCTTGCTTAGCTCGCTCCGCAGGCTTTATTATTTTTAGAATTGTGTTCAATATATTTAAGCTATTATTGTCATTGTATGGTAATTAGTATTCCGAAAAGCCAGGAAAACTTTAAGTTTATATGATGTGTTTACCGTACGGATATAAAAAAAATCCAATCCGAGTGCACGTGCGTTAGCCGGTAACGAGGTTTGCCGAGTTACTGGCCACGCGGAACGCCCGTTGGTCGGATATTTCGGTCCGGACAGGAAGAACATGATATATATTTTTTCTTGCATATCTTAACTTATCAATTTGTGTAAAATATGACGTAGAAAACGCACTGTTGTACATTTCACCGAAGTGCACGTGCGACGTTGTTTACTGACGTCATTAAGCGCAGTAATTTTAAATCACTATTAACGTCAACTAGTTCCTCTAAAAATAACCTTTTTGCGATTATCTATTTTCAAAATTTCTTGCATACCATTTAAATTGATTTCGCTTCATTGAAATGGCATACTATACCTTTCATGAACCATCTTACATGGGGGTGTAAGACGGGTTTTTCCAGCACTGGTTACATAACCGGAATTACACGTCCGGTATGCCGGTGTTTTTTACGTTTTCGCCCGTAATAATATCATTTTGCAAGAGGTTTTCATATGAGAGATACCAGCTACATAATCAATATGTTTTATAATGTTCTACTTTTGATTTTGTTTTCTTTCAGATGATGTTGCACTAGGTGTAAATTCCAGACATCTAGACAACCAACCGGATTACCATTATTCGATCGAGGCCAATGACGGTAACCCAAATACATGCAGTTATACAAACTACGCATCTTATGACAACGACAGACAAATTCCACCATACTGGATCATTTTCTTTCAAAAGGATGTCTATCTGTCTAAATTTGAGCTACAAACGTTATCGTCTGCTACTTATCAAGGTACATTTTGGATTCTTTATTCTTTATTCGTCTGTTTGTTTGGAATAAAGGTCATAAGAATAAGAAATATTCTGAGTAGTGTGTATTAATGGTGTATGTTTTGATTCTTGTTCAGATACCAACCAAGGAGATAATTCTGGAAGGAAGTAATGTAAACCAGTTAGGACAGTTTTGTCTTTGAGTTTTCTTTGTTCATGGGATTATAACGTAAATAGAGATGTTTAATCTAGTCTATATATTGCTGTCCATAAATGTAGAAGTGCAGTTGTTCTCAAAGGTCATTTGCGAACTCTCACTTCCTTTGTTTATGGATAAATTACTCGATTATCCATAAAATACTGTGAACAATTGTTGTAGATACCATAACCGTTCACCTCGTGCGATTATACTTAAACCTCAGTTACGCAGGGAACACAAGTATTATTTGTTCTTGATACAGAGTACATGTTTTAAAACCTGTTAAAGGTACACATACTTTGATGATGTAGCACCCATGAAGAAAGTCACACATACACGTTAACGTAAAAGTAGTGTCTTGCTTCCTCTCCATTAAAACACTAACAGAGAGGCGTGACATGTATAAAGTTAAGTCAGTTCAGTACACACACTTGAATTATAGATTTCGTACTATCACGTATTATTGTTAGCGTGTTTTGGCTGATGCTAAATTTCGAATCTATTTGGATATGTTCAATGATTGATTTTAATTTTCTTTATGCAAATATTAGTCTTAATATTGTACACAGTTATCTGTTTACACTTATCGTTCCAATGCGTTTGTCCATACTTGAGCACGATATTTGAATGTCGGTCTCTGTGATTTGTGACGTAATATGGCTCTCTTTGCCCGTTTGGCATTGGCTCTTGTATCATAATTGCATGCCGGAAATGCTTAAACGTTCCTCCTTGACTTCATTGTGTTATTACACAATCACAGTCGCCTGTATTTTATATATGCAAAATATTGTAAATGATTAGTTAATTCATGCGCTATTTAATCAAATTTTAAATGTAATTATATGATATATCATACAATGAAGTAAAATATCAGTTGAGGTTTTAACTAAAACACGTGTTTTACAGGATTTTACGACAAATTTAAGCTTTACGTCGAAAATTATCCAAGCAATAGAATGTTGAATACTCCCGATGATAGAAACTACATCCCGCCGGACGCGGACAGACAATTGTGCTACCAACATGATGGGTTGGACACGCCCAGTAATAAAATGGCTGTGAACTGTGGGCGGTCACTTTCTGGAAATTCAGCTAGAATTGAGATGAGAGATAAAAGTACACAACTGGTGCTGTGCGATATTAAGATTAATATTGGTATGTTAACTGTATGAGACAAGTATTTTGCCAATATTGTAAGGTATATTTGGATGTAAATTCGTTATTTCTTAAACACTCTGTTTCTAAATGAAACCGTTTTGCGACGACCAAGAGACTAAAACAACAACAACAATGTTTCACTAACCGTTCAACAAAAGAATAGATAACGCTATACTCTACAATTTAGCCCTAAACCTTACACAATAGCTTCATTGATCCTTTATTTTTAATGTACACACAGTTAAATCCATAAAAAATATTGAAACTCTATATGCGCTCTATTAAATTCCAACCGCACTTTCTGAATCATTCGCATATAAAGGTGGAATCCCATATTTGTGTTCAACTACTGGTGAGACATGGTTTGAACTATCAATATAACCCAAAGACTTAACTTCAGAAATGTTTGCCCTTAAAATAAAAAAAGAACGTGCCAAAACATATTACATATATGCTACAAAATTTCTCAAGAACTTTCTCTCAAGTTCTAGAAGAATCTTGTTTATTCTTATAGTTCTGTGCGTGAAATAGACATATTATTCTAGAACATTGTAAACGAATCCGGATAAATACATTCCAAAACTATCATAGTTTACTTCAATGAAACTAGATCACTTAACAAGGGCACTAGATTTTATTAAACAATAAAAGTTTTTTTCAGATATACATAAATAAAAACATAAAATAATCTTCAACTGAAATTCAAAGAGTTATTTCAAATCACAATTATTTATGAAAGAATTGCCATATAATGTTTTAATTCGTCCTGTAATGTGTTAAAACTCTTTCGATGTTATTGATAATATCATTTCAACAAACCTATAAACTTAACTTTACTATAGATTATTACTATGATATGTCTACAGGAAGAAATGTAGCACTTAAGAAGACAGCATCATCTAGTGAGGACAATCAACAAACTTCTGATCCTGGAGCAGCGGTAGACGGTACCACCACAACACCTTGTGTCTTTGTGACTGCAACTAACCCTTGGTGGGAAGTCGACCTCGGCACCAAAATGAAAGTTAACAGGATAGTGATTAGCGAATATAGCACCGGTAAAAGCGCCAAACAGTTTACTTATGATTTGAACATTTATGGTTGTAAAATTCTTAGTATTAATTCATTTCTAAACTGAAAATTAAATATTGTGTTTTCAACAAAAATATAGTTTTAAATTTAAACCAAGTAGATTGGAAATCTCACATACCTGCTTGTGCCCATATAAGGATTCACTGTCCATTTTAATAAAATACTTTGGACTAACTAGTATGGAGTACATTTATTTCCAGGGCTGCTGCAGGAAATCTTTAAAAATAAGTTAAGCTGGATATGAGCATATATGAAGACTTACACCTGTCCATTATAACATTCAAGTAAAGTTTAATAACAAACAATCAAAGTACGTGAACATCAATAAAATATCGTAATTTCAAAACGATTCAAGGGCAATGAAGTTCATCTACAAACCAATGTCAGCATCTAGCTCATACAATTACAATACAAACACATGTGAGTAATACTTAGATTACACTGGTTCATGAGACGTCGTGTTATTTAAGAAACCCCCTCTTATTTCAGGGTATTTATCCGGATATGCTGTCGAAACAGCCCAAGTTCCAGGCGGTTATAGAACTACAGTATTTACTGATAACTCGGGATTGACACCTACAACAGAAATATATACATCTATCGAAGCAAGGCTTATTAGAATATCTAGGTCTGGTGGGACACTTGCATTATGCGAAGTTCAAGTATTTGCAGGTATTTTTCTGATTTATGTGATGTAATACTACTACTACTACTAATAATAATAATAAATACGTTAAAACTCACTTTGAGCTAGGTTTACATGTGTACCTGCAAATATTCCAAACAGACAGTAGTAACATGTATGTAAAAATATGTAAAACAACTTTGCAGTAGAATAAATAGTTCAAATACAATATTTAACCTATGACTGTTTTTATTTAATTTTAGTATGCCCTTACTTACGTTGGGGAAATGAATGTGAAAACAATTGTGGCCAATGCCTTGGTAACTATTGCTACGATTGGAATGGATATTGCAAAAATGGTTGTATGAGTGGTTACAAAACAACATATACGTGCTTGGAAGGTATGTTAGGAAATATACACATATCGGTAGTTTTTAATAACAAAAGTCATATTATTGGCCTGTGCATCATGTACTCACTCAATATCTAAGTATATCTTGTTATGTTGGATATTATAATTGCATGGTCAGATTCTAAACTATACCATACATTAGTTCTTAATGTAATACCACGTCAAACTACAGAATGTGATGACGGTCGATTTGGGACGGGTTGTTTCGGTACTTGTGGTCACTGTCTGGACGGGTTGCCATGCAACAAGAGGACTGGATACTGTGATCAAGGGTATGCACCGGGATGGACTGCAGAACCAACGTGCAAACAGGGTGAGTTTAATATTGTTATATATTTAGACATGAAAATGCTCGTTGTAGAGGATATATGCATTCATCATTATTACTTTGTTTTTAGCACGTAAAAAACGAGATTCGAGTAAGGGATGGATATTTCGTACATAAAAGGATATTCTTCCAAACAAATTAAAAGAGTTGACAACAAAAATGTGAAACAATTCATTGTTGTTTTGTTTTGCTCCTTTGAATTCGGGGCTTATTATCAAATACGTCCAATTCTTAACGAACGTACACACCTAGACATTTGTAATGAAACACAAACTACACATTATAGAATGTCAAGATGGAAATTATGGTTTGAACTGTACTGGAGTTTGCAGCTCAACATGCGATGGTGTATGTAATAAGACGGACGGTGTTTGCCGAGCATGTACAAGTGGATGGCAAGGGCACCTTTGCGACAAAGGTTTGTTCTTTTGTATCCGTTGTTTCAGTTGTAACATACCTTTTTAAAATAACAACATTGGGTTTGTGTATTGTAACAAGTTTTGCTAAGAATTCAAAACGTTTCAAAATGCGAAGACAGTAGATATGGAAATAAGTGGGAACATGGGTGTAGCCAAACATGCGATGGAAATTGTAACAAAATATTTGGAGAGTGTTTTGCGTGTCTAAATGGATGGAATGGCACTTTCTGTGAGGCAGGTACTTCATTGTTTCATATAAGAGAATCAGCAACCTTAGCTATCTAACGTTGTTTTCTCAAGTTAATATATTATTAAAAAACACCAGAAATCAAACCGCTGCAAAAGAAATATTATTTGAACTTTCATAAACACTGAAATTATAAATGCTCATATCTCATCTATCTGATATAGTTAGCATCAAGCAATACGCTTACATATATAGTGTTTTAACAACCCATTCCAAGCATGTGTTGTGCAACAGGTAGTTTAATACCATACACTACCATTTAATTTCCTTCATTCCATAAGAATGTGAGGATGGGACTTTCGGGAGAGAGTGCCAAGAGATGTGTTTGAACTGCTTCGAAAACGACACATGCAACAAATCTACCGGCAAATGTCCACGTAGTTGTCAACCTGGCTGGCAAGGATACACATGCGATCAGGGTGTATATTCGCATTTGCTCTATATGTATGTAATGTACTTGGGAGATGTACCAGCGTTACTAATGATGCACCTTTAATCGTTGTCATTAAATAGTCTTGTAACGTTTGATTTATGTTGTGTTTTATGAGAAAGGTTTCTTTGAGAAAGTGTTGACAATGAAGGTCGCACACGCTACTCAAAAGGTGGCCAACATTACATGTATATACCTTAAAATTATGCTCATTCTAGAATGTGCGGACGGAAGCTATGGATTAGCCTGTAATCAGACGTGTAGTAAAACATGTAATGGAACATGTGAAAAGAAACTTGGTATTTGCCCTGACTGTATCCCAGGAGTAGGTGGCGACTTCTGTGACGAAGGTAGATAGGAAAAAGAGTGAACAAAATATCCTTTTGACGAGTTTATTTTTGCCTTTAATTTACTAAAGACAATGCTATAACTGCTTATACGATCAATTATGATGATAATAATAAAAAATATAATAATAATGATAATACTTATAATTAACCTTATAATATAATCAAAATGTTACAAACAAGTTGTATTATTTATAGTAAACAAAAACAACTAAATACTATAATGCTCCCTTCTTTTAGAATGTCTTCCGGGAATGTATGGAGCTCGTTGTAAACACAAATGCGGCGCCTGTGGCAATAGAACGACCTGCCACACAGCCTCTGGAATATGCGCCACTGACGTATGTGAACCGGGATATAAAATTACAGACAAGTGTCATGAAGGTTTGTCAGTGAGGATGATAAATTGAATTATAGGCATTTCCTTTCAGACATCGCTTACGATATTTATAACACAATAAACAATTTGGTATTCAAACAAAACATTAAAGCTGAAGGTAGTAGGTTCTGTGTAAAACACTAGTTGTTGGCCAGTACATATTTACAAATAAAGGAAATTGGTAACAAATGTAACAAATATTGATATGAACTAGAACGTAGAAGCAAGAGCCCAGTAGCCGCATGTTTAATCAAATTCTGGACACAACAAACAAAGTGATATAGATTAATTCAATCATCTTCAATAGAAACAACTAAAACACTACGGAACTTACCAAAAAAACGAACATTTCAACGAATGAATACCTGAAAACTGTTTTTTCCAGTGTGTGACAATGGCCACTTCGGCCATAACTGCTCCCATAAGTGCGGCAACTGTGAGGGTGTTTGCAACAAAGCCAACGGACATTGTGAACACGGATGTATTGATGGGTTTGAAGGAGAAGCCTGTTTAACACAAGGTTTAATTAACTTCTTAACTTATTCGAATGCGGGTTTACCAAATTAAACAGGTTTACACATTTACTACAATAAGCAATAACTACATGTTTTACAGTCAATTTGCTTTATTTTTAATGTATGTTTTAAGCACAAGCGAGTGGTCCTGGTCTGGTTGCTGCTGTTGGTGGAAGCGTTGGTGTCGTTGTTGTGATGGCAGTGCTCTTGGTAGTTGTCCTCGTTTTGTATAGAAGAAGACGGGCCAAACCACTGTAATACTAGCAAACATTGCCTTTTTTACTGTTTTAAACCCTTGGACAAATTGAAAAATACACATTCATGCTCTTATCCAATTATATGTTTATATTTTTATGTTGAAACATTCGACTTCTGAGCTTATTTCTGTAGTGTTTCATATAAATAGTGTTACTTATGTGATTGAAAGCAGTTCCTCATCTAGCATGTGCTTTTTGAGTTTAAACCCCCAAAAAACACTTCAATTACCATCAATTTATAAACGGTATACCGAAATGAAAAGAATGCACGGCATTTTCTTTCGTTTTAGGTGTTCTAAAGATGCCAGTGGATTTACAAACTTGACAGATGAAAATGAGAAGAGAGATGACTCAAACCATGGAGTGACGTCTTTGCCCCTATCAGAATATGTGAACGATGCAATTAAAAAAGAAACTGGTATATTACCCTAACATATAGTTACATATTAGTCATTATGATATAAAGAGAACAAATAACTTATTGTCATTTAAAGTAGTCATTGTTATTTAAGGCAGCCATTGTCATTAAACATAGAAATTGAAGTTAAAAGAAATCAATCATATTAATAACGACTACTTTTTAAAATAAAGATAAACGTTCGAAACATAAAACGTTTTTGTAGGACACAATGAGGATAGTCCGGATGTTGACAGTGTCTATTACAACAACGAGGTTATTGTAAGAGTAGAACAGTGTTCAAAGACAAAGATATCTTTGGAAAACTTCAAAGAGTATTTGCTACAGAGCAGCATCACGTTTTTCATGGAGCAATTCCAGGTAAGGAAAAGATTAACGAAGCAATACTTCTCTACTTCAATCTGCTATATTTTTGGAATTGACTGCTTATATCAAAAACGGGTGTTCTGGGCTTACCCACTGGTGATCAGCAGCAGACTCAAAATGACCTTACTGCTCCAGTAAAAAATACCATGTACGATATGCTAAAAATGTGACACCTGACATCACAAAAAAAATCAATAGTATATCAGCGTAATCAAAAGGTGTTGAGACTAAATTCAAAGATTTAAATTAAAAGCCAAGTTAAAAATTACTGGGGATAAAACAAGGAAGAAGTTAAAGCATATGCTAATATCACATGCTATTGCGTCTTTATTCTTAGCAAAATTGGAGGTGGACATTTCACACTATATTAAGTTATACAGTAAATAGATGTGTATGTAACATGCAATCATTGCAGAAACTTCCATCAGGACTATGCCATGCCACGCATGTGGCCTCAGACCCGGTGCATAATGGAAAGAACCGATACAGGGGAATGTATGCATGTAAGTAAAAACTGATATCATAAGAAGAGTTGAATGTGTCGTCCAGATGCATTAGCTTAACAAACACACTTCATGTTTAAAATTTATATTTTACATCATTGTGTCCTTGTTATTAGATAGAAGAAGGAAGCCATTTCCGCGTTAGAGTTCACGTTTATTAAGTCTGTCCTCCTTTTGCCATTTCGTTTTTTTTACTCTTGAATGCCGATTTATGTTATGCCGTAGTACTTTTTCAGATGATCATTCCAGAGTTGTTTTGAAGAAACTAAAAGGGAAACCTCATACTGATTATATAAATGCCTGCCATATCAATGTATGTTGTATTAAAATATTTATCGATTTTAGTTATGGATGTAAATACTAATTTTTGGTTTGATATATAATTACAACGCCGAGATGTCTATATTATAGACATGTACTTATTTCGTTTCAGCCTTTACATCTTTCTTAATAACAATATGTATAATTTCGACTACGTTCGACACACCATAATATTAAACATTGTTCATTGTTCTCTTTCTGCGCAGGGTTACCAAAGACAAAACTGTTACATAGCTGCTCAAGGTAAGACAATTTGATGCGACTGCAAATACTTTGAAGAGAATGATTAAATTTGGTTACAAGTTTTAACGAGTTGTCTGATTAACTAAAACGCGTAAGTTTGTATTAAATTTCTCTTTTTTTTCAAAATTGTATTTCAAAAATGGCAAAGTATCAAATTTGAAACAAGTTGAAATGTAGCGTATTCCTTTAAAGTCATAGCTTACATGTTTATAAACATAAAATGTGTTTAACCTGATTAATTTAGCAATAAGATATACCTTTGACCGATTTAACGTTGTAAATCGATTTTGCAGGACCAACCGAGGCAACAATGAATGATTTTTGTCGTATGATTTTGGAACAAAGAATAAATACAATTGTCATGGTTACAAATCTATCTGAAGAAGGACGGGTTAGCTTGCATCTAGTTATCTTATTATACTGTAAAGTAGTAAGCACTGTAAGCTAGTTGTTAAGAATGTGTTATACCTGTATGTCAACTGTTTCGGTTTCATCAGTTATAAAACATAGTTAGCAGTTTTAGAGTGTTTTTTGTTCAATGTGTTCTTTGTGTTTTAAAGGGCAAAATACCATGCATCAATCCGTAACAGATAGTATACTTGAATGACTAATATTCATATTTCAGATGAAATGCTTGAAATATTGGACATCAGAAAAAAACGACCAGCCTGAGAATGATGCTATTGTACTTGCTTTAAAACATGAACAAAAGTATGCAGACTTTACTATTCGTCGTTTGCGGATATATCAAGAGGTAAGCACATGCATTATACATATAGCGTTATGAAACGGTTACTTGTAAGTTATCTTATGTATTAAATGGTTAAATGTTTCTATCGTTTTTCAAAAATTATAGGAAAAACTACAGAAACAAGCTCGGTAGCAAACCCGGTTTAATGGCACTGAGTAAACACCTCAGACACATAAAAACAAAAACAAGAAACATGGAAGAACAGCACAAAACTCCACAAACAACACAGTGCATACATACTATATATAAAAAAACTAGGTATGTTTATCACGGATTGTTATGTACTGCCTTGGAACGGACAGTAAAATGTAAATTTACCGGGGGTTTAAACCGTAACAAATAAAAACATATAATAATAAACTTATAGGTAAACCACAAGTATTTCTATGGATAGAGACCCCAACTCTATATGCAGACGGAGGAATACAATTCAGAGCACCTAATGTAAAAAACTTTTCAAAGATACGATGCAGTCATTGTTTGAAGCTATGAGCATCACATACAGTCTGTCTTATAAAATAAAAGGTTTAAAACTGTGTGATCATTGAGTTTCATAATAAAAAGCATCTTTGTACTAAACCTGGAAGCAAATAAAGAAAACATTATTAAAAATAAAAGCGACATATAATAGCTGATCATTTCTTCCAAATGATTACCTATGTAATCTAGTTTAAGATTTTAGAATCTGCTATTTCAAGTCGCTCATTCATATTGTTCCGTGAGCGAATCCATTTTAAAGGCACTCACTCCTATATGCTCTGTTTTAAACGATTGTTTTTGACTATTTAAAGAAATACCAAACAACAACTTTCATATACTCATTTGAGTAGAATTTTGTTAATTCAAAAAAACAAAGAGAATATTTGGTGATTTCAGTGTATAATTGTGTGTTTTTTTTATTTCACGCGTGTCATAAAAAACATATTTTGCACAACAACGAAATATAGTTTTTTTTCTTTTATCATTGGTGATATTAAATCAACATTTTTTTTTCTTTTTTAATGTTTTTAAATCGGAGTTCTATTAGTATTTTTGTTTTATTTTCTAAATACCCCCTTTTTGAATTATGAAAAATGGTTTTAACTTTTTTTTATTTTTCAAATCTTATTTTTGATTTGTGTTTAAGTGCAAACGTTTCAATGACGTTTCTTAATACATTTATGTTCCAAATGATAACAATTAAAGGGAATAGACAGCAGATGATACAGTTGCAAAAAAATTGTCAAAAACTTACACATTTTCTGTATTTTTTAATTCGACATTTGCTGGGTTTATTTGCCACGTAAATACTGGTTGATATAAAAATAGCGTCGGAATATGTATCTGTACTAATCACGCGTTGTTCACATGGTAATAATACACACTATAAATTGGGGATCTTTTTTGCACTATCTTAAATGGTTTGAAGACGGGTAGGGCTGACCACGCTTGGTTGATAGATAATATAACATCGAGTTTAAGATCGATCAGTTGTTTTCTTTTATGTCTGAAGAGACGTGAATAAAATACTGTCATGTTTTATTTTTGTTTGCAACGTGTTTGTTACAAAGCATATACTTGAACATTCAACTTTAAGTTTTAGAAACGTATGAAAACATGTTTTTTATGTATATTTCAAAAAAGTATATTTTTTAAAACTTATTCTTCCTTATTTTGATTATATATAAAAAAATACTCTAGCAATATTGACTGGCTCATACGTGATACGTTTAGTCCGATCAAGGTAAAGTTACCACCTTCGATTTTAAAAAGTAGTTCTTCAATTTGATTTTTCACTCCTTAGATTACAGTGAAAATAATCAAATTGTTAATTTTAACTGTTGTTATTTTACTTATAAAATTGATGTTTCATCAAAAAGCATGAAATAAAACACTTCCACTTTTTCATAGTGTAACCAAAGATTTTGACAAAATTAAGCATTTTTTGTTTACATTTTTATATATAATTACCGCAAATGCTCTTATGGTTTGTTTGTCGATGTTCTTTGCAACAAGCATATTATGGACAAACTCGACAATCTATGTTTCGATGTCTGGTTCTATAAAACGAGAACAAGTTACGTAAATAGGTTTGGTATTTGACTAGGGGCATCCCGATTCAACGACAGATGTAACCCAGTTTCACTATACAGCTTGGCCTGACAAGGATGTACCAAACAGCCCCTTAAGTTTGATACATTTCTGGAGAAGAGTTAGAGCCCATGACGAAGATAAGATCCTCCCATGGCTGGTGCATTGCAGGTGATACTATGTTTTTGTCAGGGTAATTTTCATATTTAGATAAATGTTGTTCAATGTTCATACACATGTCACTAAATAAATGCACAAGTATGATACAGACCAAGTCACTGAATGATTTTAATACTCATTTATGTAAAGGTACAAAACATTATTTTTTAGTTTTGTGACTTGAACAACATTTGTTTGTTTGTATGCTTCCGAAAGCAGAACGCGTCAATCCACCCTTCCTTTTTATTTCTCGATTTTTTTTTTCAAATGCGTTCGACGCAAAAATGCAGTGTGTTGCGTGAAAGGCCCAAATTATATAAGTGATGGTGAAGGTCACACTTAGGATGATCTCTAATGCAATCTATATGCACATACATAATAATATTAGGCCGTTTACGAGCTTTAACGTTACAAAACATGAGGTAATTAATGAATTTCATCGCACAAATATTTTTGAAAAATTGTCATACTCAGTGACAGCTCTTGTTATACCTTTTCACGAACACCGTACGTGGTTTACTTTTCGACAAGTCCGATTTGATGAGAAAATAACTTAAATTGACGAAACAGAATTATGAATTCGTTTTTAAAATGTATAAAATTATTGACAATCCTGAAATTGTCGCCAATTCATGATTTCTTGGTACTAATTATATTTCAGCAGCCTTTTATGTTGATTAATTTGAAACATGTAGTTTCGAAATATTTGTATTAGTGAGCGTTTGTTCATGTTTAGCGCCGGAGTCGGGAGAACTGGAACCTTCATAGCCATGGATGTGTTGTATGAGGCAGGTAAAGCATTGGGAACAGCTAACATATTTGAATGTGTAAAGAATCTGCGGGACCAGAGAGTCAATATGGTTCAAACTGCGGTAAGTGCCAAACAAGTATATTGGTATGTTAAATAGTTGCATAGTAGTTTAGTTGTCTTAACATTAAGCATAGCGTAATTCGACCGTTTAACAGAATCAAGTAACGTATTCGCTATAATTACTTAAGTTTTATTTAAATGTTTCACAAAAACTAGTCCTCGTTTTAATAAATTACGATATCAGTTACAGTTTAATCATACTTTTGATAACATTTAAATACATTATTTCAGGGCCAGTACAGATACCTTCATACGCTGGTTAAAGAGATGCTAGTTTTAGCCAATGAGCCTGTGTCGACAGAAAACTTTGCTGAGACATATACAATTCAGGGAGAGGTAGATGTGATGAAACTGCAAGCACTTTACGAGGTAACATTGAACTTATTGCTAATCGAAAAATGCAAAACAACTGTTGTTTCAATATGAATTACTTTTATTATGTAATTTGCGTTGACCCAATAAACGGTGATTTTTTTAAACTTTCGACTACTGTACATGTTTCTTTAGTTTGACATATAAGATTTTCATTAAACAATGTATTTGTTTTCTTTATCTATACGTTTCAGATGTTGCAGACTGATGTTACGGATGTAAATACTTCCTTAGACGAACGGAAGAACAAAGCCGACTCACAGACTGCAAATTTGCCAGACAATATTGAGAAAAACCGATATAAGGAAATACTTGCTTGTATGTATAGTTTTTTATTTGAGATATAAAAGCACTTGTACTTGTTGAATAACACAAATATTTATTGCATGCACTAGCATTTAATATGTTACTAATAAATGGCACGATTTTTTGAAACTGTCATGAACATATTCATCTCGTAAATGATACAGGAAGAATATTATCACTCCATCAAAAAATGTATTGTTTAAACATACAGCTGATGAATATAGACCATTCTTAAACACACCCGTAGCTGGCACGACGAACTACATTAACGCTATTTTCATTCCGGTAAGCGTCTAAAACTCATCACATTTACGTTCAGTTGAGTGCATATAAGCTTGAAATAATAGTTTTTATTTCCGTTCAACATTTCTGTAACGAAACAAAGTGTGTTTCAAGGTTTCCCCTGAATTTTCAAGATTATATCAAGGTGTTAAATTGTCTTTATCTTTTGATGGGAATTATCAAGCAACTGATGTTAATGGGAATATTTTCCTGAATGTTTCCAATTCTTTGCATTCCTCTGTTTGTATTTTAATTTGCATTGAAGCAATGATATAGTAGGTTTTTTTTGTTTAACAAGCTCCTCAAAGTCAAATGCTTTCATTAACTTTTTGTTTCTTGTTAATTTAGGATTACATCAATGACAAACGGTTTGTCATATCTCAGACTCCTTTGAAAACAACTGTTATTGACTACCTAAGGCTAATCCATGAACACAACATCCGTCTCGTGATAGCCTTCGATGACCATGGAGACGAAAAAGTAAATACGATTCAGCTGTATATAAGAGCGGCTCTGTAGAGGCGTTTGGCCATATATGTCTATTGCATTATTATGTTAAGAATGTTAACGACTGTATATCTATAAATATATTACTTATTATAAACTGTTATATATATTTACCAATATATCGGTGTTAAACAAAGACTATTTCTGAATTAATGTTTTATTTATCATAAAAAAAAAAATAAGCATGCATATTTTAGATATTATGTAAATCAGTCATTTAAACAAAATGCTCGGGATCAAACCAATCGCCGGTGCAAAAAATGCTTACTTTGTTACTTTGTTTTCCATAAAAAAGGTTGGTAGCTTTGTACCGACTGATGACAGTCTTGTTGTGGCAGCCAAGTTCTTGGTCAAGAAAATTTCAGAGACAACTCGGAGCTACTCGGTGAAAAGAACGTACAAGATGGAGTATAAGGAAAGGGTACTCTATTAAAACATTTTGTAGCTCGTCTTACATAATGATTTGGACAAAAAATCTAAATTGATGGTAGTGGATAAAATTGACAGGGTCATATAAAAAGTATTATGAAAAGTATTCCTTTTTGCCGAATCAGCCGTGTATGGTTATCTCTATTAGGTATTTACAAACATGTACTTAAAATAGATAATATTAATTGAAAAACAGTTAAGTTTCCAATTTAAAAAATGCTTTCTTCTATTTTCAGTCTTCAAATTTTGACCATATAACTTTTACGAAATGGACACCTAAAGAAAGTGTACCTGCAAATGTTGACCACATGATTACGCTTCTAAGCGATGTAGAAAGCGCTCTGCCCACACTTGGTGACACTCCTATTCTTGTACAATGCTTGTAAGTGATCTCTTCATATCATTTTGACTCATGAAGTATACGTTTTTATGTGATATTGGACACTTTGTTGCTGAATGTTAAGACAAATGTTAGGTTGAGTACTCAAAATTCTGTATGGTTAGGTTAGTACTCCAAATTCTGGTTTAAACATCCAAATCAATTGATATTTGCCAACCGCGCCAAAGCGGCTCCCCAAACATATACATTCTAATGTTATTTATTAGGTGACTTTATATTGGCCGAGTCATTTGTCCGGGTTTAGCTGTATTAGGTTACAGCTGTCCTAGGACAAATAACTCGACCAAATCACCTAATAAATAAGTATTTTTTAATTGACTATTACGTATGGAAAGACATTTTCGTTCATTCACATAACATACCTTAATTTTACATTGAAGCCATTCACCATTCATTCATGGTGTCTGTTTTTCTAGACTTGATTATGCTTATGATTTTGACATGCATCCTTTAGTGATATAGAAGATACTTAAGAATAAAGCAGTTTGCAGTGTAAGAAAGCATATCTTTTCGTCTTATTTTCGTAAATCATTTTACAAAATGTCATATGTTTCACCTTTGTCATCCATTTTGTCGGTGTACAAAAACATAATAGTCGTAAAATCCAACAACGGGTTAAATACAACCGCAATATCAAACCGGACACAAAAGTGGCTGAATATTTTAAACATGTTTCTCATAAAAGGAGAGTTTCGACAGCCAATGAAAATTGTCAATTTTTTTTTTTCAAATCCTGTATTTAGCGAGTTTTGTAGCCAATCAAAACGGAGAAAATTCATATTGGCCGAGTTTAGTTGATAGTGGCCGAGTTTGGTCGGTATTGGCCGAGTTTTGGCATATATTTTCTTCAATTGTCGAGTATTGGTACCGTGATTGTCCCCATATCGCATCAAATACGCGATAGTTGATTAATATATATATATATATATATATATATATATATATATATATATATATATATATATATATATATATATATATATATATATATATATATATATTTATATATATATATATTTCTATGTAAGCATTTAAATGTTTGTTGTTTTGTAAAAATGTGTGTCTCTCGCTCTAATATTGTGCATCTAAACACAGTCGTTAAAATTCTTGGGTCGCAGTAGTTCTCATTGTTTTGATATTGGGCCGTATTTAGGCATGACCTGTCATTAGATCTATACAGAATCCATTGACATTTATGTATATCTCACCAGGAATGGAGCCGAGAGGAGCGGCCTGTTTGTGGTACTCATTAACATATTGGAGAGATGTCGAATGGATGGAGAAGTGTCTATTCCTCAGGTCATCAGACATCTTCGGACAAGGAGACACCAGATTATACCCAACTTTGTACGTAAACAAAATCGCTTATGTTAAATATATCTCTGAAATGGTAATTTATATGTTAGAGAGTTATCGGATAGATGGTAGTATCCATTCTTCAGGTCATCATGCATATTAGGACAAGGCGACGCCAGCTTGTCCCCAACTTAGCATTTAAACATTATCACCAATGTCTAATGTTTGTCTGACATTGATATATCGGATATAAGGATGTCTTAACGGACGAGTATGTATCCATTTATAAAGTAATAAGACGGTCTGAGGACACGAATAAGCAGACTTTATCGATTTTAAATGTAAGGTTAGAGTAGTTAGTGTAGGATAATATATCACATTAGTGATTACGACAAATGTCGAGTGGAAGGCGTGTTGTTAATTGCTCTTATCATTACGCACAACAAGCCAAGGCTTCCCCAGTGATTACAACCTGTTAAATGCTATTGAGGTAGAAAACCTAATAAATGCTGATAAATATGGCAGAGAAAAATCAAAAGTAGATTTGATTGAACTAGTTCTGGTATGATTCATTGTTTTTGTACCAAATATGAACTTAACAAATACGTATGAAGTATTTCGATGTTTGTCTGTTGAAACCATATTCTGATTAAACTTGGACGGAATGACCTTAACGTTTTTAATTTGTTACCAATCATCAAAGTTGCTATCCCTTTTTTCAGGCACAGTTTATGTTCTGCTACGAAAGCGTTGTCAGTTACATGAATGATGAAACTACCTACGCAAACCTATAGTCTGGTTAGTAGCATTAATGATGAAACCAACTATGCAAACCAACAGCGCTGACAGTGATATAATGAAACCACCTACACAATTTACGATGTTTTCAGAAATATAAACACGATAAAACCATATACTCAAACTGAGGTGTAACTGTTGCCAGTTACATGGATGCTGAAACCACCTACGCAAGCATGTAGATTATAATAACGCCTAAAGAAGAACATCGAATATGTTTCCTTCTGCATGTTATCCAAATGTATCATGTGTGAAACGTTACGGTTCGAGTGAAGGATTCAAGTGTTTTGTTTTTATCGTATTTTACTTGGTGATTTTTTTCATACGCACAACTGTTCAAATATTTGAAATTCAATACAAAGCAATAATACTAGTGTACGTAATATGGACTTTTAATCTTTTAATTTATTGTGCTATTATTAAAAAAATTCAAATCCTGAGTAAATTAATCCGCAATTATTGTTAAACCAATTGCCATTTTCTTTGACATAACTTACTACACGTATCAGTTTTGTAGATCGCAAGACTTGTGTATTCACTTTAATTTACCTAATTGTTGCATTACACAAGTAATGATTGGTTGATGTAAAGATATGTATGGTTGAACGCGTGAGAATTATGTGCATTCATTCCACTCTTTTTTTATTTCTTTCTTAGACTATAAAAATTATAATTATGTTTATATCACTTGAAAAAAATGGTTCTTATTGTAATAAAAGTAGAATCAGCTATATATATATATATATATATATATATATATATATATGAGTACCGTGTTTTAACATCATTAGGGCGTTCGGTACTTTCGTATCACCTTTTCATTAGTACGTGTATCTAATCACGAGTTCGTTACAAACTAGTATACCCCCATCCCAACAGTAGAATTTGTTAAAGTGACATTCTTATTCAAAATCAATACGTACACATGTATAACAAACATAAAGTTTGAGTGATATACCTTTACTAAATAATGCATTTATGGAAAATATTAAATACTTATAACAAGATTGTAATCGTGTATGTAATAGCTAAAAACGCAAAACAAAATGATTGGTGAATGCTTAATGAAAGATTTACTATGATCTATTTAGTCTCATAAGCAATATATACCATGCTTTCTGCACCTTTCTTTCTAATTAAACTAGATATCCTTTATAAAAACAATTGTTTTTGACATTTATTCATCATAAAAATTATATTAAAATGTATTAAATGTGATCAATCTTATTGGAGTAGGATTGCATATTTAAGCTGTTCGTTTTATGGCGATGATTCTAGCAATTATTGGTAACAATATTGTGATCATTTGTCCATCGGTATTGTCTGTAAATTGCGTGTCTCTCGCTCACTGTATACTGGTGCTTTAAGCAGAGTCCTTTTAAATGTTCTGGCTTCCTAACTTGTTCTGTAGTTAAATTGTATAATGCGTAGCATATATATTCGGACCAATCGATTGTAATTTTAAATGCCTCCTATTCGCTGTCAAACAAATATGCTATGATAAGAACTGTTTTACCTGTATTTGTAGCCCCACTGCACTGTTACAATTAATTTGTATTTTCCACAAAGCTTCAGAGTATCATATGCAAATTAGTATACAGTTATAGTATGTATCTTTATTGTTAAATGTCATAACTGGAAAATTAAACAATGAAAACTTTTAACCAGACCCACCCCCCCCCCCCCTGAATCGGTGAATACAGGAATTAAACACTTCAAACTGGTAGAACTTATCTGGAAAAAAGATTATTTCGGAAGCCCACAATGCATTTTAGGTATGAACAACTGTATTGATTTCATTATAACTGCCATATATGGCACATGTGATAGCTGCGAAAATGTCATATTTTCTAAATATTTTGAAACACAGAACATAAATAGGTACCAAGGAACTACAAGGCGAGATATCGTAATTTTAATTTCTAATTATTTTAGAGATCGCTCCAAGGGTGGCAGCTCCTTCACTGTGTTCAATAAATCAATGCAGAGAGCAAACAAATGGTCATAATCATCATTTGAAGATATGGTGCAAATACCGGGGTTCATTCATGCTTGATGAAAACTTGGATTGTTATCCTGGTTTTGTTTGACTGATAAAGATCATGCCGGTATATTTATATTCAAACTAGCATACATATCTGGGTTCTACCGTTAGAAATAGATGACGACCGATAAGTTTACCTTTGATTTTTTACTGTAATAATAATGGGAGTTTTGAAACAACAGAAGTTAACTCCATAACTCTACGTCAGGCGGTTTCAAACTACTGCGTAATAAGTCCATGCTTTACATCATTTTAATAAAGAACGACTCGAACTTTTATTAAAGAATAATACAATGACATACATTGTGATCACAGCTCGAAATTATGTTATGATGTAATTGGTAAAAACAATATCGCGCAATGTTACTTAAAACAGAATTCGTTACACTATTTTAATTTCCGCAATGGTTTATTCAATCCATCGTACATCATATGGACATGTCTTTATTGTTATTTATAAATAATTGAGTTTCTTGTAAGTTAAGAAATCTTCCCTGGTAATTTCCAGATTTTCGCACCAAAAGCGATTAAATGTTGCTCAGCTCTCAGACTGTAAACGTGTTCATGCGAATAGTTTGAAATAGCAAATGCAAATATTGATTCTTCGTTGATTTGTTTTAAAAAAAGCAATTACGAATTGGAGCATACAATTTATTTGAAGACAACGCATTGTTTGACTTTTCAGTTGAATATGGTATTTTCTTTCATGCTTTACGATGAAATATGGGGTTTTAACAGTAAAATAACAACAGTGAAAATATCAATTGATATTTTCACTGCAAGATAAGGAGTGAAAATATCAACTTTCATAACTACTTTTAAATTCCTTTGTTGTAACATGTACTTGCCTTGATCAAAACAGAACACTGGACTTCAGTAAATTATGTCAAAAAATGTTTAAAACAATAAAGAAATAT
The DNA here is from genome assembly GCF_026914265.1 of Mya arenaria. Classification (NCBI taxonomy): domain Eukaryota; kingdom Metazoa; phylum Mollusca; class Bivalvia; order Myida; family Myidae; genus Mya; species Mya arenaria. Next base: position 15,365,159 of record NC_069124.1, on the reverse strand, counting down.
TTTATAAATTTAAATAAATATATAATTGGAAATTAACAACTTACCGTTTATTACCGGTTATCCCGTTTATCAAACATTTTGCTGATCTTTGAAGCTATATCATATGTTCAAACATTTGCGTTCATACCAAACAAATTACAGACAAAAAAAACTGTTCGAACATAAATAAAATTTTATATCATCGTTCAAATGTATTTTGAACTGTTAACCGTTGTAGTACGTAAAATGATCTTCCTGGAGAATTCACACAGCAATTCACATATAGATCCGATATTTTTAACCCCACCCACACCTCAAAATGTGTCAACAAACTAGCGTGACATTTACTCTTTATCTGGAAAACAAACATTTTAAAGCGAAACAGACTGGTCTCTGACAGTAAGATGACTGAATATTAACTTACTATAAAAACACGAGTACATGCAGTCTTAAACTAAGAAGAATTGTTAAAATCCAATGAGTATCCACATTTGTTTTGCTAACGCATTTGACCTTCCAAATTTTCATTCATTAAATCGCGGCGTAGTAATTTGGTTATGCATTCATGCCCATCTTAAAATAAAGTGTTTTCATTATTTTTGGAACATATGTGCACTAATAATACTTCATTGTTTACTGTTCATAAAGCTTTGCAATAAAAAACGAGCGAATATTAAGCTATAAGAATGAATAGCCGAGAATTATTTCTCAGCAAACCGAAAGTAGAAAAGTTGACAGCTATAATTATGCATGAGGGGCGCCCCACGGGTAGCGGCGAAAACCCCACCCTTTTCAAAAAAGGGGGTAATTCAGAAATAAATAAAAAAAATAAAACTCCGAAAATAAGCATAAAAGAAACAGAAAATTTGTTTATTTCAGTGTAAAAACGTATTTAATTTCACTCGTGATCATAAAATAACTACATTTTCACTCGTGGCTGCGCCACTCGTGAAAATATGTTTTTTCTATGACACTCGTGAAATAAAATTCGATCTTACACTGAAATAAACAAATATCCTCTATATCTTATACTATCAAGAACAAAAACATATACAATAAAAATGTGCCCGTCAGATTTTTTTTTTAATTTTAAAGAATATAGCTTGCAAAAAGGCGACCATACGATATTCTTGTTGACAATGTTCACTGTACCCCAATTTGATAATGGGAGACTTATGATATGAACGTGTTTTTGTAGTATGTAACATGGGAAACACAATCATGTCATCGGCGTAATAAAGAACACTATATCGTTATTTGGTAAGGACAGATATATGAAATGAACTTGTATTTATTGTATGAAATCATTTCAATGACCTTATTTCGTAGTGTGCTTATTTAATTATCTCCCCATAAGGACAAAGTTTTTTTCCCAATTAAATATGTTTTTGTGGTAAAACAAAATAGGTTTAATCAGTATTTATTTTAACATAACATTTTTTAAACTCAATATGAAGACAATTGGAGTAGAAACATTAAATAAACTATGGTAATAGTACTTGCGCAATAATACGTGAAATGGAAACATGTGAAACAGGCACAAAACAAACATTTCAATAGAATGGAAAAGGAAGCTTTAAAATTTATACTTTGCATGGCTTGTGGAATAAATTATTGGAAAATATGAAAACATATACATGTGCTAGAAAGATAGACCAAAAACAAACAACAGACGTGCATATTTTCAAATTAATTTTTATCAAAATAGTAAACTCGACATTATTAAATGATTCTATTATTATTAATTTTATTTTCATTTATTTATGTACAATAGTCTGCATTCGAACTGAAAAATAGGGCGCTTCATTATTTTAATCCTTTAGTGATTTGATTTTGTTTCTTTATCTGATTAAATACAAAACAAGTCCACTAGGACCAAGTACATTGAAAACATTGTTCGCCCGCACCAAGTTCTTTAAACATATTCTTAACTAAGTTCAATAGCCTAGGATCAAGAACTTAAAGCTAACATCTTTGTACAGCCAAGTCCTTTGAACACATGCGAGATCTTTATAAATAGTCCTAAAGCCCCTTTTTATTAGGGTCTACAGAAACAGTTAGGTTCTTTGAATGTGTGTTTCGTTAAAGGCGTTTGGCAAGATTGTTGAGGTGATGTAGCAGATACATGTTATCGGTTGTATAACAAAAGACATCCTGCCGTTTTTACCTTCTACGTAAATTTACAGACCGTGGTAAGAACTCAGCACAACCATGTATGAGTTACAGATAGCAACTTAGTATCAACGATATGTCTTGTATGAAATAATAGACCATATACGCGTTAATATAATAATTTGATTTAATTACTAGTCTTTTTATGTATTGTAGCAAATGTTTAGCATAACTTATATTTTACATATTGGCATGCAGCATTAATTCTAAACGAAAATTGGTATGTTGTCTTAGAAACGTTTTACTTCATTATCAAGATAATAACAATTTTGGTTGCAGAATGCTTGTTTATAAAAAGACTGGTGCCAATGAATTTAAAGGATTTATTTCAGCCGTTTTTAGCCGTTTCATGAAATCTCACTTTTGATGTGTTCACCTTTTATCCATAACAGGACATCTCCCTTTGGAGTATGCCATTTATCAAGTGCTCGGACCAAAGGTGAAGCCATTGGGACGCTTTTTTAGTAACGACCGGGAGGTGGATCTTGGCAACCATATTTCTATATCTGCTGCTTAAGCATTTTGCTATAAAAATGACAATAACTGTCGGTGTTCCTTCCTTTTAACAATCAACAAACAATGACTTCATCGAGGATTTAAACCACGGTGTCGGTTCTGATCCTTAAGCATGTACCTTCATTTATAATCAACATTTTGCGTTAAAGTGGCCAAATGTTGACAACATTAATATTGCTGTTTACGACAAATGAACTTCAATACTAAATCATGTCACAAGCTGTTTAATGATAGAGACAATACATGGTTGGTGCCGCGATGGGGATAGTTCATCTGGCAAGTGAGAAATAGTGTGTTGACAGGCTTAGCGTGCTTGAGTTAGCTTTCGTAGCAAGCAAGCAACCCCAATCCGGTTGGCCATGCTGGAAAATTCTCCTGTGAAGTATATCGTGGTTTTAGAGAAAATATGGATACAAGTTTAACCATCTCTTACACTGTGTCCTATCATCGGATTCATTAATCTTCACCTATGCAGTAAGGATACTATGAAAGGGTTGCAACGACAACGAATAACACGAGTAAAGGGTGAACAATAACGTCATACATTGACCTTAAATGCCCACGAGAGGACACACCTTATAATTTGTATAATTTGTATAAGCTACAAAAAAGAAAGTGACTTAAGTAAGAGAAGATGTTAGGAACATGAACGATTTCGCCACCTACATTTCAGGATACGTTTCGGATACGAATACATCTTGTTCCGAGAACACCTCTAGTAATTTTGTTGCGAACATATATATATATATATATATATATATATATGTAAATATGTCATGTACTCACGGGGAAATTTTAAAAAGAACTACTGCTGACAACATTCTTCATGACAACGTCAACGATTTTGAAATAAAATATCAACAATACTTCTTCATCAAAATTATATAAAACATATGAACAAATGTTTGTAATAATGTTATGCTTTATGCATTAACGATCAAACATAAGACATTGTTTGGATACAACAGCACTGAAACTGCGTTTCTATTCATGTTGATAATTGATGCATCAACCACATTGGTAATCGCAGTCAGGAGTGATACACTCTTAGGATAAAAATTACATTTTCAAGGAACTGTTAGTTTTCGCCATCGTCTTTTTCTGATGATATAATTGATACATCTCTGAAAGAACACATACTCATTAATACTCCTCCTTCACAGCACCATCAACAAATGCATACGTTGTAAGTTCGATTGGAATACTAAAAGAAACAAAACATCAAAATCAATTAACTCTTAAACAGACACAGAGTAGCAAACAAGCTCAATACATTTAAATCGGTTTTTTTTTATAAAAGGAGTAAACTGTACAATGTGTTCACATGTAAACACATGATCAAAAACCTCAATTCCATCGGCCATACATAAATTTAGCATGCTGTGTGTTGGCTAAGTTTCAGAGCAAAGAAACGAGTACATAATGGCAAGCCAACACAGACAATCCCAAAGCAATTTCTTTTCTTGAGAATTTTTCATCTTAGGTTACGGTGAAACATCCCACATTTCAAAACACACCATCGAACTAAAATGTACACAGGAAGTTGTATTATTACTTTCAACCTCAAAATAATTGTACTTAAAATGATCAGTGAGCTTAACATTTTACAGCAAAGTCATAGGCAACCGTTATGACACAAAGATCAAAATAATTAAAAATCCAAACCATTAAAAAGGCAAAGGCGACACATACTTTCAATTACATTTCAAAATGTATGACACCGAACAATGGAAACAGTTACTAACCATAATTATGACGCAAACAGCGATGCCTGCTATATATAGCGTTACCGCATACAACATCGAAAAATTTGGACAACATACATGCCATAATTATGACTCTAACAGCAATGATTGCTATAAAAAACGATAGCGCACACCACATCGAAACCAATGGAAAACTTACGTGCCATAATTATGACGCAAATAGCGATGCCTGCTATAATAAACGTTACCGCACACCACACTATGAACTTTCCTTCACTTCGCCGAAACTTAGGCAGGTGTTTATCAGTGATAACGGACCGGTAAAATGGCCCTCGCCCGTAAGGATGGAAGTCCTCTTCGATTGGATACTCCGTTAAATTCCTCTCAACATTAGGATATGTCTTATTTGGCTTCGTTAAGATTCGAACGATTCATTTTCAAGTCCTCTTTTCTGAAATAATACATAAATAATAGAGAGCATAATACATCGATCAAGGATTACTTCATTCTTCTAGGTGAAATGCCATGACAGGTTTCGATAGTTTTAGAATGTATATAGTGCGGGACTTAGACAATTGATAATGACACAAAACTATCTTGGTTAAATAAAGTATAACCAGCTCAGCACTGTCTAAAAGTATGCTATTGAAAACGTTTGACTGTCCGTGTTGAGTATTTCATAATGATTAAACAATTAATACGAATATTCCTTAGTTTAAATATAGTTATTATGTCCCTTTAAAAAACAATTTTACCGTGTTATCATCGGAAGCAGTTTGGTTGGCACATGGCTTATAAAGTCGTGTTTGTACACTGTCATAACAACCTGCCCCTGTTTTCGACTTTGTATTGTTATCATATTCCCATGTTTCGCTCTTCAAGCTAACAATTGCACTGACTGTACGTATTTTAGCCATGGTTACACCTATGTGTGATATTAATTACACAACATATAGTCACGGTACGCATTGTTAGAAACACAAACGTTAATGATATGTCCGTTCACTTGATAACAAAATGATTTATTTTGTTTGAAAAATTCTGACTCTTTTTAAATCACCACAAACAAAACAACGAATATCAAGTTACGTTCACAGGAATTTAACGTTGATCTTTTTCTCATCTAACAGAATATAATCATCGGCTTATATGCCTATTAGCGCTTTAGAACAAATTAAAAAAAAAACAAGTTAATACACCTCTTCTTGTCACGGAATTCAGCTTTGAACTCTTCGCAAAAGTCATTTCATACCAGATAAGGAAACACATGATAATCAACGGTATTTCTTTCACTTGATATGGTTTTTGCACACGCCAGACTCTTATCAGTTCTAGTTGATGGAGGATTCTTTTCTAATTAGAAATTATCTTAAGCTTAGACTTGATACAAATCACTGGAGCTCAGTCAAACATTTTTGTTCGCTACGATTACCGCAAAAATCGATGCTACAAAGTAATATAATTTATAGTTTGTTGTAGAGAAACTATTATTAGGCTAATCGATGATTCCGACAAGTATAGTAAGCTGTCAGATAAAGTAAGCTCCTACATGGATTTGAAGGTACAGTGATATTAAATAGTTGCTTTGAAATCGCCGCAAAAATAATTTGGTTTGATTGTAGATACATATGACGGATATTTATTAAGTAATTCAATTTATTCGTCTGCTGTGAATATTTATGAAAGCGACATGTTATAATGTGAACACTAGCTTAAGCAAACTTCATTACTTGAGGGTTTCTGCAGAATCCTTCTATATCTATTCGAAAACGATGGCTACTGTAGTAAAACACTTATATAAAATGTCAGTAAATATATAGCATCAATAATGTCATTCATTGAAAAAAAAACGTATAAGAGTCCAGATCCATACAATTTTGTTATAAACATGTCGGCTTTGGCATTTATTTCTGATGACAATATAAGTATCTATCATTTGTTTCCGTAACGGATAAAAGTATCCGACCAGAGAGCACGCGCGAAACCAAGTTACGAGGCTTGCCGATTTACCTGCCATGCAACATGCCCGAGGGTCGGATTTATATATCCGGACCGAAAAAAACAGTATTGATTTTTTTCTTGCATATCTAAAATTATCGATCATGTGAAAATTGATGTAGAAAATGCACTTTTTACAATTCAACAAAATGTGCATGCGACTTCGTTCACTTATGTCAAAAAGCGCAGTAATTGTAAATCAATATTGGAGTCAAATAGTTCCTCAAAAATCGGGTTTTTACGATTATTTATTTTGATTTTGATTAAAAGTTTTGCATACTTATATATTAAAGTGTGCTTTATTGATATGATATAATACATTTTTCAACAACCATACAATGATAAAAGAAGTGGCGCGCTATTGCGCGTGACTCGTCTTACAATGCGGTGTAAGACGGTTTTTTCAAGCACTGATCACATGACCAGAAACACACGTCCGGTATGCAAGAAAAGGTAATGTCAAACACCGGCTGACCTGTAAGGCAAGAATCAACGCTAATAAAAATACATTTTAACAGATAAGTCAAACGCTATTCTTTTCAATAAAACATTGTGTTTGATGTTTGAAAATACACGATATTAGTTCCATACTCTGTATAAGTATGCTACAAGTTATTTATAAATATATTTAAATAGTTATATATAAGTCAATGCTTATTCATCCTACTTTAAGTCTATAATTCATTTTTCTAGGCCATTGAAAACAAATCAACATCGTCTGTTGTGTGCTATAAGGATTTTTCATCATTTTGTGTATGTGGCAGTGCTCATTTAATTTTATTTTGAATGGTTATACCAACCTCATACAAAACATTGTCCGAAAAGTCCGAAAACACTTTAAAAACATACTCTTTTGTTAACGCATTGACTGATCAGAAGATCGTTCCTAAAATCAAATTACATAACAATAAGAATGTTTGCCTGTACGTTTTCCTCGTAATTAGTTAACAGAATGTTTCCACAATCGCGCTCCTTCCAATGACCGAGGACAAGCTCAGCCCATGAACTAAATAAAACTGAAGCGCTACGAGTACTTCAACAATACATAATGCAGTAACCATTAGATTCTGTAATGCACTGGAAACTATAGGCCCAGCAGCCCCAAAACTATTGTGAACTTTTGCATGTCTTATTGACTGGTCCAAAATATAGTAGGTCATTGATTTTTGTTAAAGCGGTATGATGGTTATCCATTGTTTTCGACATCTATTTAAATATTCATGTTCTGCAAAATCATTTGATACGAAAAAACGCTGCCATTTAGACCAATGAATTAAGAATACACATAAGCAGCTGCAGTTTACTATCAAACTACTGCAATGATATAGTAAACTTAGGCTGAACGTGTTACTACAGACCTTAGTCTGCCCAAAATTCTTAGTGTTGGGAAAAATGTTTTGATTGTCTTTTCTGTTCTTGCATTAAAACGCTGTTAGTATAATGTTGTGTATTCTTCAATTCAATAATTGAAACTACAGAGACAACCACAGCAGCCTAAGATTGAACCTATGTCGTATTTTAAGGCACAAGGATCAGTCCCCTAGACATCAATGAGAGACACACAACGCCACAATACAGTTCACATTCACTAATAAAATGATTTTCTTAATTAAGTATCAATCTGTTTATAAACTCAGGTGTTTATTATATTGTTCTAGTATTTCTTTGCTATAAAGATAGTTGGTACGCGTGAATAAACAGCTCGTGCTACATATACGGATCTTACCTCCCTTTTCCCATGTTAAACCTGCTTTGGCAAACATGATAGGGACGATGACGTTTAACAGTTCTTTATTGTTTGGGCGCTTCCATGGTATCCACACTTTTAATGTGTTTTATTTAGTGTGAGCGCAATTTCATTCATTGACATTAAGTGTAGTTTTAAAGAACCCCAGTCACTATCTATATACATGTGCTTATCAAAAATCTGACAACTGACTTTTAACAAATTTCACATTTAAATAACTTATGTTAAATAGACCTAGTGCGCTTCACTTAGTTAAATGCTTAAATATATATAAATAACTATGGTTAAACAGTTTTAAATCATTTTGTTCATATCTGTTTTACTTGTTGTTTACGAAACATTTTTCTAAAAATGACATTGTTCCTCTGCTTCAATAATATGTATTGCAGTGTGTATTATAAAAAAACAAGTAGTTTCTGAAATTGTGTAGTTGATGCAAGGATGGCACTTGATTAGTTCGGCTTTCGCGGCTGGGCCACGCCTTTTCCAACTACAGGTCCGCATTCATGCAACAACAGCGCAGGCCAGACAACAAAATCCACTATTGATCCTGTACAGGTGTATTGTTTGAAAACATTTGAATCAAACTTGTCGCCCCGCAAAGCTGTTTTAAAACTCATAGGTGGACTTTGAACGACCATCATCCAACCGATGTAAAGACACTGCATAACGAAAGGTTTGAGGTCATGTAAACAGTGCTTCCGCCAGCTCGCCTCCATGTAAGCCTACGGAATAAACAAATATATTTTTCTCTGGCTGCTGAAAAACCTTATTATTTTATTGACGTAGAGTAGTCGCCGGAATCAAGATTTGCCAACTTAAAAACCTTTTTGTACTAAAACATGTTATTTTAGAACGATTGCAGTGTCTACGAATTGTCGCTCGTTAAGAAATTGTTCGATAACGGTCTATGTTTGCATATGTTTATAAATACATGATAAACATTCCTCTCACTCTTTGCACGATTGGTAATATTGACCGTGAAACTTCTTTTCTGACTTTCGTCATCTGTTCTTCAACTTTTACGTGTCTTGATGCCTGTAAAGTTAATTTATGCCTTATTTATTGATCACAAAATGTGTATCAATTTAGTTAGAAAAAAAATCAAGTGTATTCCAATGCCTTTATATTGAAATAACCGAAGTACATACTTTCAATATTATGCAAGCATTCAAAATATCGTTTTGTGACACACTGATCTAAGCCATGTGAGCCAAATCGTTAGTAAACATACCACTTCAATTTCATTTTTTTGTTCGGTTTCATCAGCGTAACTTTTTCTCCTCTTAGGTTCCCATCGTTTTTGAAGCTGCATGTCTTCTATAGTCGACTGTTCTTTGCAATATTTTGCAAACTTGGCAAGCTTCAATTGAAAAGGGACAAAATGATACACACACACACATAACATCACAACATCACAATCCGATTAAAATCGTATTCATAAAACGAGGAAAGTCGTTTACTTAGCTTACAGTAAGTAAGTTAATTTTGGAAACACATCAAGATGTTGTTTTTTATTTATGTTGAATTTCTTGCTGTTTTTCGTAATAATGCTCTCTTCAATGTACATAAGTTTGTATACCTGTTTACGGGAAATCGTCAAATGTACAGGAATGTCCTACAAAGCAAATGCATTTTATAAAATGAGTCTGGATTATAAGGAAAGCTTCCGGAACAGAAATAACACCACAGATTATAACAACAAAGCATATATACTGCATGAATAAGGAATTATTTATTTGTCGCTTGATCCGTTGGGTTGTACCAATGCGATATGTTTGCGTACGTTTAATGCGATGTATCGTTACTTAAGCAAGACACGAGAACTAATGACTTTGCGTAATATTGCGAAAGTTGATTTGTGCATGCACCCTTGGAAAGTGTGTGGTACAGACTCAGGAAACATTGTGTTATACGGTAGCATCTGAACACTTGCCCATTACGTCATATAAAGTTCACAGAATATTTCAGACGGAAAATTAACACGCATTAAATAAATGCATTTCCTACTACCTTGAACACTGCAGACTTTCGGTATTCATCAAACAGGAGGTTGACAGCATCATCTGTTTGCTTAAGTATCTGACTGGCTTTCTTCTCGCAAAATTCAAACGCGTTCTAACAAATGGAAATTTTTGAATTGATATAACACTGTGGAAACGACTGCGTTATCAGTTGTTTAGCGCTCATTTTATATTAATAACATGTAAATGGAAATCGCTTTAGTATGTCACCGGATTTTCTTAACTCATATCTTTTTTTGTGAAATATCCAAATTGTAATTCTAATGCTTTTTATAATTGAGTGTCAATTGTGAGTAACTCTTTGTACATCACTCCATGAAATCAGGTAAAATACTTTTACCAATAACGTGAGGTGCAGTGTCTCAATCGATTCCTCCTCAGTGTAGCCAACCTCGGTCAAACATTCAAACGCATTGGTCCACTCATTGTCATAAAGTTCACTGTACTTTTCACCAAGTTTCAAAGGTCTGTCCGAATCGTTAAGATCTGTAATGTTGGGATTGTCTTTCGTCAGCCTATCTCCTGCAATCTTACTCAATCTACAAAGATGAATATTAAATTAAAAATCATTTGGATTTATACAGCACTATATTAAAATTCTCTAAATTGCAATAATGTTTAACAGTTAATGGTCTAACACAATGCAAAAGTGGATGGGGATATATAACAGTTGTTTCAAAGGTTCATGATTTATAAAGTTTTGAGAATCAATCTTTTGCATGAGTAATACATCTTTTGCCACATGATTAAGGGGAATAGGAAGTTGACAAAATGTTACAATAAAGTATTTTATCAGACTTTGAATCCAAAGAATTCTTTTATTGGAAATGTCAAAAGACAATATAACTATAATTAAGTGTGTGAAAAAGCCACAGACTACCCAATGAACAATGTCTCGCGGGTTCTTCAATATATATTCAAAATATTCAAAAATATAACGACAAAATTGGAAAATAGTCATTTCTTTATCATACAAATGCAAATATCTTTCATGAAATAGCTGCAATCACTTCAAAGCCTTAAAAGATCGTTGATAGGGTTGACTGTTTTGACACAAAAACATACTCATTTTGTATAACGAAATTTCCGAAAAAAATACAATGCTTCTGCAATTGAAATTAATATGATATAACTTGTTACACCTTATCATGTTGCAACGCATATGATGCATGTAGCATATTAAAAATCCAAACTAAATACAAATCAAACAAAACATGAACATAAGTGTTTTTTGGACATTCAAATGTTTTGAACTCTGTGAACGGCCCTTAAGCCTTAGATTATGTCCTTAAATTATACAATTTATAGTATCAATACATTCCAAACGTTTATCTTTAACGAGGGTGAATTCGTTTAAAAACGTCACTTCAAAGTGTTTTTTAAGTTACTTTTATATACGACTTTCTGAGCAAAAGGTAAATACAAGGCATTTCTTAAGGATTTAAATATCTTTGAATTTGCTTATTTTCAGCAATGGTAGCAGCAACATCGTCACAAACCTCTTCAATCATTGTAAGTGGGTTAAGATTTTCAAAAAAATAAATAAGTAATATTCAAGGACCCCCAAGAAACAGATTACTATGACTTCACCGACTAATATCAAACCTTGTTAACAGTTCCTCATTTTCAGCTTTAAACTGCTTAAGTTCGGTCTTTAGTTGATCATTTGCTGCGAGTAACCGAATTGTGTCATCTTTCTCCAGCTCCAATCGCTCCCTGAAGTCACACATTTGTTGGTGTATCTTGGTATACGGTTCTGTCGACTCTTTTTCTATAGTCATTGACACTGTGGAGGCATTGTTGTCAATAACTGTTTTCTGTGCAATACGAACGCACGCAGCTTCAGTGCTTGTTTTGCTTTTTAACGTTGGCTGTCGATAATATTCTGTAGAATGACAGCTGTTTTTCTTTTGATCCTTGGCTTGTTCGGAGGTTTCATATCTTTGTAAAAAATCTTGTGGAATCTGAAGCAGTATTGAATCAGATATGTGAAATTACTTAGCAGCAAACAATTATATCATACTCGAAAAAAAATGAAGAAATATGTGAAATTGTATCTGTTTTTGTATAGCTTCTATGCAGAATCGCGTTCGACGCCTGTGACGCTTTCTCCATTGTCAGACCAGGAGTATAACAGTTTCAATTAAAGATGAGCTTAGCCGTTGGAAATAGATGCATTTGTCTGATTTTAAAACATATTATGAAGCCAATTAATTATTTTGTTTCCAAGATAGAAATAAGCAAGCACGAGAAGTTGGAATTTATTGAATGGCAAATGGACTTGTCCGACTGTTTTACGAGTTCTATTATTTATATAATGAAAACCCCACAATCTTCCTATCAGTTATCAAATAAAAACAACATTAAACAATAGAGCCTAATTTGTTAAACCCTCCTATTTCAATTGTTAATCCGAGTTTTGTTTACAGTGTTTGGAAAAAAAGTGTCTGCGTTCTCATTTTTAAGAAATATATCTGTTCGATATTCATTTTCACACAAACAGCATAAATCAGTAAAATTATGTTTGAGTACAAAGATGGAGAAAATTGCAATCACCCAAACCGCATATAAGGAAGTTAAATTATATTTGTGTATATACATGTAGGGAATAACTGTCACCAATACCGAATAAAAGGAAGTAAAATAATGTTTGTGTATCAACATGTAGATACTAACTATCACCAATACCGCATAGAAGGAAGTAAAAATTTATTTGTGTATAAACATGTAGAGAATTGCTATCACCCAAACCACATAAATGTGTAAAAATATATTTGTGTATACACATGTAGAGAATTACAATCACCAATAGCGCATAGAAGGAAGTAAAATTATATTTGTGTATAAACATGTAGATAATTGTTATCACAAATACTGCATTGAAATAAGTAAAATTATTTTTATGTATGAACATGTACTGAATTACTTTCACCAATACCGCATAGAAGGAAGTAAAACTGTATTTGTGTATAAATATGTAGAGAATAACTGTCACCAATATATATGCAAAAAGCTGCAGAAACATGCTCAGTAACAAAATGTTTAAACATAAACCCGGTTTAGTGGCAATTGGCAAACGACAAATACCGCATAGAAGGAAGTAAAAATATATTTGTGTATAAACATGTAGAGCATTACAATCACCAATACCGCATAAAAGGAAGGAAAATTAGATTTGTGTATAAACATGTAGATTATTATTATCATCAATACTATATAGAAATAGGTTAAATTATTTTATGTATGAACATTTACTGAATTACTGTCACCAATACCGCATAGAAGGAAGTTAAATTTTATTTGTGTATAAACATATAGAGAATTACTATTACTTATAACGAAAATAGAAGTAAACTTATAGTTCACATTGTTTATACGTGTACCTGTTTTAATAAAACTTCAGCCGCAACCTTCATTTGTGTGTAAAAATACCACTTTATCTCCTCCGCAGAATTGGAATCAATGTTTCCTCTTGCTTTAACGATTTCCGTTTTCCAAAAGGTTATTTTCTCTTCAAATTGGTTTAAAAGATCATCAGCTCTATCATGTTCGAACATGCTACTTTCTCGTTTATAAGTGCGGGTATTGTTCCCTGCTTTGGGAACACTCGCAAAACTTCCATTGTTTCCCATGATTTGTATGTCATCAATGTTAAATATTTTAATGTTTTAACATTTGCATACTTATTTGACCAAATGCTGTATAATACTGCGTAATTTACGCAGTCCACAAAATACTTCCTCCTTCGTAATATTTAATCCTCTGCTTATTTTACAATTTAAACGTAAGATTAATTTGTAAGCATTGTACTTGTTTTGAATTCAATGTTATCACTAAATAAATAAGCGACACCCTTAAATCTAATCGATGGGATATCAAATGTGGAATCCCAGACAATAAATTAATACTCAAAACGCAAATTAAATGAGTTTTTTACCATGCGCCAAAACGTTTAGAATTACTGAAGTAGTCCATGTATGTTTCTTACTGATTTTTTTTCTGTTTCTGGATTACAAGTAAACTATTGGAATTGATAGGAAGTAAAAACAACTATATTTTGGTTGCTGGCTGTCAAATTTTGTATTTTTCATTTTTCATCTGACAAATGTATCCCATCCACAAGACTACTCGTCCTTTAGCGAGGTCCAATAATGTTTGCATCTGTAAAGAACGAATCTGTAACTTAAAACCTAAATTAAGTTGTCAAATTATTTTGTACCATGACCTGAAAGCACGAGGTAATTTCGGATGCGTGAGATCAGCATGTAGCATATCATTTACTAGGGTAAGGATTCATTTATAGGGTGATCAATACATATATTTTGACCTGTCATTAAATCCAGGTATGTATGAAGCAAGGTATAAAGTAGTTTCTCATTTGAGACAAAATAAAAAAAAGAAATACTTATAAATGATGATTGTTCGGCTCAGAACGTAAATAGATAATTCATTTTAATTATAATTTCTATAAATATTTCGACTAGGTTCATCAAATAAAAGTAATATTTTCATTGTCTTTGTAATCTATGTTTAGGTAATATTCGTCACACATGTCGTACCACAATAACAACATTTAATTTTATTACAAATATAATTTACAAATGATGAAGTGTTCATTTAAATAAACATTCATCATATAATCGTGTTAGTGAACATTCTTTATTACACTAAACATACGAAACCGTTGTAAACAAATTGTTTTGTATTACAGCTTTAAATTATGATTGCGCGGTGTTAGGTTAGGTCAACTTTTGTCGAAAACGGATGAAAGTTTGAACTAAACATTGTTTCAATGCAAATTAATCCTGGAATAAAGAAAAGTTCATTCAAAGAATTCTTGTGGAGGCATGAATACATTCTAAACTCTCCAACCGTTATGGTTAAATGTTACTGAACTTCACACACACACACATGCAAAGTTACATTTAAGTAAACAAAGACAAAAAAGAAATATGATACTTCAGAGCCTGCTAGCGTCAACGTCAACACTTGTCCTTGCACTATTCAGTTAGGATCTATGGATATGATTATGTGGTTATTACCATTTAAACTATATTATACATTTTAAAACTAACAATCGTATGCGTTTTTCTAAGCGCCTTATATCAGGAACTGTCCGGTAAAGACTCGGTTTTATGTTTTTCACTAGTCCAATATTTATGTGAAAAACTACAGAAACAACTCAGTAGCAAAAAGTTAAAACATAAATAATATCCTTAGTTTTATCAAGACTAGATCATTAGTGTGCTCCATGTTTCTTATATTAGTATTATACTTGAGGACAAAAATCTTAAAACATTTGTAGTTTAGTTAGAGCAACACAACAATATCATTGAAGGTTCTTAGTACAGGGGCTGTTGGGTTAGAAAACACTACAATTATAGTATAATTAAAGTATACTAGAGATCAGTATTTTTGGACCAGGGACATTCCACGGATAACTACTACACCTATATAAAGCATGAGTCTAAGATCCTTTTTTATAATAGGCTTACAGAGATTCTAAAACAAAAACTAGTGATTTAAGCCGTACTAGTACTTTATTATACAGCCTACTTTACATATCGATTACACCTTTTATAAAGGAATTGATACAGAAACAATACCCCAAACTGAACTTTTCCGTTGTTTTCAAATAAATTGACAGTAACCGGTATGGCTTGCAACCTTATCAATGCAAATTACGATTAGTTTTATTATCAGACAGTTTCAACAATGTGCATTTCACTAGTAGAGTACGCCGTGAGGGTACCAATTTGCATGTGAAACGAGTCGAAATATTTCATAGAACATGTGACTAATTTAACACGCAATGTTTGTAGATTTAAAGTAGTTTAAATATATAGTTTTAAGGCCTGTACATTTTTAAACTATTGGCAGTGTTCATCATGGATGGTAAGACTTCCTAAGTGTTGTTCAATTCTATACGAATGGAAAGTGGCATCAGTGTACTGATGGGTTTTGGAGGAAATATGTGAAAGTTGTGTGCAGGCAGCTTGGTTTCAAGGTACCGTTTCTGTGCCTGGAGGCTTATAATGCAAAAACAGAGACATGTCAGGTTAAAATTGAGCATGATATGTTACAATAAATAGCGATGTATCCACATTTGATGTCGACAACTCTAATAACACATTCTGTGAAGATATGTGGGTGAGTGATCATCTAGAACAACCTGCAGGCAATTTGTGTTAAACGATAGACAGGAAACGTATTACACGTTTTGTTATTTACGGTACGTGTGCATATTTTCAGGAGATAAGTACAGTTTTTGTGATATACCTTAGGCGTTCGATCGAGTCTGGCAAAAAGGCCTTATTCACAAACTGTCTTCTTTTGGCATCAGAGGGGATCTTCGGAACAGGATTACATCATATCTTACCGGTGGGAAACAAATATTTGTTGTTTCGAATTCTTCTTCATCTTGGTCTGATGCTTGCGGGAGTGCCTCAGGGCTCTAGTATTTGTCCTCTTTTTTCTCATTTATACTAATGATATCGCTGATGATATTAAAGCTTACGCTCGTTAATTTGCAGATGATACTAGCCTGTACATTGTGGTCGAGACACCTGAAGCTGCTGTCATCAATTCTAATCTTCAGAAACTATCCACTTGACCTTCTAAATGGCTTGTCACTTTCAATCCTTCTAAAACAGAATGAATTATTTTTTTTCTATAAAACGGGATGGATGGATTCATCTCCTTTTGTTTATGCACACTACTCCAATACAAAGTGTTCGTTCTTACAAACATTTCGGACTTGGCATTTCTGATGATGCTAAATGGAAAGATTATAAATGGAAAGATCATATCATTTCCGTTCTCGACAAAACTTTAAGATTGGGTATCATGCGGGGTCTTATAAAGCTTATATGTATATGTCAATGCAGGCAGTATGAATTCATACTGCCTGCCTTATAAAATACATATTGGCTTTATAAGACCACCTTTGAAGTATGGAAACGTTGTCCGGGACAACAGTTATGCTTATTTTTGGAGTAAAATCGAGGCTATTCAGACGGAAGCAGCGAGGATGGTAACCGTGGCCACTAAACTGTGTATCAAACAGGGTTTTAAGCTGATTTTAAGTGGGACACCCTTGCAGTTAGAAGGCAAAATAGGCTTGTTTTTTCATAAGATGAAAAGCTGGCATCACACCAGCATATCCAACCTCTTTGATTCCATCCCAGTCTCAGGTCATAGAAACTCGGAAAACGTTATCCTACCAGTTTGTCGAACCCAGTCATATATGTCATCATTTCTTCTTGCTAAACTCCGAGATTGGAACTCCCAATATCAACTACACAATCGAAAACAGTCCAATTTTAAAATACAAACTTCAAACACACTCTACAAAACCATCTACGTTTTACAATGTCGGTTCGCGCCGCAACTTTATTATGCATTGTCGTTTCAGACTTTGCTGTAGTTCGCTTAACCAGGATCTTCACAGAAAAAGTATCATTGACTCTCCTCTATTTACATGCACCACTATTGAAAATGTTTTCCATTTTCTGATGAAATGCTCTTTCCAGAGACAGAAATGTTGCAATGATCTTCCTTACTTTTTGGTGACGATCGCTCTACTTTTGAACAAAACAAGGACATATTGTTGTGAGTGTAGAGGTTTATATCAAGTTCAACGCTTCGACACTTGATGGGGACTGCACGGATAGTGTTTGGTGTCGGGGGGGGGGGGGGGGGGGAAGGGATGAGCAGTGTGTCATGCATGAGATGCTAAACCAATTATGTAGCTATTAGGCACGTGTTCCAGTGAACGAACGTTTTAAAGTGGAAACCTCATTATTTATCGGTATATTTATTTTGATTAATGTGAGGTCTTTCTGTATTGTTTGTTTTTAATAAGGAAATGTCATATGGTTTTAAAACGTTTCTATAGGTAATTTATGTTGATGAGTGTGAGGTCTGTCTGTATTATTTGTAATTTAATGTGTAAATGGTATATTTTTTTAAAACGTTTCTATTGGTCATTTATGTTGATGAGTGTGTGTTCTGTATGTAGTGTTTGTACTTGTGTATGTGTTGTTTTTACGTTTGTATCGGTAACTTAATTTTGATGATTTTGTGCTATTTGGGTTGTGTTTATACTTGGTGTTTTTATGTGTTGACTTCTTTAATGGTTTGGCCGTAGACTTGTGCCTCCAAACATGGTGTTTTTGTTACATTCGACTAATTGGTTTGTCTCTCTAGTTTCATTGTATTATTGTTATAATTGTCATATTTTGAACAAAGAAACATAATCTTTCCCCGGTATTGTTAAAGTTAGGTATTAAGTATTTTCATTTTTAGGATAAAAATCAAAGAACCAAATATACATACTACTGTTAGCCAACAACATAATCATTCTTCAGCACAGGGCGAACATAGATTGTAAATTTTAAGACGCCAATCTATAAATTTAGACAATTTTTATTAAACGTAACAACCTCTATCATCTATGTCCTTGTCATCTATGTTTACGTGACATCCGTCACGCTTGTCGCACAATTATGACAACAGGATTGTACTATTGTTCAAATTATAATCTTCAAAATGATGAAGCGTTTGTTTGAATAAGCATACGCCTTTGAATCGTTTTAGTAAACACACTTTGGATAACTTTTCATAGGTGTGTTTCAAACGAGTAATTTAGAATTAAAGCTTGACATATTTCGTTATATTAGTACGTGGTATTAATTGGTAATAAATGTTGACATAACGGATTGTTATTTGAAATTATCATTGAAATACCGAATAAGCTCAATATTAGTTTCAATGCGCATTAATCCTGACTAATTCAAAGCATAATCTTAAAAGAAAACACGAAAGAATCTCAAAGATAAGATAGGCTGTTGGTTAATGAAACACAAAAACACGTGGACACGTTTTGTTGTTTAAGTGGAAAGAAAGAAAAAAAAGGAATATGATATTTCAGAACGTTTTAGCTTTAGCGGCAACACTTGTCCTGGTACTCATTCAGCTAGGATCAATGGATATGGTGCGTTCTTCTAAAGGTACGTTCTTACTGGCAATTATTTTGTAACGGAGTATTTTGTGAACAGGGGCAGTCTGGTTTAAACCACGACAATTAAATTATGTATGAGTCCAATTTTCGTAGATCGTGGACAGTCCAGTAAGAACCCCTAAAACTACGTTATCCATGCTCGAGGCACGTCATTGATCAGCGAAAGTCCGCTAAGAACAAAACCAGCTATTTATGAATTAATCCAAGGTACATAGATCAGGGACAGTTCGGTTTTAACCACTTGAACTGTAGTATACAATTAAGAACCGACGTCGCAAGGTATTCAACGATGGTAGTGCAAATTACAATAATCAGACAGTTTCAACACTCTGTATTTCACTAGTATTGTTTTCCCTAAAGATACCAATTTTTCTTATGATTTATAACATAATAATTTTATTATTAATATGAATAATTTTACACGCAATGTATGCAGATTTCAACAAAGTTTTATCATCTTTAACTTCCGTGGTTGTTTCTAGTGCGCATCACAGGTGGCAAAGACTTCCTTGGTGTGGTTCAATTTAATGAAAACGGAACGTGGTCTAGCCTTTGTACTGATGGGTTTGGGAAGACAAATGCGAAGGTTGTGTGCAGGCAGCTTGGTTTCAAGGTACCGTTTCCGTGTCTAAGGGTTTATGCAATGACGTACAGTAGCATGTAATTTAAAATTGGAAATTTCCCATTTTAAAACTGATCTTTTCTTCCGTTGGAATGTTCATATTTACCAAATTTTCAATGTCCTTCTAATAACCGAATCGTTTCCCATACCTTGAATATCAGTATTCTTTGTGTTTCAGAAAGGTATTGCTTTGAAAATGAGCTCTTTTGCAAATGCAGTTCGTCCGAACATATCTTGTGTTGGCAAGGAGACCTCAATATTGAAATGCAAATATAACATTGGAGGGCGTTGCAAGGAAAGTTGGAAAAATGCCGGAGTTCTATGCTACAATCAAAACAGTGCGTTTGACTCTTGTTTGTGATATATAATTCAAGATCATATAATAAATCAACCCGTGATAATAATACATGCATAGGCTTATATATTAAATGGTAATCCGATATAGACGTTATATAATGCTCTCAATTATTCATTGTGAAAGGTTTTACCTAATTAAGCGTAAAAGCTGTCAATATATCAGAAACATGCTTGAATGTGCGTTCTTTTGCATAGAAATGTCTGCTTAACATTTTTAAATGTTTTGTTCACTATTTATCACTAAAACACTGGAAAGAATGTTTTTAGAACCTTCAGTTCGCATTAACGGTACACGAAACTCCGGTCGTGTTGAAATTCAAGTTGACGACATCAATTACACATTTTGTGAAAGTATGTGGCAGAGTGGTCCATCTAGAACAGCCTGTAGGCAATTCGGGTTCAACGACGGGCTGAGAAGGTAGCACACGTGATTCACGTAACTTGTGCATATTTCAATGTTACAGTTACGAAAATAGTGCATCCATTATATACAACGGTTATTATTACATGTGCATGTGATATTTTAACATAATCGTTTTATTTATAAGTAGTTCAAAAACTTTGCAAACATTGCATTCCATGAAAGACAATTGACCATTATTTGATAAGAAAAACAGTCTTTGTATGCTTTTAGATTTTTTAAATATATTATGTAGCGTCTGTAGCAGCTGTATTGAAAAACAACAACAATTTAAATCTCAATTTTACCGACAATGAACACATTTTATTAATTATGCCCCCCTTCGAAGAAGAGGGGTATATTGCTTTGCACAGGCATGTCGGTATGTCGGTCGGTCGGTCGGTCCGTCGGTAGACCAAAGCATGTCCGAGTGATAACTCGACAATTCCTGGACGTATGGTCATCAAACTTCAAATGAAGGTTGGGCCTGACCAGTAGATGACCCCTATTGATTTTGGGGGTCATCGGGTCAAAGTTCAAGGTCAGAGTGACCTTTAATGGTAAAATAATTTTAAAGCTTGTCCGAGTGATAACTCAACAATGCCTGCACCCGTGACCCTCAAACTTGAACTGGAGGTTGGGTCTGACCAGTAGATGACCCCTATT
Source organism: Mya arenaria (assembly GCF_026914265.1). Classification (NCBI taxonomy): domain Eukaryota; kingdom Metazoa; phylum Mollusca; class Bivalvia; order Myida; family Myidae; genus Mya; species Mya arenaria. Next base: position 15,343,950 of record NC_069124.1, on the reverse strand, counting down.
GTTTTTGGGGGTCATCAGGCCAAAGGTCAAGGTCACAGTGACCTTGAATGGTAAAAGGTTGTCCGAGTGAAAACGTGACAATTCCTGCACCCATGGCCCTCAAACTTGACTTGGAGGTTGGGCCTGACCAGTAGCTGACCCCTATTGTTTTTTGGGCTCAATGGGTCAATGGTCAAGGTCACAGTGACCTTGAATGGTAAAAGTTTGTTCAAGTGATAACTCAACAATGCCTGCACCCATGGCCCTCAAACTTGACTTGGAGGTTGGGCCTGACCAGTAGATGAACCCTATTGTTTTTGGGGATCATTGGGTCAAAGGTCAAGGTCACAGTGACCTTGAATGGTAAAAGGTTGTCCGATTGATAACTCAACAATGCCTGCACCCATGGCCCTCAAACTTAACTTGGAGGTTGGGCCTGACCAGTAGATGACCCCTATTGTTTTTGGGGGTCATTGGGTCAAAGGTCAAGGTCACAGTGACCTTGAATTGTAAAAGGTTGTCCGATTGATAACTCAACAATGCCTGCAACCATGGCCCTCAAACTTGACTTGAAGGTTGGGCCTGACCAGTAGATGACTCCTATTGTTTTTGGGGGTCATTGGGCCAAAGGTCAAGGTCACAGTGACCTTGAATGGTAAAAGGTTGTCCGATTGATAATTCAACAATGCCTGCACCCATGGCCCTTAAACTTGACTTGAAGGTTGGGCCTGGCCAGAAGATGGTCCCTATTGATTTAAGGGGTCATTGGGCCAAAGGACAAGGTCACAGTGACCTGGAATGGTAAAAGGTTATCCGAGTGATTACTTGACAATAGCTGCACCCATGGCCCTCAAACTTGATTTGGAGGTTGAGCCTGGCCAGAAGATTGTCCCTATTCATTTTAGGGGTCATTGGGCCAAAGGTCAAGGTCACAGTGACCTTGAATGATAAAAGGTTGTCCAAGTGATAACTCAACAATGCCTGCACCCATGGCCCTCAAACTTGACATGGAGGTTGGGCCTGACCAGTAGATGACCCGTTATGATTTTAGGGGTCAAAGGTCAAGGTCACAGTGACATTGAAAGCAAACTCAACAATTCTTGGACCTATGGTCATCAATCTTGACATGAAGTTTGGGCCTGCCCAGCAGATGACCCTTATCGACTATGGGGGTCATTAGGCCAAGGTCAATGTCACAGTAACCTTTAACGCTAAAAAGTTAACAAATCTTATGCCTAAACCTATGATCATTAAACTTGACATGGATGTTAAGCCTGACCAGTAGATCCCCCTTATTGATTTTAGGATTCATAGAGCCAACGGTCAAGGTCACAGTGATCTTGAATGGTAAAAGGTTGTCCGAGTGATAACTCAACAATGCCTGAACCCATGGCCTTCAAACTTGACTTGGAGTTGCATCTGACTTGTAGATGACCCCTTATGATTTAAGGGGTCATCGGGTCAAAGGTCAAGGTCACAGTGACCTTGAACGAAAAAAACTTGTTTTGTGATAACTTGACAATGCCTGCACCCATTAGGTTTCTGGTGACCAGCTGATGACTCTGGATTTTGAGTTCATAGAGTCAAAGGTCATGACGGTCATAACACACTTTATCCTCACACATTAATGGTCATAATCTTAAAACAGCAACAAATCAGCTGTCATTTCGGTCCATGCATATTTCATTCAATTGTTCATATAATCCTGACAACATGGCGCTCAGGGGGGGGGGGGGGGATAATGTTTGACAAACATCTCTTGTTAATATATGAAACAGTAATCGATATATTTGCAAACTTATACCAGGATTTATCCAAATGGTAACATGACCATGTTAGCTATCAGCATCTGGTGTGACTATAAGGACCAATCAATTTTCTCGTGCTCCTGGTTCTTGAAAGACGATTCCACATGTCTCGAAGTGAGTAGAGCTGCTGGCGTGGTGTGCTATAATAATGGTAGGTGTTCTGAAGATCATCTTTAATAAATTCTTTTGGAACTATTCTAGAATTTTTTTTTACTTTATATAGTGAAAGCGCCAGTCAATCTAAATCAAGGACATACTTTTAACAGGACTTAATCAAGTTTTTAACCGACAATATCAGCGGTGATATACCGTTTACTGTTGTACTGTGTTCATACACACTTAATACACACTTAAGGTACTAAGTCCTAAAACATATTCAAGTCGCATGTATTATTAGATGTTCAATTGTGTCCACTTTGTCGTTTACTTAGTTAACTTTGTTCTTATTAATTTTCCTAAACAGTGTAAAACATTTTTTTCGTCTAAAGCGTACTTATCCTTTTTTATCCAAATTATAGTAATTAACGTTTCTTTCCAGTGGCAATAAGTCAATTATTCAAAGATTCACAGAGTTGTGCATTCAAATAGAATACTGCCACTACAATGGGCTTTTATAATACTGCACTTGCCATTGTTGTCTAGGTATGATGTTTTTATGCCCCCAAAGAACTATTTTCTAAAATTCTTTGGTTTAATTCAAAACATATGTGTTGTATATACACAGTGCGTATAACTGGCGGTTGGGAGAACGACACAATGATTGCTGGTGTAGTGGAAATGTATTATCCCGACTATGTTGCTACAACGAATTGGTTTACCATGAGCCCTACCGGTTTCGACGAAAGGGAGGCACTGGTTGTGTGTCGAGAACTTGGCTTTCCTTACAGTAAACTTCTACCGTTAGGTAAGACGTTTTATTGCGCACTAATTTACTAACTAAAATCTTGAAATGCAAGCAAAACCTAAGGTTCAATAATTATATATCGATTTAAGCAAAAGCATTTCTGAAGTTATTTTCCGAGTTCTTGTATTGTAACTCATATAACACGGACTTTTTTCCAGGATTATTTGGGGCAAAGAGCATCCCCATTTTCCACCAATTTAATTGTAGTGGAAGTGAAATTAGTTTTGCCGACTGTGATTACGGAAAGGCAACCCTAGAAGACTTCCACATCGTATATGCCTGCTACGTAAGACCATATGGAAATTGTTGGCAGCGGTCAACTATGACCTACGAGTACTCTTCTATTGTCTGCTCCGCATACCTATTTGGGAACGAAGGTATAGACTCCGGAAACTCACAATATAATGTTTTATTTGAGGCTGAAGATAATGTTCATATTATTCGCGCAAACCTGATGACTAAAGGTGGAATATATGAATGTTTTGGACACAAAGAATCAAAATAAGTTTTTTTTTTAAACAAAAACAAATCAATTCAATTTAATGTTCAATGACCTCTCTACGATAAGGTACGTATCCGAAAGACATTTTTTACAGCTATATAACTTTTCGAATTGTTATGCTTTTAAAGTCCAATGCTTAGAAACGATTATATAGGAGATCAGATATAAATGATGATATAAATATGTGTGTGTGTGTGTGTGTGTGTGTGTGTGTGTGTGTGTGTGTGTGTCTGACTTTAAGAAACTAAATGTAGTTAAATACAAAAAAACAAATCAACCTTTTAGCATTCACATGTTTAATTGAAATATAAATGTAACATTTGTACATACTTATTATCACAAATTGACATTAACGACTTGTTACAAATAGGTTTTATGCTCACTTAATGAAATGTTTACCTTGAAATGTTTTCTACATTCATTTACTTGAAGTAATGCTCCTTCTAAAAAAATGAAAAATTGATAAAAGTCAATCTTAAGATGATTGTATCGGTGGATGTAAGAACAATGAAGAGTTACACAGTTAATCCTTAAAACATTATTGTTATTAAAATCTCGTCATTCTTCACTAGCATTCCGTTTAAACTACTTTTAGGCCGATACATTTTTTGTTGTATTTGAATTTCACGTGAGATATTTCAACAAGCTCAAAAAAACAGCAAATTAAAAACAGATTCAAAACTTTGTCATATGCTCATAAAGATATGTATCTTTAATCGGCTTGATGCAATAAGTATTGGAATGTTTACCAGTACTTTTGAGTGATTTTTGTAACGTTGTCTTGTTTGTAAGTGGGTCGACACTATCAACGAGTAGCCAGTGCATTTTGTCCAGCCTTTTTGTCTCTGATATCAATCATCAGTCAATGTTTAGAAACTATAGACCAGGTAGAATCAAAGACCAGATATGATCGATGTATTGCATGCAATTCATATTGCAGGAATGAGGGTACTTCCCGTTGACCATTCACCTACCATAGTGTATGTGGCGAAAGACGGGATAAAGGGAGTTATATACCCTGAAGATTGGGACGATGGTGACGCCCAGGTCATGTGTCAACAGCAGGGTTATAAAACAGGAGTCGCCCTCGGACCCAAGTATGCAGGTAAGCATTTAACGAAGAGGAATGGACAGTGATGGTCAACATGTTGGATGACCTTTATTAGCTTACTTTACATCCATTGTATGTCAACTCGTGTAGAGTTAGTAAATCCTTTTCACCTTTATTCCAATATAAAATGACCCAAACACTCACTTATGATGATGTTGTGTAATGTGTTTGGCCTGGTTGCATTCTGTGACTTGTTTGTTTAACATTTGATCGTGTGCCTTTAGATCTGTTTTTGTATAACCTGTAAGCAACTGAGCTAGTCTCTGTAGTTTTAATTATTGTATAACAACTTTGAAATTTATATTAAAAGATCCAAGTTACCCATACTGGATGTCAAACGTGCAATGTGCTGGAACAGAAGGACACATTGAAAATTGTACCTTTGATGAAACACCTCCTCTTTGGAAAGCATTCTCATTCAGGGACTTTCGCGGCGCGGCACAAGTGCATTGTACAAATGGCACAGGTAAAGCATATGTTGCATACGAAAATATTGAAACAATAGTAACTCCTCATTTAGTTATCACTTTGTTTTTACTTAGAATTCGACAGCAGTTATCAAAACGTTTTTAAAACCTCAATATTTCGAAAGTTGTACAATGCTTTTTGTAATTTCGCTGCCATGTTTTTCTTGTTTGGTGATTGTTTCGCCTCTACACATGCTGTTCTTTAAATGAAGCATATTGGGTTTATTTTAGTGAACAATGTACAATATTTTTCTGACGTGCACAATCATACATACGCATCAATTTCAAAAGTATGTACAGAATGAGCTAACGAAGAACTGATTAAGGTACAACTATAAATCCTTTCTAAAAGTGATATCCTTCAGTGCAATCTACATTCAAAAAAATGGAACATGTCAGTTCCGGTTTGATTGAAACTATGAAAAGTACAACACTGGCAATACCCTCTTACTTCCATGAGTCATTGAGACATATAAGTATAATAATTACCTGTCAATAGTTTTTGCTAAATGACCGGTATTTTTTTCTTATTTTATCTTTGTTCATTGCATATCGTTTGTTTGTTATTCTTACTATCAAGTACATTGGAACAACACTTACATTTTATTAATTTCATCAAAGTTATCAATTCTTGTTAAGGAATTGTGCTTCAAAGTTCGCGTTTTTTTTTGTCTCCTAGTAACAAGGGAAATCTGTCCGAAATATAATGTAATCTTCTAATTGCCGGTGACCGGTACACATTTATCCGACCCATGACACTTTTATGATGATTTAATTGTGATTACTCATCCAAGTTACTTTGTCATGTTATACACAACTTATTCAATGTCGGTAATAAACAAAACAAATTGCACCCCGTCGGGTCCTGAAAGACCAGAAAATAAATGAATATTGTGTGTAAGTTTTAGTAGTAATAAGGTGGACCGTGTCGTCGATTGTAAGTGCGTGAGTAACTGACAATAACATTCCAAATTGTCTTACCGTATTTTCCTTGTCGTCCATATCTGTTGTAGGTGTCGATATACAACTTGATGCTGGAACAACGCCAAACTCAGGAATGGTGAAGGTTTCTGTTAGCGGGGAGTGGGGCGTTATCTGCGATAGGAACTGGACTAATATGGGCGCCAGGGTAGCTTGTCGTCACTTGGGCTTTTATGACGGTCTTGCTGGTACCAATGTTAACAAATCATTAGGAAACGGTAAGATAAAAACAACATAATGGAATTTACATTGAATAATGAGTTTAATAGTTCAGCATGATTATTTTCATTAAATTGGCCAGATCTGTAATTGTAATTTGTTATATAAATAATTTGAAACATGCGATACATCTCTGAAATGGTGGTTTGGTCTAATATGTGCATTCAAACTCTCCCCCTTCTAGGTCGTTTGTGGTTGCACGACATAGAATGCAGCGGTGAAGAAAAGTCTATATTTTCCTGTCCGGGAAGTTTCAATGTTACAAATCAACAATACTATGACACGTGCATGGCGTATGTTTTCTGTACAGAAAAAGGTACAGTCACACCCACCTTAGTTTAGGTTTTAAAAATAAGCTTTAATCTAATCTGTGTAAGGTAAGGCTTACCAGTCCATTACTTTCTTTATAATACACTTCGTCTGATATCAAATGAGTATAAGTAGAAAATGGGATAATTACTTTCAGAGGACTTGTTTCGATAGACTGTCATACCAACGATTAATAAAAACATTTTATATCATGGTTTTGAAATACTTATAAAGCTATTCAGATGGTTCAGATAATGGGACTGAAGAAGTGTTAAATATATTTTTGAAGATATGCGACTTAACCTATATTTAGCTATCGAAATATAGATTTATTCACATTCTCTTAACACACACATGACTTCTTTCGTAACAAGTTCGAGTTCAACCCAATGTGACATTTGGCGCTGTTCAAGTATGGGACAGAGATAACTATCATCTAGTGTGTGCAGAAGGTTTTGATGAACTTGCTGCTCAAGCAGTGTGTCGGTCCCTTGGGTTCGCTTATGGAACAAGCATATGTTGCTCCGCTTTCGGAAGAATGGAATATGAAATTGTATATAGCAATATTAAATGTACTGGTATTGAGTCAGATATACTCGAATGCGATTATGTCAAATTATTTCCCAATTGCACCAGTGGACATTACGCCTCTGTAGCCTGCTCGAATCAACCGGAAAATAAAGGTGTGTTCAATTTTGACCGTTTTGTTTGTAATTCACATTTTATTATTCAAAAGTTTTATATATAATGAATCGTTGTTCTTTGTACGAATGTTTAATTGTCCTAAAAACTAAGTATTTAGGTTTAAGAAGTGTCTTTTTATCGAAATGTTCATTAAAATTTTAAAACAAAACAAAACAAAAAACGCTTGTTCTGAGAGCGATCAAATGATTAACAGCATTGTTGTTATTTTCGAAATGTTTTTGTTTCTGATTGCTTTCCCTTAATCATGTATTTGCCAGATTATGAATTAAAGATCCATACATCTGGAAAAGTTACCACAAGACATTTTGATAATTCGGGCTTTATCTGTGCTAATGGTTTTGATGATGCAACAGCAACAGTAATTTGCAGAGAAAAGGGATATAAAGGTGGATCTGCGTATTTCCATTCCAGAAATACTAAATATAACACCCTCCCACATTTAGGTATATGAACTACTTACTTTTAAATAGTTCCCAGAATAAGCAAAAAGATTTTCGTTCCAATAGTTTTTTTTACTCAGTGAGATAATATATTGTTTACATAACACTGTATCTTGATTTTAAATGTTTAAATATTACAATCGTTTGATTGTATTATATCCATGCGCAATACATATCGCAAACTACGGTTGTCTAGTCCGTATTCCCCTAAAGTGCAATACGAATTTATTTCACTCTACTGGCGCTACATCATGTGCTTATCATTGCGCGAAGTTAAAATGACGTCATAAAACAAAATAGTGTGTCATTAAAACGATATTTATTATGAAATGAGGTGCCATTTAAGTGATATGATATTATACGAAGTTATCAGGAAAGTATATGATAAATGTGTTTCGATTCGGCATATCGTATTTGACCCTCGTAGATTATTGGCGATTTCGATTCGTGGAGAGGGAAAACAACCTCCCGGATAGAAGTGCATTACTAATAACCACATTGTATAAAAGTGATAAACATGTGTATCAATTCAAATATTGAATTTGAAGATTAACCTCGTTTTATATTTGTTTCTTTAAATGTTATTCTAGGTGTTCCATGGTTAGCAAACATTGCGTGCAATGGAACCGAATACTATCTTGGACAATGTGAAAAAGACAAATGGGGCTCAGTTGGGACTTGCGATGAAAACAGAATACCTGCAGTTTACTGTTACAACCAAACGGGTACATAAACAAATTATTTTTGAATTGGGGAACTGAAGCGTATTTCTTATTCTGATACTTAAGCCTCGTTTAGGTCATGGGTACTAAAACTCATGTCTGGCTTAGAGTATTTACGACTATTCTAAGCTGCGTGTTACTAAGCTCCTATTCAATACGGGAGCTAAAGCTTGTTTTGGCTACTTATATTTAATCTTACTCAAGCCTAAGGTTACTCAATAGTATTCATGGCAACAAGTATTAAAAGCTTCGGCTAAGCTTACTTAACCTTATTCTAGGCTACGGCTTACTTTGGCTACGTGTAATTGAGCTTTTCTTAGGTCGCGGGTTTGCGCTTGTTACGGCTACCTGTAGTTAAGTAGGTTATAGATTGTGGTTATTTTGTTTTCCTGTGTTCTTTACATATCTGCAAATATTTATAGTTTTGGCTATCAGTAACCTACCAGTATTTCATTTTAATTTCAGAATGTATGTTTAGTCTTCTTTGTATATATGCAATCCATACCTCTTTCTGACCAATGACAGTCATCGGTATGCATATAGTATCTCTTATTATTTCATTTTAATTTCTAATGTATAATAACAACGTTTTATTTCTTAAATACAGGTTTCGTTTTTTCCCTTGTGAATGGAACAGATAATGGTAATGGACTTGTTGTGTTCACCGTAGATGATAAAAACGGTGCGATATGTGTACGCGATTCCGTTATTGGAGAACGGCAAAAACTTGCAGCCATTTTATGTAAACAGCTTGGCTATGGAAACGGCAGCCTGCTTTTAAATGGTACAGAAGCTGATAATGACGTCGTCGGAATGGAAAGATTTCCTGGAAAGTTGAATATGTTTATAACCAAGGTCGAGTGTACCGGAAACGAAAACAGTATAACGGAGTGTACGTTTAGGATTGTAGAAGACTGGTCGACGTTCACTGAAGATTGGATATCGATTACAACAGATGGATGTCACAACTGGTCTTGTATGAGAGAACGAAATTACAACCGAATGTATGCGATAGAAAAAGAACTCTCGTGTTGGGGAGGAAAACAACGTTTAGCTGTCAAATGTTTCCTTTAATACCGTGTTAATTACGAAAAGCTAAGTATACATAATATATATATAGCAATTGATAAATAACGCTATGACATAATATTTATTGCTATTACAAGACATTAAAATGTAAAAAGAATACTTGGAAAAATAATTTGTACGTAATTCCCGAAAATGAGAACATACTAATAAAAAGAGACATTTGTTTTTTACATAATTTAATATATTCATTTCATGTTTATCTTCTCGGTGTTTGTTCCTATGTCTTCTTCTATATTAAGATTTTGTTCCGAGTATCTAGCCCTAGCAAATAATATCCTTAACGCATTGCCATTGATACAAAAAAATAGTTTTACATAAACTGACATAAAATAAAAGACTCAAGTTATCGTTTGACTTTAAACCAGTACTAAATCGTTCGTATACTCCTGAACAAACTTGGGAATCTTCCCAAATTACCATAACGGCAGCAATGCGTGATGACTGTCCAAAATTTGTTTAAAGAATCTCTTGGTATCCTGTGCTTTATAGTACCTTTATATAGTGTAGGAATTTCCATAACATATCAAAGCATCTATTTGGTTAAGTCTTTCACTAAGTCTTGTGTCTTCAAGCATAAGATCAAAAGGTTTATTCAAAGCGAACAAAGCACGCGTGTCTGCTCCGATAACTTTGATGTGCTTTCGAATAATTCTATGTTGTGATAGAGTAAAGCCTGGATAGGTATGTTTTTAACAACATCCAATTTATAACCATCATAGTGCAAATCAACATTTTTTTTCTATTTCCTTTGTCTCAAATCATAGCATTTGCCTACATTTACAGATATTACCAACAAACAGTATCACCTGCAAACGAAAAATAAATGAAAAAGGTCGGATTTCTTCAGTCGGGACAACGTTAATATTATATATAATTTAGATACTCTTCAATATGATAGATAACAAAAATAAAAAGGCGTGTACGCTGTTCACCTTGTTTGACACCTATATTACTTCCAAAAAATTCACTATTGCGATGTACGCATGGCTTTACTTTTTTCAGAAATCTATTTAAGCATCATGACAGGTTTTGTAGAAGCACTAAACTGTAATGATTTCTATCTAATATAGTTAAATATAAAATCTATATCTATTTCAACGATTTCCTTATTTTAGGAGATATCAATACTATCTTAGGAAATGTTTCGCCTTCAAAAAGGTTTTAAAAATGTTTTGGACACATTATGTTTTTCACACTTGTATTGGAAATTGGCCTGCTTCTTACTTTAACGCGTTATGCATCAATCATTTTTATGTTTCATATTCTACAATGTACGGAATTCATCAGTATAATGTTTTGTGTACATTGTTTTTCCAAATCTCAATTCACGCTTTGAAATTTCAAATTCATTATTAAATCAAGAATGTTTTATATTAGGCTGGAAGGTTTCAGTGTTTAAACCAAACAAGGATTCAATGTTGCTTAGCTCTAAAACTGTCAACTTGGTCATGCAAATAGGTTATTTGGTTATATAATGTATATAAAGTATAGATTCTTCATCTATTTGTTTTTTAAAACGTTTTCAAATGAGAAATTTATCAAAATACAACACATCTTTTATTATAAGATAGTATCTTACATTATGAAGAATATATAAAAATGAAGAAAATATGCTCGTTCATTTTTTGTTTCTCTAAACTTTCAATGACATCACTTTTGAATACATGACCTTACAATATACTTGTTGACGAAAGGACACTGTACCTCCCATGTTATAATGACTTATTTATAATATTTGTAGTTATAGTATGTAACGTGAAACTACAATCATGTCGATGACTTTTGAAAATGACACTGTAACCCAATTTGATAAAGGCAGATATCTACATAACGTATGTTTATATTATTAAATCATGAATTAATTCCATGGTGTGCAATTTTGTTTATTCAATCATAAGAAAAAGTTTTTATAACTATTAAAAACTCGTAGGAAGAAGCCACGAGCAATCGGTTTAGGGTTGTTTCGCAAATTCACTGTGAGATATCATGTAAAAATAAAAATAAGATGCAAGGGACTTAGGATTAACACGGACAAGACATTTCATGATGAAATGACTACGAAGGGACAATATTTATGCAAAAAGCTGAAGAAACAAGCTCAGTAGCAAAAAGTTTGAACATAAACCCGGTTTAATGGCACTGGGTAAACGCTAACGACAAACTTACCGTAAAATTGTTCATTTTTACAAAAACATAATACAAAGTGTCTTCCGTCGAAAATAGGCGTACGTAGTTTTATTTGTTAGTTGTAATAAAGATCTACCATGAAGTATCTCCATATAATTATTATCTAGGAATACAAAATATATATTTCTTAATAACATTGCTTTATAATTTAACTTAAATAATTAACGTACTGGCAAATAAAAACAACTAATTATTGCATTATTATGAAGAAAAATTATGTCTGATTTGAATTAAAAACAGTTCATAATAAAAATTGTAACTTTTTACAGTAAAATGCTGTCTATACTTTATATAGTGTTTAAAATTATATTTTGTCTTATTGCATGGCATTATTTTCTAAAAGGAATCATCTATATAATTCAATTTATCATCATTTATGATAATAACCTAGTAAGTTAGCTGTTTAAACAGTGTTTACATTTGGTCGTTTGAACACACAGCAGAGGTATGGCTTACGCATTTCAGTGTGTGCTGTACCTGAATATGCACCATCCAATTAACTTATTTGTGTTTTGCACAAAAACAGTTAATAGATATTGAAAGGGATGTTATAAACATAATATAACATCTACCTGGTTGAAGTGAATTAGTAAGCATTTACCAATTTATCAGTCGAACGACATTAGCAATTCTTGTCTATTGATTCTGGTAAATACTTCCTATTAACATTTGAAAATACATTCTATGGTATAATTATAAAACTTCCAATTGTCTTGATTTTCCTTTCGATGTGCTTTCCATATCTGGTACACTGTTTCTGTGGATACATTTCAAGCAGTGTTTCAGGCACCATTGGGGATAATTAACACCTCTTCATTTTTGTCTTCTACATTGCTTAGTCTTGATACGACTGGGAGTCTCTCATTTTCGTCTTTCTCTTCTACCTGTCCGTCGTGTTCTTAATTGCCCCATCTTCCTGACTACAAATAGTGGTTGGTCAATGGCAGTTCTATCAATTCCGTACACAATACTTGGCCACTTATCTCAAGGATTTCATGGTCACTTTACAATCAAATGTTAGTTCCAAAGAATGGCGATATTATCCTTACTTATTTTCTTACTTTACTGTGGAAAATACTGTATTAAAAACCAAAACTAAAAATATGAAAAATCATCGACGGATAAGGCAGGTTCTTGATAATATTTGTTTATACAAAGTTAAAGTCTGTCACTCCCATGATGATAATATCAGGCCATTCTTGCGGCTGGAAGTTGTGATCATCCGGATCAAAGTCTGGAGCAAAGATTTCTTTTAAAATGTGCTGGACAGCTTTATGTCAACCCTGAAATGCCTGTTTGGTAGTAATAAAAATGAATAGTGCTTCATTGAGAGTAGCATTGTCCTACAAATGAAAATGATCTTAATAATTATATATTTTATAGAATAAGTGAACATTATCAGCATACAAGTATGCAAACATGTATCATTAACGACAAGACCAAACGACACTAATCTGGAGTTGTTATGAATAATTCTCTACGTTCTTTTCATCAAAAACACATTTTAATATATATCAATAATGTAATGTGTATTTAACAAATGATATCTGACTGCATGGATGTACAATACGATATATCTGGTTTCCTTTTATTCCTTTTCTCGTGTTCTTGAATGCCCCCACTAGATTCAGTAAACCTGATAAGTGAAAACAGTTGTGTTTGACGAGCTTAGGAATGTGAGTTCACATTCATAAACAATACTTATATTTGTGCAATTTTCCTTTTGAAGCTCTCATCTAAATTAGGTACCTTTCTTTTCAACACAGATGAACCAGAAACTCTGTTTTTATAAACATAATTGATATAATATCATAATATATTATTATATCATAAATATTAATATAATATAATAATATTGAATTTATGTTCGAGCTGTTGTTTTCGTCCGTAATATAATTTTTCGGAAGCAAATATTTGAAGATTCAGCTTCAAAGTTCAATAAAATGTCTAAAGATGAGCAAAGGTAATGTGTTTATTTTATTTAAAAGGGAAGTAGCTACAATGACTTTTAAAAGTAGGTCTAAAGGTTAATATTTTCACTCGTCTGCAGTAAAATATCAATTTGATATTTTCACTTTTGTTATTTCAACGATGAAACTCAAATATTTCGAAAAGCATAAAAGATGATTTTTTTTAAATCATTTAAAAACTATTTTTTAAGACAATTTATTCCCAAGAAATATATTGATCACTTTCAAAAGAATGAAAACGTTAATATAAATCAGTTAGACAATGTGTTTGAAGTTAGAATAAGGTGTAAAAGCTACACGTTTATTGAAAGATGTTAAAGCGGTGTAGTTGATTATTTAACGCCTGGAATGTAAAGTGAATGTAATTGTGTTAAACTTCGTATATATTTCTCTTCCTTGTGTATAGCAACACAGTTGGATAAAAGGAATGATTGACTTTTAATGACTATCTCAATGATGTTAACAAGTATCACGATATAACCCATACAAGTATATTTTCTTACGTATGTCCTATACTGATGGATATGGTTAGTTGAAGAATGATGTTAATCTTCAAGCAGATTATCAATATGTTATGTAGAGGGTACACAATGCTAAAAGAAGTTGTACTGTGCATTCAGGAACTTTCATAAGGTATGCAATATTGTATTTAAAAATGGTATATGATACAATCATAACAATTAGGTGCTTCTACACAATTTGTATCAAAGATTAAAAAGATTTATCAATACCAAATGACCTGATCAGTACGTGTAAAATCGCAATATTTTGATTAACTCGACAGTTATAATGGTGTCAAAGAAGGTGAACAGCTTTCAACATAGTTACATCTGTTTTCGTATTATAAATGATATGGAAGAGATTCTAATATTATGTTAAATTAACTTAATCACTATTTACTAACAAATTCTACTATTGTTTCGTTGTATGCAGATAATACTCTATCACAAAATAAAACTTTTTTGCAAGCCCTTAATTAGTTATCAGAGCAGGCACTGAGTGCTTTGTTCTCATCGAATTTATTTTTTGCTGTAAGGCCTTTAGATGTAAGTGATAAACTTAACCTAGTTGATGCTATGAAAATAACCTCTAAACTTTATAATGGTGTTGAGGTATGGCGTTACCATAAAGTCCAGGATATCGCGAGAGGGTACAACTAAAATTCTTGAAAACAAATTTAATGTGTAAGAAAGCCATCATGCAATGCTGCCGTTTATTGTGAATTGGCAAGAATCCCATTAAGTATATCCATGAAAATACGAATTATTTAGTACTGGTGTAAAGTCAAACGGTTTCCTGACTCGCTGATGTATAGGTCATTTAATATTAAATCTATTCATTACGAGTATATGAACACGCGAATAATTAATTTGAGGGAGGATGCGCTTGAATTTGGTTATGTATTTACAATTGGAAATGTAACAAATTTACAGATTGAAGCTGTTGTTAGATGATTATTTGCTACTTAGTTACCTACAACGATGGTTTACAAATGTTTGATATTCAGAAACACTACAATGTTATGTTAGTTTTATAAAAAAGTTTTCAATTGAATGATGATTTATTTTGCATCCGATGTTAAATGTAAAGACTATCATTATGAGTATTTTAATGTTATTAACTTACTAGATTCAGATGTTCGGCACACAACCACACTGTTGAAAAAGGAATATATAGAAATTAAGAACAATAAGATGCTATAAATGTAATGCCGATGGTGAAGAAATTGAATATCACTTTTTGTAAGTATGTCCTTTGTACAGAATTTGACAGAATTTAACAACTTAATTTCTTGTGATAACGTATTGAATAAAAGTGCAACTTATCTATCATTTGCTATAAATAAAACTTATGCTTAAGTTTTTAATATGAATGTTATAATAAATGCCACGTTCAGTTTAACTTCATTCTTAGTCAAATAAGTGTGCCGACGTATTTCATTAATCACTATCGTAATATGTCGACTGGTCCCCATTAAACCTTTTAAATCGTTTATGTTTGTTTCGTTAAAAATGTGTATGCTTTTTGTGAGCAATATTTTGTTTATATAATGCTTTTTATTTTACAGACCAAATTGTGTTTAACTATTATTAATTAAGTATTACGTATTGGACAAGATAAAGGAATACTCATAGTATCTACACATTACAATTGACGAAAATATATGCCAGAACTCGCAAAATTAGGCTAATACGAGTTGCAGCCGTTTTGATTGGTTACTGAAATCGCCAAATACGGGAAAATAGGAATGGACATTTTTCATTGCCTGTCGAGGATGCTGTTTTTCGTTTTATCGAATTAATATTATTATGATATCAAGTTGAAACTTCATGTATTAATACCTATGCCTATAACAAAATTTAGAACAGCGTGTATGCGTGTATTCATATAATCATCAAGTATCCAACTGTATGAAAATGATTAATTCGTTGGTTTTGTCATAAATGGCCTACGTAATTATTAAGTTATCAATAAAATCGTTTTTTAAAATATTTATCCTATGAAATCACTTATATCTGTACACAAGTATTTTCCAACATAAGAAAAACGTTTCCAGCTATTTAAAATATTAACTGTTGTTGTTTTATTACCTTATTCAATTTTCTTATTTAAGGAACAAGTTGTGGTGATGATGTTGTTATCGGGATAAGAATGCAGTTGGGCTGACAAAAAATTGTGGAGTCCGAAGAAACAATAGTTTATTGTTTCATTCACGAAAGGTTAGAAATACGTCGTATCATTTTAGAAAATCTAACTTTAATTCTTTCTTACCCATTCTGTAAATAGAACCACAAGACCGTAACCGGAAACTGTTTATCAAATTTAATTAAAAAAACACACGGGAAAAGACAAACCACTTGAAATCACTTCAAACGTACAATTGAAACAATTTGGACAAAAAACATTAACATTTCATAGATAAACACGTTCTTAAATGCTGATTGAAGTTTTTCAGGGCCTGTTGACACAATACAAACAGTAACAAGATAATTTTCATTCGATCTACATGTATATTGCTATACGATCCGAACATGTCCGAAGATGTTCCGTTTATCGGAAAGTATTCGCATTTGCACATCATCTAAGGAATGGAAGTTGTAGTGTAAATATATGTTATTGAAAGTGTTTCAATATAACCAAAATTCAGTCTACCATAATGTGATGAAATATGGTCAACGAATGTAAACCTAACGCACCGGGCTTCGAATTCTGCTTGGATTGATTTTGACTTTTACACTTTTTAAAAGTTGCATAATCGTTTCTTATTTGATAACATCAAACAACACTTGATGAGCCTTTAATATATCAATATATATATATATATATATATATATATATATATATATATATATATATATATATATATATATATATCCTATATATATATATATATATATATATATATATATATATATATATATATATATATATATATATATATATATATATATATATATATATATATATATATATATATATATATATATATATATATGTATAGGCACAATACCCACAAAGTCGTCTAGGAACCTGGTTTTGTGATAATACACCTGCCGGGGCAAGGTCAAATTCACCAAAATCAACTAGATTTGTGTACAAAAAAGGGCAATAGAGACGAACAAACGAGATACGGGTCCGGCAATCAGTTCAGATAAAGGTATAATACTTTCCCTAAACGCAGAATACCTCATTAATTATATTGTTTAACATCTCTTAAATTAGGATTACAAACTTGTTCGATAGCAGCTAGTATCAACATACCTTTATATACATTATTAGGTGCATAAACGTTTGCCCTTTAGGTCAATGATTTCAATGTCGTGATTTAAGATCCGCGCGTTCACCTTCAAGTACATTTACACATGACACGAAATTTATGATTGAGCATGACAATTAATAACCGACATTTTTAAGGTGATGCAAATGCCTATCTACCGGGACATATAGATCACGAACGTAACAATAATCTGGTCTTTTGTCATAACTAGAGTATAGTAGATATCGTAATAGCTCTTGGCTACCACGTTTGTATATTTCGTTGTATTATATAAGGTATTTCTCCTGCTGACCGCTCCCAATCGTCGTTTAGGTACGCGGTTTTGAATGGGTTTTAAGTTGTATTCGTCAATCACAAAGG
This sequence comes from Mya arenaria, assembly GCF_026914265.1. Taxonomy (NCBI): domain Eukaryota; kingdom Metazoa; phylum Mollusca; class Bivalvia; order Myida; family Myidae; genus Mya; species Mya arenaria. The sequence continues at coordinate 15,326,419 of NC_069124.1, read as the reverse complement.
TGGTACGCTTGCTTTCGTTTCATGAAGGGTGTTTATTATTCAATTTGTTTGAAAATTAATGTAAAATTTATAGCTTTAGAAGAAGTATAATACGTGATGTTATATCCAGTATGCAGTAAAGTATTCAATGGAAGTCCAAATGAAGTGTATAGGTCTTGGTTGGTCAATGCATTTGTCAGGTATGTACGTACAAAAACATAGTATGTTGATTCTTGCTATTCACCCGGCTATCCAACGGCAATACGTGTCCACAAAAAGATCACCCAAGACAACAAGCCTGGAAATATTGACAATGTTTGAGTCATTTTTTTAAATGGTACATGAAACCCCCAAAAACTGTTTCTCATGATCAAAAGTGAAATGTGTGCGACCAAACGATAGTTTTTTATATGTAAGTATATGCCTAAATTGATATGAAATTAGAGGGTTACGTTTTGAACTAGCCTTATGCGCACTAACGTATGATATATAAAGAAAAACATACTTTTATTGTACTCCATTTATAGACAGAAAATACTATTTTGTGTATTCTTACACACCAAAACGTTCCACCAAACAGAGACGTATAATGATAAATCTTTTACAAGTTACAGCAGATCAGTCGTACCTAACATAAAATAATATTTTTAAATTGATTCTTTAAGTGTAATTGGTGCACATGGCATGTAAAACATGAATACAGATTTAATATTTGATGAATTAAAATAAAACGAATTACTCGGTTTTATAAAATGTCTGAATAAATATTTGGCTTAAAATTTTAAAGAAGTTAACAAAAATCAAATGAGAGTCCAGATCCGTCCAATCTTTTAATCAACACGTCCAGCTTGCCACTCATTTCCGGTGAAAGAATGTCTCGCCAGATCCCCAGCTGGCCTGTATATATTATAAACTTTTAAGTTATAACTTTAGTTAAAAGAAAAACCTATACTGATACAGAGTAAAAATTAACATAAACCACAAAGTGTTATTAATTAAGCAATAATAATGTCCTTACTCGTTATGTAAATTTGATTCGTATTACGTTTAAACAATGTGAGTCGTTTGTTGATGAATTTTCCAACGCCGTCCCTTGTGTGCATGTACTTGGAGATATATTCACAATTTGTCGTCGGGTTTTGCCTCATTTGGCTTATGTGACAGTGCTCACTGATCATTGTGACATCATCTTTCGTTAGGGACTTGCCTACAAAGCCTGCAATATTTTGCACTGCCTTATACAAATCCTGAAATAGAAGGTATCAAAATGTAAAATACAAGCCGTATAAAGCATGCATTTACTAAATTAACAAGCCCTTGGAAAAACGACATCGACCAAATATTCTGATCTTTGTGTCGCCATTTTCCGAGAGAATCCTACAGTGAAATATACAACCCCATTAATGCAGTGTTTTCCTAAATGTTCAAGTACTATAACAAAGTGTTTTATTATTGACATTTTGGTCTTTATGTTTTTGTTTGAATGGACACACTCACTTATTTGATGTTATTGTTGTCAATGATTTTTTAACCATAGCTATTTCATTTATATTAACGAACAAACACGACAAATGCGCCTTGCAGATATTCATTAATGCCGATTTCTTTTTCTAAATCCGATGACTTAAATAGCTCCTTGTTAAATTTGTGACAAACGCTTTACCGCAAGATAAGGATAAGGCATTTTCCGCACATTTAATAATTATAAACATTAGAGTTTGATTTTTTGCGGATTTTTTTATCCTTGTTAGCATTTTGTTCAATTTTCGCACGATTTTCTATTAGATGTCTGACCGTGTGAAAGGGAAACGAGTCCCTTTTACACATTGAACTTAAATATAATATGCAAAAATATGCTAATTCTAAAGGATCACCAATAAGTGTGCGATGATCAAACATATTGGAATGAATACTCGTCAATGGGCGACTTTTGTTACATAGGTCTATCAGATTCATTTGTATAATTTCAATTTGTGAGTCCAAATATCATTTATCAAAATTTTCACCTTGCATGTTCAAAAGTTTCTGTTTACACAATGGCTGTTTTATCTAATAAATTTGTTTTTAGGTCATACAATACAAAAGATACAAAGAATTTAGTTACATTTACGGTTTCCTCGTATTTAGTGAACAGAATGTTTCCACAATCACGCTTCTTCCAATAACCAAGAACATGATCAGCCCACGAACCGTACAGAACTGGAAATGTAGGATTGCGTGTCGGCATGTTGTATAAATTATATAATGTAATGCTATTTTAACTATATAGACAAGTCTAGCAACCAAAATATAGAGTGAGCTTGTCTCTCTGATTTCCGTGATATTTGATATGAATGAGACTTTGATTATTTTGCACAGCAATTAAATGTTAAAGCGACGAATCCAACATTATTTTGCTGCAAAGGGATATGTGATACCAAAACACATTGCCGATTGGATGAACGTTCATAACATCAACGATTATAATTAAGCAACTATTTAAAATGCAGCTAAAGAAAAAATAATACCTTTGCCAATGTGGTCGTTTTGGCTCTTCAACGGCATCAACACCTACAACGTGTTTAAATGAACATTTTCTAAATAAATAAACATATACACGTGTCAAAAGATTCATGCAAAATTGAAATGATTGAAAAGACAATGAAGTTGTGAACAAAAAATACGGCAACAAAAACGACAATCATAACATCCAGTATGAATAAACAACATCGTGGTGATATGTATACGGAAAGGTATAGTATCTAGTGTTAGTAGTTTACCAGAGATCACATAGATGATGATTTATTTGATTACATAATGCAATAAATACTAGGGAAACATACTTCGAAATGTTGGAACGTGTTTATGCTCCCCGTCAATCCAAGGGACTCTGTCGTTCAGATATGTCGAAAGTGCAGTGTCGAAATCCAATGTTTGTATCAAATATGACATTTCTTGCGTTAATGTTGTCCCTAGAAAATATTTTACAGGATCAGCCGACCCTTATTAAGGCTATATGTATACGCGTTTAAGGCTATATGTATACGCGTTTACGCGTTTACAATAAGCCTTACTTTCTTTTGAAAGTTCAACCACTTTGAGTATAAAAATACCAAAATATCATCAGGACGTGGTGAAACTGAATTCGATAGTTTTGTCATCGTTAATTAAGTACTATTTTCGTAAAAATATCAACATGGAAAAACAAGAAAAATAGATGCAAAATATAGTTTTCAAGTAATTATCAACATATTTTAAAGGCTACTTATTAACAAATAAAACGAACAGTGTGGGCAAATAATGCACAGACAAATTATAACCCTTTATGTTTTGGGAGAAAAATACTTTGTATTCAATTTTTCATTAAAAATATGCATACGCACGATGGTGAGTATTTCGGTTTCTCTGGCAGGCATTGATGGATTTTGGAATACATTTCGGACATTATTTAGTATGCATTCGTCCTTGATTACAGATATAATTTCGACCTTTGTCAACACTTAGCAGAGTTAGTCACGGAAAAGGTGCTATATGAATATGTTGTTATCTATAATGTCAGTTTGACAGTTGAGATGGGCATGATATTTATGATGTTCTAATCTTATTTAAAACTCACTTTGACTGAGGAAGTGACAATGTTTGTGGGAGATTGACTCAAACACATAGTCAACCAATAAATAAACAACTGAACATTGTTTGGCAGGGTTTCCTTTCCTGCCGAGCAACACTGATCCTGAGCGAGTGAAATATACATAAAAGTTTTACGGCGAAGGTTCGGTCGGGGTGCCCCCTCCCGCAAACAAACATTGTGTCTTGTGAGGGATATTTTAACTAAATATATATGGACATTGTAGTGTGTTTGGATACGGGTTAGGACCGGCCGGTTGATGCTTGGTTGGTCGAGGCACCTTGCTGGTGTAATGGTGGTCATGGGTTTCAGGCACATACCGGGCACACTTTTCCTCCCAAGTTTTTAAATACCTAAAATGGATGCTGCTGGTGCTGGCCGACACCATGACACCTATCAACTACAAACATGGCTGATTTATAAACTAAAAAGTAGGCGGGATGTCTGTTGAATTTTGTTTCGTATTATTCGAGTCAAATGTATAACATAAAGGTGCACTACAGTTACGTCACCTACGGACATATTGATTGAGCTCATCCAGTATAAAATGCGTAATAGCACGCTTGAATAATAGTGATTTTTCAATTTCATCAAACAAAATTAGTCCTTCTTTAATCGTTTAGTAATCAAACATCACACAAATTCTCTCGTGACAGATGCATGTTTAATTTTCTGACATAGATGTAGAATCAAACTCTTTTGTTTGAATTTTTCATGCAAATGTCTCTACACACGCTCATACACTTTTGCAGATTAACAAAATCTCCCCCAACCAATCATTGATACAAATACTAGAAAAAGTGGAAATAATATATATCATTATAGGCACAAAACGGAGAGTTTCAGGAAGCCTTAACCATTCGTATGGTTAACAACCCCTTCTCCTTTTTAACTCGTTTTCGTTTAGAACAAAATAATGAGAAACTACTGAAAATTGTTGTATTTGGTTACAAATAATTAACTGTTCAAAAGGTTCGGCACCAACAAATCGATTTTTTTAATATGTATAGGGGCGCATAATTGTGAGTGGACATTTTCAATGATGAGGGTTGTGGGTATAATAAAGGTATATAATATGAAGGTCAACATGTTTTAAAAAAGTGTGGGTTATCATTGGTATTATGCTCATACTCATTACGCCGATTCATTTAGATAATGACAAAGATTCTTTTTTTGCATGGTGACCCCAAACCTGTTTTTTCGTTTGAAGGATATTGGTTGCGGATTATTTATCTGTAAAATCATTGACAGAAAATACATTCTGATAAAGATATCGTAGTCCCTACTGAAATCCTAATTATTAACTATTTAGCACAGTAACAAGACCACAACAGCCTGTCTGCATGAGTACACAACCCGATATCGGCGGTGAGTGCGTTTAGTCCCACGAGGGTGAAAATGAAAATTGACAAATGTGAAAATTTACAATGAAAATTTACAATGAAAATTGAAAATGAAAATTGAAAATGAAAATTGAAAATCATCAGAAAAAAATGAGCGTCTTGGTATCAGATACAAAAACAAAGTAATTTATTTCAAGTTTTTATTTTTTATTTTGTGAAACAAGATAATTGTCAAATCGAAAACTTTCTTCAACCAAGTCAGGGTTAGCCGGCCAAGATTGCAAGATTTTCAAATCGGTGGAAGAAACATGACAAACAATAGTTTCTCATTCGCACTTTTGGTGGCGTTCCATCAGCCTTACAATCATTACAGTACCACACATATCGAAAACAGTTTTGGCAGTAGCCAGCTGGAGGGAAAATGTTCAAAAGATCATGTCGTTGACAAGGTTCTACGGTAAAGACTCCAACACAACACAATTGGCATTCCCAACAGAATGTTTTGAAATAATCATTGTACTGTAGTCCAGCAAACCCAACGATGTCAGTATATCGTTTTGCCATAGTAAGTGAAGTGTGAATAGTACAGTCCCCGCTGTATGTTTAAATAGTTTGAAGTGCGCAAAAAAGCGTATACATTATTTCTCGAGCTTGCATTCGTCAACTTTGCTAACCAATGTTAGAAATTTGAGCTAACTAGTGTATTGCGGCTGTCTACAACATAGCTGTGTAAATCAGAACTGGTAGTGTTTGAGTGATTAGCACAGTTCACCTTAGCGGAAAATGAAATAATCAGAAAGCAAAAATACAAATAATTGTTTACGATTTATTCATAAATTTGATATTTTCCAATAACAACAGTTCTGCAAAAATAGCATTTACTAGTTTTGATTGAACATGCATGACACGTCAAATGGCCACAAGGCGTAAACACAATACACTTTTTGTCCGTAACACAAATTTGACAAATGTTTTTTTCATCGTTTTGTAGTTGCAACTCTTGTCGCGTTTCTTCTTTCATGCTGAGGTGATGCCAGAGAAGGTCTCCTAGTGTGGTGGTCTTTCGAAATATCTTGGATACTAATCGCATGTCAGCCAAAATGTTAACTTCTTTCTCCCTACCACAGCGCTGTGAAATGTTGTTCAAGTCTGTTTTTAAATTTTTCAAGTCATTTTTTAGCTTTTGAACCTGTGACAATAGGTCTCCGGTCTTCTGTTTCGGTTTACACACCTTGTTTGGAGGTTTAATGGAAATCGCTGTATTTTGCAATATTTTCACACATTTGTGAAGTAGTGAAAGAAATTTTCTTAGCACGTCCAAAGTGCGCTTGCTACTTCGCGTACTAATGAATATCTTTATTTGCTGCAAGTCAGATTCGCAGTGTTTTACACGATCTGCCAAATTGCTAATTAAGCTTAACGTTGTATCTGACATGTTTGACTTCAACTCAAGAATGAATAAATGACTGAGAAGTGAAGATTATAAGAGCTTGAAATTATAATGCAAAGGAAACATGAGTTTTTTCTTATGTTTGAAGATTTATATGAGATGAAATTTAAAAATTGCTTTCACGTGAAAGTGAAGTGAGCTTTGCAGTTTGAAGCATTTCAAAAGACGAAAGTCTTCATGATGCTTAAATTTTGTTTCACTCAATCGTTGCATAACTATTGAAAATTTCTCATATACAACTAATGCTTCTAATTTCAGTTTATGTTTTATTCAAAATGTAAGCAGATAACAAAGTACAAACATGCATAGTATTCATAACATTGCAAACATATCAATATACATAATTATACACAATTGTTTTCATGAAATCAAACACAAGCAAATGTTTACAATTGTTATAATGTCAAACATTCAATGTGAAAAGTATTTTTGTTATGCAATGTTGTCACTCCCTGTTTTTCATCCAGACTTGTGACTGGCATTGGTCAGGTTACCCACGGCATCAGCGAGGTCGGAAAATGGTAACTCTGAGCCAGAAACCTATTTTCCTAGTATCATACACTACGCAAAATCAGCACCCATTAGAGGCCTTCCAGGCGACCTTCTACAATTTGCTACACCTATAATGTAGAGTGCTGGACTACTCGGGTGTAACAAACGGGGTATTGCTGACTCGTTGTAGGCACAACGCCGAACTTATGATCTCAGATACATGAATGGCTATACTGAAGCAAGAATCGAGTGCTACAGCCGCATAGATCGATCAGTGAACGATTGGAAATATGCGATCAACTTCAAGTACCCAAAACCACAAGCTAGGCTCGAAAACTCGTAGACTTATTTCTCTTTTGATCTAAGAGAAGGCTACAGAGTTCACTTTCAAACACACCTCTTAAGCACATAGAGGCATATTTGCTCGCTTTACTTGCAGGCAGGAAATGCTAACTTTAATCTCAGAAAGCATTTCCTTTTATGTATCGCAACTTATGAGCAAAGAAGCGATTGAAGTTTGAATTTTGAATTTTGAAAAAAACTGAGGCAGCGCTAAAGGCAGTTACTCGACAGGGCACACTTAGGAATAAGCATCCGATTGCTTGTGTTTTCCACTCTCTTTGTAAAGACTGTGTGGAGTGTCGGACCACAGCGATACATCGAGGTTGCCACTCCCTATTTTTCATTGCCTGTAGCGCGACATGATGACCATGAGCGGTTCCTAGTATTGGTACTGTACATCACCTTACACCAATACTAAGCTGGTCTAACGACACCTCCATACTCATGGTAGCCTCTCAAATTTTACTTTTGCCAAAATGTTTTTGCGAAGTTGACAAAATCATTGCATTGCATCCAAGACCGTAGCATATTGAGCAATGAGAAACAAATCTCGTCGAAGCTATACTTCTATGCTCATGCTACCAGACGCAAATAACAAATCACTTGCCAAAATCGCTTTTTGTATATGATCTAATGGCTATCACAGAGAATGATCGTATTCGTCAGGTGATGTCAAAGTGATCGACAACATGAGCTGGCCAGACTCAAGAGCGAAAAACTATGAGGTATCGCGACATACGGTTCTCATGTTCAAACCAGAAGGTCAAAAAACCTCTCAGATATTTTCTCTGTATCTCTGATGCACCAAGTTCATAGTGCGAGGAGAAATCTGAGAAGTTCAATCCCAGCAGACTAACAGCACTTCTGAGCTAAGAGCTTGCTACTGGAATGACGAATATTGAAAAATGTGGAGCTTATATACCCGATGGCCAAAATTAATGCGCATCGCATTATAATTGTGCATAAAAGGTTAGGAATATTTTTTTACCGTTTTTATTTATACGCTCATATGAAATAGTTCCAGAATTATCACTTGATTCCGCATTATATTTGTACAAATGGCTCGAGATTTTGAAATCTGTGAATGAAGTAGTTTTTCTATGAAGATTATGTGAAATCAGTTTCAGCAAAATATCATTTTTTTCAAGTTTCATGGACTTGGTGGAATTTGTGCATATGGCTTATGATTGTGAGATCTGTGAGATTTGCTGCAAATGTTGATTTGTTGAATTTGATCATTATGAAGATTTTATTTTTTTCATGAAATCTTGTGTGAACGCCAGTCTCAGAAAGATATCAATTTTTCAAGTTTCATGGACTTGATGCTGCATTTTTGTGCATATTGCTTATGATTGTGAAAATTGTATTTTTTTTGAGATTTGCATGTGCCTATAATTTTTTGAAAGATTTGCATGAGCCTATAATTTTTTTGAATAAATGAAGCCTATATTTTTTTTTTGAAATCTTGAGATCCCGCGTTAATTTCTAGATTTTCAACAATATGAAGATTTGATTTTTTTCATGAGATCTTGTGTGAACGCCAGTCTCAGAAAGATATCAATTTTTCATGTTTCATGGACTTGATGCTGCATTTTTTTTGTGCATATGGCTTATGATTGTGAGATCTGTGAGATTTGCATGTGCCTATAATTTTTTGAATAAATGAAGCCTATAACTTTTTTTGAAATTTTGTGTGAACGCCAGTTTCAATAAGATACCAATTTTTCAAGTTTCATGGACTTAGCTGCATTTTCTTGTGCATATGGCTTATGATTGTGAAATTTGTAATTTTTTTTTCTCATGAAAACTGGTGTGAACGCTAGTTTCAGAGCACAAATGTTGAAGGTTTTGAAATCTGAGTGTTTGAGTGAGTTTTATGAAGCCTATAATTTTTGAAGAATGAAGCCTATAGTTCGTTTTTTGATATCTTGAGATCCCACGTTAATTTCTAGAGTTTCACAATTTTTCACAATTTTCGATGCATATTTTTTGTTGAGAGCATGAAATTAAATTCAGAGTTGCATTATTTTTGTCCATATGGCTTATGATTGTGATATCTCAATTGTTTGAAAAAAAAAAAGATTGAATATGAAAATTTCATGTCGGAGCTAGTTTTTTGAAGCAAGAACATTTTCTGCGTGCTACATGGACGCGAGTTCACAATATTGAAATTTGTTATTTTTTTTGAAAGAATTGCATGAGCCTATAATTTTGAATAAATGGAGCCTATAATTTTTTTATGAAATCTTGAGATACCTCGTTAATTTCTAGATTTTGAACATTATGAAGATTTGATTTTTTTTTCATGAAATATTGTGTGAAATAAAGCCTATAGTTCGTTTTATTGAAATCTTGAGATCCCTCGTCAACTTCTAGATTTTTCACAATTTTTCGCAATTTTCGATGCATATTTTGCTGTTGAGAGCATGCAATTACAATTCAGAGTTGCATTATTTTTGTACATATGGCTTATGATCGTGAGATTTAACATGTTTGAAAATAAAAAAGAAGCTTTTTCATACAATCTCATGTTTGATTTTTTTTAAATTTCAACACAGCAGAATTTGTGAATTTGCTGTTCATGTTTTGCATTATTTTTGTACATCTGGGTCCGTATTACAGAAGCATCTTACTATTTATTTTAAGTAATATTTTATCCTTGAATAATTTCCTGAGGTAAGGAAAAAAAAGAAGATTTTCTTAAGTAGTATTCCTAAAAAATCTTAAGGAAATCGTTCGTAAAATATTCCTTATCTTTATTTTTAACCTTAAAAAATATCTATCCGCGTTTCTAAGGAACTTCGGTAATTCCGTGTCTAAATATAGAACGGAAATTGGAATTCCAATAGTTCGCCAACTAAATATAGAACCGGAAGCTGGAATTCCGGTATTTTCCAGCACAAAAATAGAACCGGAATAAGGAAGTGCGCACTAAATATATCGTGCAGACGGCATTTGTCATCGTTTACCTTTGTAAATATGGAAAAACAAGAGGTCAAGAAACGTTCTCCGAATTTTTCCCTGCATGATTGTATGCTGTTGGCAGAGGTTATGGGAGGACCAAGCGGAACACAAAATCTAACCCGTTACCAATACGTGCATAGAAAGCACACACCCTGTGAGTATATCTGTACAACTAAAATATATCTAAGCAGTAGTCAGTGCCAACTGACGGCAACTGTTACAATATTGCATCCTGACTGTACGAAACAGAACGAATGGATACTAAAGGACTAGTGATAAATCATCGCTAAATTATAACTACAGTAACTTCCAAATTGCATGTATACATGTTTGTATCACAGAGGCAGCAGAGTGCGTTGTTGATTTGACACACCCCTTTGACCACGCCCCCCCCCATTTTATTTTAAATCCAAGTCTCATTTATAATGATGGTGAACTTGTTACTATTGATAACTTACAAAAACAATGTTTTTTGGAATTTTTATTCTGTTATCTTTGTAATGTACAAAGTTAAGATAATCAAAATTCCAACTACACACCCTGCCCCTGTGGTTTGTTCAATAGTCAGACCGAACAGTCGAAATATTGAGACTAGTGTGATCTTATGTGTGTATCAAAACTTTTTCACATACATTTTTTTTAGCGTTGTATTAGAAAGTTTTGAATTTAGACACATTGAGTGCATTTTAAAGAGCTACAGACTCACCTATTCTTATTGTTTTTTTTGTTTTTGTTTAAGCTATTACAACAAAAACCAAGCGGTACATGTGGGAGGAGACCATACCAAAGATGTATAACGCTGGGTCAGAGTTCCCACGCTCATCCATTGATCTTCTGAAGAAGTGGGACAACTTGGTGCAGAGGCATAAAAACTTATACCAAGATTACATCCAAAATCAACAAAAAACTGGTATAATTCATTAAATTCATTAAATGTATTTTTGTTGCTATTCATATTCTATGTTCAGTACACAAAAGTAATGCACTTTATGGATAAAATTGCTGTCAAAATGGCTTTTCTTTATATAAACTTTTATTCTTCATATTGTGTGTCATATAATTGAAGTGACAATCTTATTCAAAATCAATACATTCACATGTAAAACATACATCACTTTTGACTGAAAAACCATACAACTACTTACTAAATAATGAATTTATAGAAAAAATTAAATACTGATAAGGCCAAAAAGAAAATGTTTGTTTAGGGTAACCTTCCCAAAATTTCTAGGTAGGGTAGGTAGGGATTTTTATTTTTTTTATTTTTTTTTTTTCAAAATCTGTCGTAAGTTCAGAGTGTTTTCTTGCACATGGCAGTCTTTCCTACATTACTGTCATTGCCTGACTTTGTTTCATCATATAAACAATAATTCTGATTAAAATCTGCATTTATCCGCCCTTCGTTACTCTCTTTTCGCTAACGAATACTTTTTTTGCTCAGAAACGGAAAAAAAAATAGTTAGGGTCATCACATTTTTATAGGTAAGGTCGGGTTACCCGAAACAGACATATTTCTTTTTAAGGCCTAACAAGATTTTAACTGTATATTTAATAGCTGAAAGCGCAAAACAATATTAATGATTGATGAACGCTTAAAGATTTACTATGGTCTACTATAGTCTCACAAAGAAGAAATACCGTGTTTTATGCGTATTTCTTTCAAATTTAACTCGGTTACCTTCAAAAGAACCTTTGTGTTGGATTTGTTTATAAATACATTTATGACACTAGTAAGGAAAAACATATGTCTTGTGTTTGCAAATTTATCATTTTAATATTGCAACAGTTGATCATGTATCAAAAAATCTTAATACAAGGAATTACTATTGTTTATCCATTTTTTCGATTATGTTCCACAATGATAATCATTTACACTGCACTTATTCCAGGTGGTGGACCTAATGCTGGGACCATTGGTCTATTGACAGATGCTGTAATATCTGTAGTTGGGAAAAAAGCCTGCAGCCTAATTGGAATCTCCGCCCAGGCCGGAATGCCAATGGACTCGGGATTTCTACAGCTGCCCTCCAACAAGTAAACTCATTAATCGTTGCATGTATAGCTGTAATAGTAACCTCCCGACCATATTGAGTGTAACAGATACTGCTTTTGTTACCATTAAACAGCTAAATACTGGGATTTCTCGCTACCCATTTCTAATGTAAAAGCAGGGTTGGTTTCTTTTGCGATCAGATATGAGATTTTTCACCATGTTGATTTCTAGCCTCTTACATTTTAAGCGAGTTGCAAACACCTTAACTTTAGAACCACTCTTCTTATCCATGTTTCCTTAGTGCATCAGACTAATATTTTCATAGTATCATTCATATATAGAAAGACAACACTGCGATAAATAAAAAAAATGCATTCATTCAAGTGTTTGTTATTGCTTATAAAATTGTAAAGATTAAATAAATAAAGCTAATGACATGTAATAACTAATGGGGTTATCATTTTTTAATTGTTCACCTGCAGCACATGCTCATAGATGAAACATAAATAAGCACTCAATTCTTCCAGGAGTGGGTGCATTAATAAGTATTAACACTGTACATACAAAGAACTTTTATAAAAAGAATGAAGTTACATATTTTTAACAAATTGTTCAGGTAGTGAATGCATCTTGATTGATTAAACTGTTTTCATAAATGTTTTATGTATCACAAACTGAACATTTTAATTTCATTGCAATCATAAACCAGAAAACTGTTTATATTTTTCAGTGTGTCCACAGGCATTTCCACAACTATTGGGAGTGATCTTAACAGGTAAAAGTATGGCTATAGTAAAAGCAACTTTTAAAATAAATGTTAGGATTAAGAAACAATATCAATTTGCAAATATACTGTCTGACAGTTAAGTTAATATGTAAACTGGTTATACATATTATCAGTTATCTCATACAGATACATTTCTGTTTAGATTGTGATGAAAGCTATCACTATATATAATAAATAGAAAATTTGTATCTAGTTCAAGTGAACAAAGGAAGAGGCCACAAGAACAACAACAACAGGGCTATGTGAAAAGCTGAGAATGCAAATTCAAAATTCAAAATGCAATAATTTTATTGTGTGTTGTTTTTTTCCAACTACTTTAATTGTAAATGATATCTGTATTTTATTATTTGTACCAAGTATTTATATCTCCTAAAACCATTACAGTGCATCAACATGGGGAATAAGTGCCAGTTCCAATGCAAGTCTTAGTGCCAGTGAAGACTTGGTTACAAATTACAGGTAACTTTTCAGGACTGTATCATTTATTATTATTATAAGGAGTTGCCAAAACGGTCAATTTTTGAGAGTGCATGTTAATGCTGAAATTCACTTGTGTGTGTATATATATTGGTCCAGGGCTGGTCATATTTTTCAATATTGGGTCAGCAAATATGTATACATGTAGTACCATTTCAGGGTTTGCTCTCACCAGATATGGTTTCCTTTCCCCTGTATATCCCATAATGGGTCACCTTATAATCTCTGCAACTTATATTATACAATGAAGTACAATTATACTTCAATAGTGGTTAAAACTTGCAGCTGTTATGTTCTTCATACATCAATATATTATAAGTCATTTTTCTCAAGCTATTCATTTTTAATGTAATGAAATATTTTTTTTCTTTCAGCCCAGTTCAGATGGTGACAGACCTTAATGTGACCAGTGAGACATACAACATGTAAGTAACACATTCATGCCAATTTTTTTACTGCAAACTGTGTGAATAATGTCTATTCATAAAATGAAGTTGTAAACTTTTCATCAGCACATCATCCAATGATTTCAGGCCATGGCACAATCTAAAACAAAGGATAAAAGTTGTCACTGTTAATAAATGAACTGTATATGTATGTACAAAGTAGAAGAAAGTCTCACAATCAATTCTTGTACTGTATTTATCAGTACCAAGTTAACTTATAATATGTTATTGAATGAAACTTTATACAAAATGCTTATACTTATATGGCAAACCTGTTTCTGTGGTAACTTTGTTTGGGGTGTTCAAATCACCTTTAGTGATAGCTCAAGTTTCTTTTTATACTTGTAATTAAAACTGACTTATTGTTTGCAACAGTGACTCAGTGATCTGCACCTGTTCCTGCCATACTGTGATGCAAGGTTTGTGGGAAGAGAAGCTACGGCTCCAGATCAGGGTGCTCAAAAAACAGCTTGGCGAAGAATGATTATAGCCTCGGATTCATTTGTACTTTTAATGTTCAGGTATAAGATCATAATATATTTCACGGAGTGACCACCAAAATCTCTATTTCACAATTGGTGTAGCTCATCTGTGAAATATTGGCTTCTGGGTTTACAATGTGAAATATTTTGCTATCTTACACTGAAATCAACACTTCTTTTATTATATGCATAAATATATGAGATAAAATAATTAAAATTTATTGGAAGTTTTTCAGGCAACCGGCCAAAATTTAGGCAAATGTAATGTCATTTCAGAATTGACATCATAAAAAGTGTGTACCAGCACTTTGCACGTTCATTTTGTATATGCATTTCCTTTCAGTAGGAGCTTGTTAAATTTAAAAAATTAAAGAATGGTATCAAAATGTTATTTCACCTATTGAAATATCCTTTTTAATTCATCGGTTAATCTCTATATATCATTATAGAGGGTATAATAAAAAAAACTTACATGTACTGCTTAAAAGTAGGTGTTGGCGAAGTAATCTCTGTACTGCATACCATGTTGAGGAGCAATGTTGTTGTCCATGTTGTTAGCATTGCCGCCGTCATCAATCACGTCTGGCATTGGTATGTTCCGCGCTTTACAGATATTGTGCAAAACAGCGCAGGTCAGAACAATTCTGTAATTTAGAGAAACAATGGAATGTTCTTATTCAGAAATTTAAGAACACTACTGTTCAATTTCAGAATAATTATGTTAACACCGCAAATAACTTGTTTTCTTTAATGTTTTTGAATTAATGAATTGATACACTTTAATAGTATAGATTTTCAGTGATTTTTTGGGAGATTATTTTTACAGCCTGTGCCTTGCAATTTGGAAAAAAGGTTCACTTTGGGAAAAATAAACAGGTCACATTGGCTTAAGTAATGGCAAATATACATGTATTTACCTTTTTATGAATACATTATCATGTGAAAGAGTAAGTCTTGTAGAGATTTTGTTCATTTTCAAGAAATTTTTTATTTATTAAAGTAGCCTTCATTAATTAACTTGGAAAAAATATATGATTTTGGTGGGGGGGGAGGGGGGAGAATTACACGAGGGTAAACAGCCTTTAGAAGGCAGTAAATTGCAACCAAGAGAGCAAAAAAATAAAATAATTTGAAACAAAGCTGTTTCATATTATGTATTGAATCTAATAAAATTAAATGTATTAAAAACCTAATATGAAAAAATCAGTTGTATATTCAGATATTGTTTCAGAAAATGTCTGGTAATCCAGTATGTAAGTAAACATTGAAATCAACAAACCACACTGACCAAAAATAATAATAATACCATAAATGTGTTTTTTAAATGGATTGAATTTACAAATATTGTCAATTTAATTTTGTAAATTTGAAAGGGTTCTTTCAACAACATTAAACAAAAAGGCTCCATACATTGTCTAAACACAGTATTAAGTGCTTTTTGGTTATTTCAATGTATTAGGATTTGATTAACAGAGTGTTAAATAGTAAATACATGTCAGTACTGGGTGTTTGTATGTCAAAAGAAATCATTTTTAACTGAATCTTTAATCATATTAAGAGGGGTTAATGCACCCGGTGAAAGGTTGTTTTCATTTTCTAATTTAACATATGTTTGCATATATATATATAAATATAAATTTTACAATTTTCTTTCAGTGTTGACAAATGTTTCAATAATTGTTCACTTTGTTTACTATATCAATGTCATGCAGATTAATTACATTGTCC
Source organism: Mya arenaria (assembly GCF_026914265.1). Lineage (NCBI taxonomy): Eukaryota > Metazoa > Mollusca > Bivalvia > Myida > Myidae > Mya > Mya arenaria. The sequence continues at coordinate 15,310,329 of NC_069124.1, read as the reverse complement.
CACATCTTCTTGGGGACAGCGGATATGCTGGGCGAAGGTGGCTACTTACCCCATACCTCAATCCCCAGCCTGGTAGCCAAACAGCATACAACAGGTAAATGTAATTATTCTGCATGACATTGATATAGTAAACAAAGTGAACAATTATTGAAACATTTGTCAACACTGAAAGAAAATTGTAAAATTTAATCATGTAATAAGGTGATCTGTAACACTAGAAGCTTTCACGAGACATAACTAAACCTATATCTTCATCAAAGTAATTAAAAACAACAATGCCCTCTTCATTATTTTCTTTCTGAACTCCTTTGAATACACTGATGCATACATGTTCTCACGGTGCATTTGCTTTGATATGGCAGTGGTAAGAAAATAATCTTATTTACACTCGTCAATGTATATGTAATGATATATATACATATTTTTTTTTTCAGATCCCATAAAATTACTAGAGCCAAGGTGGAGAGAGGCATAGGCCAACTTAAAAGACGATTCGGTGTTCTCCATGGTGAAATTAGGGTGCAGCCAGAAAAAGCTTGCAGGTATTAGTAATATGCAAAACAAAAATTGCATAAAAAAGTATACTTTTAAGTTTCATGCACTTTTTCAAACAAAAACAAAACTGATGTATGGGCATGTGGCCATTGTCAGAAGAGTAGTTCCTAATGAAACAATGAACATGTTTGGCCCAGGAACTTGATGGACATGTTGATTATGGGTAGGTGACCCTATTGATTTGGAGGTTTATATCAAACGTTTTATGGTGACATTGAGCTGAAAATTTTAGCTATTGTGTCCTAGACAAAATACATAGGCCAAAACTTTAGGCCAAAACTTTAAGGAAAGTTTTTAGTTAAAAAACAAGCAAGTATTTGTGTAAGCTTAATTTCGTAGACAATGTACTTATTGAAAATGTAACTTCGAAGAAATTGCTTGGAATTGTTATTGATTCATCATTGTCATGGAACCTGCAAGTTGACTTTGTCTGCAAGAAAGTAACTGCAAAGATAGCTCTTTTAAAAAGACTTAATTACTTTTTAACGGATCAAATGAGACATTTGTTTTATAAATCGTATATACTTCCTATGTTTGACTATTGTTGTAGTGTTTGGGGGAAAGGCAAGCAAACGCATACGAAACGAATAACCATGCTTCAAAAAAGAGCTGCTAAAATTATTCTCTTTAAGCCTATTAGAACGCCATCGCATGAATTATTTAAACAATTAGAATGGCTTCAATTTGAATACCGTTGCAAATATCAAACGGCTGTTATGGTATATAAATCTATTAACAATCTTACACCGAGTTATATAAGAGACATTATAAAGTTATCAAACAATACAAGATATGGATTACGATCTTCTACGCGACAAGACATTGCCCACATTCGACATAAAACTCAATACAAGAAACACTCGTTTGCATGCTACAGCGGGACAGTTTGGAACTCTTTACCAGAACGAATACGTAAATCGAACACGGAAAATACATTTAAAGCCTGCTGCAAGAAGTTCTTTTTACATCATCAATTGCAAAAACCGTTGTAAGAATTGTACGCATAATTCCATGACTATTGTTTTTACATTATATATATCTCGATTAAGGTGTTAAATACATGTGTGACTGTCCTACTTACTCAGTTAATAAATTTTAATGATACGATTTGTTAACCTTTAGGTACAAATTGATGTATTGTTCGGCATTGATCTTATAATTAATGTATTATATTCATGTTTTTTTATGTTTTCGTATAACATTTTAATACGTACCCTTTTGAAATAACATAAATTTATGCTTGCGTTTTCATTCTAAGCATTTATGTGTGTGTGCGTGTGTATGTTCTTTCAGAAGGCCACATTGTAAATAAGTCGTGTGTTATGTTTGTTTATAATATGATGCCTATGTCTTAATGTGTTACCTTCTTTAAATAAAGTTATTATTATTATTATTATTATTATTATTATTATTATTATTAAAGGAGCATTACTGTTACAAACATAAGCATGACACAGAAAATTTACTGAACACATACTGTTTTATTCAACTCATTCCTGCATTTGTTATGTCCAGCAAAGTTACAGCATAACATGTCAAACATACAACTCATGAGCTCACTGTTCCAGTTATATATATATATGCAAACATATGTTAAATTAGAAAATGAAAACAACCTTTCACCGGGTGCATTAACCCCTCTTAATATGATTAAAGATTCAGTTAAAAATGATTTCTTTTGACATACAAACACCCAGTACTGACATGTATTTACTATTTAACACTCTGTTAATCAAATCCTAATACATTGAAATAACCAAAAAGCACTTAATACTGTGTTTAGACAATGTATGGAGCCTTTTTGTTTAATGTTGTTGAAAGAACCCTTTCAAATTTACAAAATTAAATTGACAATATTTGTAAATTCAATCCATTTAAAAAACACATTTATGGTATTATTATTATTTTTGGTCAGTGTGGTTTGTTGATTTCAATGTTTACTTACATACTGGATTACCAGACATTTTCTGAAACAATATCTGAATATACAACTGATTTTTTCATATTAGGTTTTTACTACATTTAATTTTATTAGATTCAATACATAATATGAAACAGCTTTGTTTCAAATTATTTTATTTTTTTGCTCTTTTGGTTGCAATTTACTGCCTTCTAAAGGCTGTTTACCCTCGTGTAATTCTCCCCCCTCCCCCCCCCCCCCACCAAAATCATATATTTTTTCCAAGTTAATTAATGAAGGCTACTTTAATAAATAAAAAAAACAATGAATTTCTTGAAAATGAACAAAATCTCTACAAAACTTACTCTTTCACATGATAATGTATTCATAAAAAGGTAAAAACATGTATATTTGCCATTACTTAAGCCAATGTGACCTGTTTATTTTTCCCAAAGTGAACCTTTTTTCCAAATTGCAAGGCACAGGCTGTAAAAATAATCTCCCAAAAAATCACTGAAAATCTATACTATTAAAGTGTATCAATTCATTAATTCAAAAACATTAAAGAAAACAAGTTATTTGCGGTGTTAACATAATTATTCTGAAATTGAACAGTAGTGTTCTTAAATTTCTGAATAAGAACATTCCATTGTTTCTCTAAATTACAGAATTGTTCTGACCTGCGCTGTTTTGCACAATATCTGTAAAGCGCGGAACATACCAATGCCAGACGTGATTGATGACGGCGGCAATGCTAACAACATGGACAACAACATTGCTCCTCAACATGGTATGCAGTACAGAGATTACTTCGCCAACACCTACTTTTAAGCAGTACATGTAAGTTTTTTTATTATATCCTCTATAATGATATATAGAGATTAACCGATGAATTAAAAAGGATATTTCAATAGGTGAAATAACATTTTGATACCATTCTTTAATTTTTTAAATTTAACAAGCTCCTACTGAAAGGAAATGCATATACAAAATGAACGTGCAAAGTGCTGGTACACACTTTTTATGATGTCAATTCTGAAATGACATTACATTTGCCTAAATTTTGGCCGGTTGCCTGAAAAACTTCCAATAAATTTTAATTATTTTATCTCATATATTTATGCATATAATAAAAGAAGTGTTGATTTCAGTGTAAGATAGCAAAATATTTCACATTGTAAACCCAGAAGCAAATATGTCACAGATGAGCTACACCAATTGTGAAATAGAGATTTTGGTGGTCACTCCGTGAAATATATTATGATCTTATACCTGAACATTAAAAGTACAAATGAATCCGAGGCTATAATCATTCTTCGCCAAGCTGTTTTTTGAGCACCCTGATCTGGAGCCGTAGCTTCTCTTCCCACAAACCTTGCATCACAGTATGGCAGGAACAGGTGCAGATCACTGAGTCACTGTTGCAAACAATAAGTCAGTTTTAATTACAAGTATAAAAAGAAACTTGAGCTATCACTAAAGGTGATTTGAACACCCCAAACAAAGTTACCACAGAAACAGGTTTGCCATATAAGTATAAGCATTTTGTATAAAGTTTCATTCAATAACATATTATATGTTAACTTGGTACTGATAAATACAGTACAAGAATTGATTGTGAGACTTTCTTCTACTTTGTACATACATATACAGTTCATTTATTAACAGTGACAACTTTTATCCTTTGTTTTAGATTGTGCCATGGCCTGAAATCATTGGATGATGTGCTGATGAAAAGTTTACAACTTCATTTTATGAATAGACATTATTCACACAGTTTGCAGTAAAAAAAATGGCATGAATGTGTTACTTACATGTTGTATGTCTCACTGGTCACATTAAGGTCTGTCACCATCTGAACTGGGCTGAAAGAAAAAAAATATTTCATTACATTAAAAATGAATAGCTTGAGAAAAATGACTTATAATATATTGATGTATGAAGAACATAACAGCTGCAAGTTTTAACCACTATTGAAGTATAATTGTACTTCATTGTATAATATAAGTTGCAGAGATTATAAGGTGACCCATTATGGGATATACAGGGGAAAGGAAACCATATCTGGTGAGAGCAAACCCTGAAATGGTACTACATGTATACATATTTGCTGACCCAATATTGAAAAATATGACCAGCCCTGGACCAATATATATACACACACAAGTGAATTTCAGCATTAACATGCACTCTCAAAAATTGACCGTTTTGGCAACTCCTTATAATAATAATAAATGATACAGTCCTGAAAAGTTACCTGTAATTTGTAACCAAGTCTTCACTGGCACTAAGACTTGCATTGGAACTGGCACTTATTCCCCATGTTGATGCACTGTAATGGTTTTAGGAGATATAAATACTTGGTACAAATAATAAAATACAGATATCATTTACAATTAAAGTAGTTGGAAAAAAACAACACACAATAAAATTATTGCATTTTGAATTTTGAATTTGCATTCTCAGCTTTTCACATAGCCCTGTTGTTGTTGTTCTTGTGGCCTCTTCCTTTGTTCACTTGAACTAGATACAAATTTTCTATTTATTATATATAGTGATAGCTTTCATCACAATCTAAACAGAAATGTATCAATATGAGATAACTGATAATATGTATAACCAGTTTACATATTAACTTAACTGTCAGACAGTATATTTGCAAATTGATATTGTTTCTTAATCCTAACATTTATTTTAAAAGTTGCTTTTACTATAGCCATACTTTTACCTGTTAAGATCACTCCCATTAGTTGTGGAAATGCCTGTAGACACACTGAAAAATATAAACAGTTTTCTGGTTTATGATTGCAATGAAATTAAAATGTTCAGTTTGTGATACATAAAACATTTATGAAAACAGTTTAATCAATCAAGATGCATTCACTACCTGAACAATTTGTTAAAAATATGTAACTTCATTCTTTTTATAAAAGTTCTTTGTATGTACAGTGTTAATACTTATTAATGCACCCACTCCTGGAAGAATTGAGTGCTTATTTATGTTTCATCTATGAGCATGTGCTGCAGGTGAACAATTAAAAAATGATAACCCCATTAGTTATTACATGTCATTAGCTTTATTTATTTAATCTTTACAATTTTATAAGCAATAACAAACACTTGAATGAATGCATTTTTTTATTTATCGCAGTGTTGTCTTTCTATATATGAATGATACTATGAAAATATTAGTCTGATGCACTAAGGAAACATGGATAAGAAGAGAGGTTCTAAAGTTAAGGTGTTTGCAACTCGCTTAAAATGTAAGAGGCTAGAAATCAACATGGTGAAAAATCTCATATCTGATCGCAAAAGAAACCAACCCTGCTTTTACATTAGAAATGGGTAGCGAGAAATCCCAGTATTTAGCTGTTTAATGGTAACAAAAGCAGTATCTGTTACACTCAATATGGTCGGGAGGTAACTATTACAGCTATACATGCAACGATTAATGAGTTTACTTGTTGGAGGGCAGCTGTAGAAATCCCGAGTCCATTGGCATTCCGGCCTGGGCGGAGATTCCAATTAGGCTGCAGGCTTTTTTCCCAACTACAGATATTACAGCATCTGTCAATAGACCAATGGTCCCAGCATTAGGTCCACCACCTGGAATAAGTGCAGTGTAAATGATTATCATTGTGGAACATAATCGAAAAAATGGATAAACAATAGTAATTCCTTGTATTAAGATTTTTTGATACATGATCAACTGTTGCAATATTAAAATGATAAATTTGCAAACACATGACATATGCTTTTCCTTACTAGTGTCATAAATGTATTTATAAACAAATCCAACACAAAGGTTCTTTTGAAGGGTACCGAGTTAAATTTGAAAGAAATAAGCATAAAACACGGTATTTCTTCTTTGTGAGACTATAGTAGACCATAGTAAATCTTTAAGCGTTCATCAATCATTAATATTGTTTTGCGCTTTCAGCTATTAAATATACAGTTAAAATCTTGTTAGGCCTTAAAAAGAAATATGTCTGTTTCGGGTAACCCGACCTTACCTATAAAAATGTGCTGACCCTAACTATTTTTTTTTCCGTTTCTGAGCAAAAAAAGTATTCGTTAGCGAAAAGAGAGTAACGAAGGGCGGATAAATGCAGATTTTAATCAGAATTATTGTTTATATGATGAAACAAAGTCAGGCAATGACAGTAATGTAGGAAAGACTGCCATGTGCAAGAAAACACTCTGAACTTACGACAGATTTTGAAAAAAAAAAAAAAAATAAATAAAAATCCCTACCTACCCTACCTAGAAATTTTGGGAAGGTTACCCTAAACAAACATTTTCTTTTTGGCCTTATCAGTATTTAATTTTTTCTATAAATTCATTATTTAGTAAGTAGTTGTATGGTTTTTCAGTCAAAAGTGATGTATGTTTTACATGTGAATGTATTGATTTTGAATAAGATTGTCACTTCAATTATATGACACACAATATGAAGAATAAAAGTTTATATAAAGAAAAGCCATTTTGACAGCAATTTTATCCATAAAGTGCATTACTTTTGTGTACTGAACATAGAATATGAATAGCAACAAAAATACATTTAATGAATTTAATGAATTATACCAGTTTTTTGTTGATTTTGGATGTAATCTTGGTATAAGTTTTTATGCCTCTGCACCAAGTTGTCCCACTTCTTCAGAAGATCAATGGATGAGCGTGGGAACTCTGACCCAGCGTTATACATCTTTGGTATGGTCTCCTCCCACATGTACCGCTTGGTTTTTGTTGTAATAGCTTAAACAAAAACAAAAAAAACAATAAGAATAGGTGAGTCTGTAGCTCTTTAAAATGCACTCAATGTGTCTAAATTCAAAACTTTCTAATACAACGCTAAAAAAAAATGTATGTGAAAAAGTTTTGATACACACATAAGATCACACTAGTCTCAATATTTCGACTGTTCGGTCTGACTATTGAACAAACCACAGGGGCAGGGTGTGTAGTTGGAATTTTGATTATCTTAACTTTGTACATTACAAAGATAACAGAATAAAAATTCCAAAAAACATTGTTTTTGTAAGTTATCAATAGTAACAAGTTCACCATCATTATAAATGAGACTTGGATTTAAAATAAAATGGGGGGGGGCGTGGTCAAAGGGGTGTGTCAAATCAACAACGCACTCTGCTGCCTCTGTGATACAAACATGTATACATGCAATTTGGAAGTTACTGTAGTTATAATTTAGCGATGATTTATCACTAGTCCTTTAGTATCCATTCGTTCTGTTTCGTACAGTCAGGATGCAATATTGTAACAGTTGCCGTCAGTTGGCACTGACTACTGCTTAGATATATTTTAGTTGTACAGATATACTCACAGGGTGTGTGCTTTCTATGCACGTATTGGTAACGGGTTAGATTTTGTGTTCCGCTTGGTCCTCCCATAACCTCTGCCAACAGCATACAATCATGCAGGGAAAAATTCGGAGAACGTTTCTTGACCTCTTGTTTTTCCATATTTACAAAGGTAAACGATGACAAATGCCGTCTGCACGATATATTTAGTGCGCACTTCCTTATTCCGGTTCTATTTTTGTGCTGGAAAATACCGGAATTCCAGCTTCCGGTTCTATATTTAGTTGGCGAACTATTGGAATTCCAATTTCCGTTCTATATTTAGACACGGAATTACCGAAGTTCCTTAGAAACGCGGATAGATATTTTTTAAGGTTAAAAATAAAGATAAGGAATATTTTACGAACGATTTCCTTAAGATTTTTTAGGAATACTACTTAAGAAAATCTTCTTTTTTTTCCTTACCTAAGGAAATTATTCAAGGATAAAATATTACTTAAAATAAATATTAAGATGCTTCTGTAATACGGACCCTGAGTATTTTTTTTGAAAAATGAAAAATGCTGCTGACAAAATGTTGAATGTTTGTGTGATATGTGTATTTCGAGCCATTTTTTTTAAGTATAACGCCAGTGGCTGTTATCTTCAAGCATTAAAAGGGAAAACTAATTTTCATCGTAACCCTATTATGTGGTCCTAACCTAGTTTTATTTGTTCACAAATTTGAAAATAAAGGCTACGCCAAAGGCAGTTACTCGACAAGGCACACTTAGGAAGAAGCATCCGATTGCCTATGTTTCCCCTCTCATTGTAAAGACTGTGTGGACTGTCGGACCACGGCGATACAAAGAGGTTGCCACTCCCTATTTTTCATTGCCTGTAGCGTGACATGGTGAACATGAGCGGTTCCTAGTATTGGCACTGTACACCAATACTAAGCTGGTCTAACGACACCTCCATACTCATGCTAGCCTTTAAATTACTTTTGCCAAATCATTTTGCTGAACGAAAACATTGCCACATATCAATGTTCGGTCGTTCAAGAGGAATGTTTGTGATGAATGAAGTTTTGCACTTCGAAACCAAACTAAGAATGCAATGAGCCTAGTACATTTCACAACGCATCTACATTCTAACATTTTTTTAAAAAAGTGCTTGATCTTGCAATATTGATTTCAATTTTCATTCAAGCTGAACTTTGTAGACATTGACAAAACAACAGGCTTGCATCTTAAACCGCCGCATAAAGGACAGTGAGAAACGAATCTCGTCGACCCATGCTGGCACGAGCAAACAAATCATTTTGTCAACAGCATTTCGCAATGATGAAACATTTTAGAATGCAGTGCACATTTTGCTCTTGTGTACACTATCAAAATGTTTACCATTTACCAAGTTATGCTCCAACCAATATCGTAATCAATATGACAAGACCAAAGCTTAATAAATTTATGAATTACAAGCAGCATTACTGCTAAAATTTTGTTCAATCACAAATGTTCCTCGGTTTCAGCCGTGACCAAGTCTGGCTGTTTCTCATAAATAAATATAGTGAAAAACCGTTTGACTGTGGTTTCAATGAAAAAAATCGACACACCAAAATGTAACCAATTTTATGAAAACAAATGTGTTATCTTTCGTGAACAATACTTTGGATGGCCAAAAAAACAAACAACAGTACTCACAATAGCAAACAAGACCCGCGTTACTGGGGTAAGCAAGACAGCACAAACATAAAAGCAAACAGATAAATCAGTATTTCTCCATTTGATTTTTATTTTTTGAAATGATTTACTGTATGTTAAATTTTCAATGTTCATGTAAAACACGAAAAACAAGTGTTGGAGAATTACTGATGAAACAACGCAACGGTACAAAGCACATATAATACAGCAATTTAAAACGAACAAGTGTGGATAGGTAACTTTTTTCAAATAAACAATGACATTTCAAATACATTGACGAATTCTGTCTGCTGTCTTCTGTCGGATCCCCTGTGTATGGCATCTCATCTGAAAAAAATGAAATGAAACAGTGTAAAAGACGAAACATTCTTACATACAATAGCAAATTAATGTTTACTCTGGTAAATTTTGGTTTCATTAATAACATTGGATTTTTACAAAAATGATAAATGCTTAATTTCAAAACATATTAACCATTCTCTCAGTTTTGATTTACAAATGACAGAGCAGTACACTAACAACGTGCTTAAAATTATGATTTTTTTGACAACTTTTCAAATTTTTCAAAATTTTTGACTTTGGATTTTCACCATAGCGCATTCGCTTTTTAGCTATATACCTACCAAAGCGCATTTGCGTTTAAGCGATGTAGTTTTTTCACGCTGAGTACCCCCCTTATGAAACTTTTTTTTACATTGAATTTAGAACGATTTATTTGAATCTCAAAATTAAGCACACAAAGTGACGATGTACAAATATTTTGGAGTGACGAGATTTTGGCTCGCTCGCCCGACCAAACTAAAAGACTTATAGATATACTTTAAGTCTTTTAGTTGGGCTGGACGAGGTAACCAAAAAGCTCGTCACCCTAAATTATTTGTACATCGTCACATGGTTTGCTTAAATTTGTGAGTCGATTTGTCATAAAAAGAGTAAAATGTATGATAAGATGCTTAGCATCTTCAAATAATTTGACATTCATCTTTTGGTTTGACAAATAATAAAGTGAAATGTATGATAAACTGCTTAGCATCTGTAAATAATTTGACGTTCATCTTTTGGTTTGACAAATAATAGAGTGAAATGTTTGATAAATGCTCAGTGTCATGAATCGATTTGACACTTAGCATTTGGTTTGACAACTGAAAGAATTATTTATTTGCGATTGTGTACTAGAAGAATTTGCATTGTATGACTATTTCTAAATGTCATGAACAAATAATGTCATATGGTTTGACAAAAAAGTAGATTGAAATACCATTCATTTGTGATGTTTTACACTTGTGAAATGCAGATCGAATGCATTATTTTTGTGCATATTTAATATGTAACACATACTTAATATCATTACAAAACTTGAAACCTACAGCAATTTATGATCTGTACAATGGAGAGACTTAATCGCAAAATTAAAAGAATTGCCATTCTTGAGGCTAGACTTGCTGTACTCAAAACAGAGTTACAGTCAGAACTGGAGCAGCTGAACAACTCCAATGACATGACAATGAACTATGGTTCAAAAACATTATCACCTGTTAAAACCGAGGTTGAAGACTGGGGTGACTGCGTAAGGACTTCAGAAATCATCAGCGAGGAGGACTGAGAATATGAAGCAAACAGGCAGCCCTTCACTCTTGGTGGGACATTCTGCAAAACGAGAAAATCTACAAACTGGGAAAACAGATGCCCTGTTTGTTTCTCAAAAAACTGTGGACATAAAGTGAACAGATGTTTGTTCAGAGAAGCCGCAACTCAGTGATTTAATATTCTACATTATTGTTGTATGTACCATATAATACTGGATGAACAAGTTCAAAAACTTTTTATCATATACTACTGGATAAACAAGTTAAAAAATAAATAAGCACTTTGTATTTTACCTCGTGTTGTTTTACTTCAATGTCCCGAAACCATTTAAACGAACAACTTCCACTGAGGTCAGACCAGCCATACAGAGCTGAAAAAACAAACCATTTCTGTTGAAAAATGAAAACATCAATGAGTAAAATAAGAACAATACTTGTTCAATTTGTTTGCCACCAAAAACATGAATCTTAAATGATCTTGTTTTCCCTGCCAGATGATATACAATAAAACTTAACAATATAAGCTTCAACTCACTAATTTTCATTTACTAAATATGAACACTGGCTAATTAACTTCTATTAAGTCTTTGACCACCAAAGAATATTTTCAGTGAGTTGTAAATGCTTAGTCTCAAAACATATTAACCATTCTCTCAGTTTTGATTTACAAATGACAGAGCAGTACACTAACAACGTGCTTAAAATTATGATTTTTTTGACAACTTTTCAAATTTTTCAAAATTTTTGACTTTGGATTTTCACCATAGCGCATTCGCTTTTTAGCTATATACCTACCAAAGCGCATTTGCGTTTAAGCGATGTAGTTTTTTCACGCTGAGTACCCCCCTTATGAAACTTTTTTTTACATTGAATTTAGAACGATTTAGTTGAATCTCAAAATTAAGCACACAAAGTGACGATGTACAAATATTTTGGGGTGACGAGATTTTGGCTCGCTCGCCCGACCAAACTAAAAGACTTATAGATATACTTTAAGTCTTTTAGTTGGGCTGTGCGAGGTAACCAAAAAGCTCGTCACCCTAAATTAATTGTACATCGTCACATGGTTTGCTTAAATTTGTGAGTCGATTTGTCATAAAAAGAGTAAAATGTATGATAAGATGCTTAGCATCTTCAAATAATTTGACGTTCATCTTTTGGTTTGACAAATAAAATGAGTAAAGTTTATGATAAACTGCTAAGCATGTGTAAATAATTTGACATTCATCTTTCGGTTTGACAAATAATATAGTGAAATGTATGACACATGCTAAATATCATAAATCTATTTGACACTTAGCATTTGGTTTGACAACTGAATGAGTGAAATGTATGACAAATGCTAAATGTCATGAATCTCTTTGACACATAGCTGTTATTTTGCTACCATAATGTGAAATAAGTTAAAAGAGCAAAATCAAATCATGTTGGTTCAGTGTTTCAGTATATTAAAGTACCAAGATGAGTTAACTTTACTGTTCATTGCAACTTTGAGATTTGTTTCTGATGAAATTTGGTGAAATTACTTACTTGTTATTGACAGAGCAGAACACACTGCATATTGGGTAGGCTTCAGGTTATATAGGCTAGGTTACTCCTCACAACTCTAAAACAAAACATTTTATTAACAAAACTGCACATATTGCTTGTTAGTTTTTTACATTTTTCATTCCATTAAAAGCATGGCTAAGTGCACATTTCATCCACATCAACAATGTTGAAATAATCCTGAAAACAAAATACTTCCTACATACAAACAGACACAGAAAAACTGTTCACATGCAGAAGGTATTATGTTCTCAACATTTCTTATCATTCACAACAGGAACAAAATTATGCATTTATGGCATTGGTAGATATCAAACACAAACTGAAAATTTATCTAATAGCAGTTCAATGTAATAAATCAAACACAGTGTCTGTTATTAGATAAATTATCAGTTTATAAAAATTATTCCAAGCATATTTCCAAACAGACTAAGCACTGAGATTATGATATGACAGTTCAATTCATGGAATTAATTTTCAGTGATTTTACTTACTTGTAAATGTACTTTCTTGGGTACTACCTTCAACCATTTTGATCACCAGCTTTCTGACACACAGGACGACTGCATCTGAACTGCCGTCTCTGGTTTAAAAAAAATAATTTTCAACATATTTTTCAAACAAACAAATAGAAGAAGATATTTATCAATCTTGCATGATTTGCCATTTCGTATTTCTGCCGGTCCATAGAATTACCGGAATCCCCTTATTACCGGAATCCACCGGAATCTACCATAATCTGATTAAATTATACCTAAATGTTGTTTGGGGATGTTTTTAAGCTTTAATATATGTAATGTACTAAGAGGTATACCTTTATAATCATATTTTCATATACAGAAAGTGTTTCAATAAGTGTGTCAATATGAATGAAAACTTTCCTTGACTACAAGGACTAAAGAAATGCACACAAGTGACATAAATTTAAATGTTTGGTACAAAAAGTAGACATTTAGAACTTAAAATTATGACACAGGATGTGAAACAACACTTTATAGCCGATAACAGTCGAACAAGAGACCACAAGATGTGGGTTTTTAACCCTTGGCAAATGAACCTTTAAAGGGATTATTGCATACCAAGGACAATTTATTGTTATTGAATTATATCATGTTTAATGTTATTATTACATAATATTTCAAGACTTGAATGATTCAATACATCTGCTCCTATGTATTTTAATTTTCATAACTAAAATTGTTCATCATTGTAAATACAGTGCTCAAGTTTAAAGCTGCATTCTCAGACTGACCATTTTGACAAAAAAAATGTCTGAAAACCAGTGATAAAAGATTGCTGATAGAAGATCAGATAACATTTGTACGTATCTTTGTTTGAAAATGGATATATTTATGGTTAAAAAGCATTTCTAACGCTTTAAGAAAATGGAGTCTTTTGACAGTGTTTCAAACAACTGAGATCTGTTATTTTGTGAATCATCTTATATGACTGACAGTATCATCATGTTTGAGCGGATTGAAAACTAATGTCAATTCTTGTTTTCGCTCACAAAAAATTTTACTTCCTCGTCTACGGTCTCAATGTCTTTAAAATTATCACTATCATAACAGTAACCGTCACAAACGCAGCAATTTCTCATATAACAAGCTGCCCCGTCTGGGTTGTCATCTTGCATGGATTCGATTTCGCTCGATTTTTGTTCTTCAGCATCTCGCAAATAATCTTCTGCCATCTCCATCATTTTTTCATATTCATTGATATCATTCATGGGTTGCTGAGAACAAGATTCGCTTTTTTGCTCGTTTTCACTTGTATTCTCACAAGGCGTTGTTTGCTGTGTCGATGCTTGACTGGACATAATTGTTTGAGAATGTGTATGACAAGTAACAAATTTCAAGCCTTATAATATGAAAAAAATAATGCGTTGTCTCCAACTATCTATTGAGTGGAGGCTAAAGACGGAGATGGGGACAGAGTAGTTATATTAGTAATTGTTATTTTAATTTTCAGGAAATAAACATCTCGTAAAGACATTTATCTTTAAAATTTCTTGAGTGTTTTATCTTTTCTTTTTTCGGTGTTGATGTGGAAGAATTTCTACAACATTTGCATTGACACATTTCTTGATCATAACTTTTCAGTCTATTGTCTATAATATTCCACACGCGCCATCGATACGTTGGAAATTTCTTCAAACATGGAACATCATTACTGAAAACTATCACTACTGGTGGATCAAACTCTTTACTTTCATATTTCGTGTTGTCGAAACTCCCATATTTGAGTTCAGTGATCTCGTAGTTAATGCGTTCCTTGCGACTTCTAAACAAATCAAATACTACGTACGACTGTCCTTTGTCCATATATTTGATATCTACACTTCTACCATTGCTGAATATATATCCACCTTCATACTTTTCCATAAGTTTACCTTTGTCCATGCCTGCTAAAGCATCCTGTACACGATTCAATATATCATAATCAATATAATCTTCATATTCGGCTTCAATTTCCTTGAAAGAATCACCAGCAGAATCATCATCAGAACAATCACCGTTACAGTATTCGGTTACAACACGCTCGAAAGAATCATCATCAGAATGAGTGGCTGATTGGCTCGACATAATTGTTTGAGAGTGTGTATGACACTAATCTTAACAACAGTCATTATATCATAACAAAGTAATTCACTTTTTTGTGTTTTCTTTCTACGATATATAACACCTACAGTGAACTAGCTCACAATAAACATGACGGACATAAGCAACCTTAATTAACAAATTACCGGCTTCGTAGCGAGACTATGTATGGGTGATAACAAGCACGAGTCTACGTTCAAAGAAATCGTCTCAATACTTGACAATATCGAAAAAACATTTCTGCAAAACAAACTAGTAACGACTGAGTACCGCAAGAAATGTGGCGCACTACAGCAAAAGGTGTTTAGGTTGATCAGAGAGAACGATCGGTATAAGCAAACTCATGTGCACAACTTGAATACGGACAATAGTCAACTATTGCAGGACGAAGTTACACGCTTGACATTGAATCTGTCACAGCTGACTGCGGAAAACAATCAGCTTAAGCAAAATAACACGGCATTGGAAGACGAAGTTTTGGGCTTGAAATCTCAAACAGACAACCTGCAATCCTTAGACGAAGCTGCCTGTATGGAACTATTCAACGAAAACACTCAAGATTTTTCATGAATTGCTTTACTTTGCCACCTACAAGTGAATATTACGAAATTCAATAAAAAGCAATTTCAAAGCATTCGTTTTTTATGTTTATTTTATATTGTCAGAAGTCAGAATTATGTTCACATCACTGTAATTTCAAATTTGCTTTGCCATGAGCGTACTAGGTTTGGGTTGACAGTTCTTACACTGAAAATACTGTAGGTACAAGTGCATACTGAATTCAATAAAAACAAGTTTAAAGCATTCGTTTGTATGTTTATTCAGAAATGTTTTCACATCATTGTGATTTCAATAATGTTACTCGGCAGTACAGCCGTCGCACTGGCAGTTATTGGTACTATTGTTATAAGGACCATACGTCATTGTCGGACAGGAACCCATAGCGTTTTGAAAGTCTTCGTCCTTTCCCGACATTTCAGCATCCATCTGTTGGGGGGCAGTATCATGGCTGGTTTTCTGTTTTTTTACATTGTTCACATCGCTGTCCATTTCACAGTTTTCAGTTTTTCTTTTAGCGCTCAAGTTCGATGTACAATCATCAACCAGCATCTCTTCTTGTTCTGTGTAGTACAACTTACATTTATCACACTGGCAGAAAACCTTTCTGTACAACTTACGTGTGTCGCACTGGCAGTTTTCAAGACATTGATCTGTATTAATTGTAACAGCGTTGTACCTCTCTGTTTTCTGTTTTGTGTAGTTACACTCGTCGCACTGGCTGTTCTCAATTTCGAAAAACTTATGGTCATCATAATTTAATCTGAAAAACTTACAGTCGTCACACTGGCAGTTCTCAATACAATTGCTTGTCATTATGCGTTTTGTTTGACTTTTGTTGATTTCAGCAAGATATATTCAAAACCGTGGCCCTAAAATAATGCAAATCTCAACATCCAGTAGCGCTTAAACTGTTTTCTTGCGCTTTGCTTGATTCTAGTCAGATAATCTTTTCCTTCTGAGATACCCAATTTCTTGTAGTATCGTTTCCTTTCTTTAATGTGTTTTAACGCTACTGGATGGCTCAACCAACAAGCAGGACAAACGCCGTTGTATTTATCAAAACAGCTTGGACACGCGGAATGTTCGAGCGCACAGTTTTTCATAACGAGTAAGAGATAATCAATGTTACTGTAACCACCACACCACTCACAACATCGAAAACGTTTTCCGAATCTCTTATCATACGAAATACTTGATATACATTTTGACATTTCGGCTGTATCGGCTGTCATATTGTATGTTTGTGCGTTTGTATGTGTGCATGAGTTCTTTGTAGCCACGACAAATAATGGAATACAGAAAACGGGGGTGAAAATAAGGGGGGGGGGGATTTTCAACAAGGGGGGGGGGGCTTTTCTATCAGCCTATTTCCCCAAGTCCATTCCATTTCCATTTTAATTTTTCAAACATCAAAACAAAACTTCCCAGTTTGCTGAGTATATTTCTTTTTTCACATATTCTTCTTCTAGACATAAAACCCTTTAAGATGATACAAAGTAACATCCAAACATCCAGTCGTCCAAAATTCACATTTGTGAACTTAAACATGTTACAGCTTTACTATGATACCTCTTAAAATATATGTTTTGCATGTAAACCTGGAACAAGGAGTGTTTAAGTCTGCGATAAGTTCTCGCCTTGATGATGTTATGGAACTGGTCGTAGGGAAAGGGCCGTATTCTGGCTGTTGTAAGACACAGAGTTATGTTAATATGCTCTTTGTACTTACAAATCATACTTATATCATACATATATTATTACCATTTCTTGATAACTTTTTGCCGTGCTCTAGATGGCATAAGCACTGTCGTTAACATTATTTTATTATTGTACATGTATATAAGTTAAAACTTAAGAGGATAACTATTTTTATAGTATGTAACATTATTGTATAGATTATTTAGTGTAAGATCCCATAATAATTATTATAATATATAATTTGTATTTACTTTCTGCCATTTTCATACACTATTTATTGTCTGAGATTCAAAATTTAATTTTCATCGATCAATTTTCAAAGATACTGCTTGATTATTTTACTCATGTGATATACATTGAATTTGAAAAAAAAGAAAGTCTGACAACATTATAAACTATTACAGAATTGAATTATTACTTTGGGGATAACATATAAGAGAGAAGGAGGATTTGATCCGTACATAAGTATGCACAACTAATAAAGAAAGACCATTTTTTCACGTCATGGGAAACATTGAAAGTAGCGGAGTTCCAAATGTTCCGACTGGAAACGAAGCAGTGAATTGTGAACAAGGATGTACTTCTTTAATTCTGTTGGATTGTTTGTTTATTCATTTTATATATTTAATTATATGTATAGCTACCTGTATACTGTTTCAAGAAATAGTCTTTATCAATTAGTATTACTTATAACAGGTATATCCTGGTTTAATTTATTCTTAAACATAAGAAGTCAATTAAAGAAAAGGAAAATCAATTAAAGGTAGGACCCTTCGGGTTCAATGGGGACTTCCTTACAAGGAAAGAGTCTGCATTGTTTATATTGTTCAAAAATTGTAAAAAGTAAACTTTCACCCTATACAACCATAGTCGGACACAATAAATTACAATACATTTCACTACTATAGCATGGCTTCTTTAATCACAAACTAATATTGTTGAAACATTGGTGAAAAGTTTGAGACATCAAAAAATAGTTTTGGAGTAATGAGCATATTACCTCTTTCTCACCCACTTGAGTACCGATGAAAGCCCTTAATAGTGTAACGTGCGAGCCAAACAAGGTCAACAGATCCCATCAGAGAAAAGCATGCTCCACTATGGCGGGGTCGACTATATTTATATTTACTGTCTATTCTATTTATTGTCTTTATAAACAGTAAATGCTTAATCGACACAGAGACAGGGTTTTCCTTATTTGCATATTACCAAACAAGTATATCGACGTACTATGAACGTACTTCCGTCTATAACGGAATTAGAATCCATGAACTCACATCCGCCTACAGCGGACCATTACAATAGCGTTGTTACCTAGAGCCTTAGGCCAAATCGAAAAAAAATACTTCTAATATTTTAGGTCGTTGTTTTGATTATATTCCTAAAATCCAATATACAACATAAAAATACAATCTTCAAATGTGTGTTATTAAATGTAAACGGTCTAAATAGTTGTTTGAAAATGTGCGACATCCTTTCAGATACCTGCCTCACATATTATACAATTATTGACCAGTGCACCATTGAATATGATCTGATATTAACTGAGAGTCATTTCGATCGAGGCTTGGTCATATCGATCGAGGCGTGGTTATATCGATCGAGGCGTGGTCATATCGATCGAGGCGTGGTTATATCGATCGAGGCGTGGTCATATCGATCGAGGTGTGGTGTTATTAAACTTTATTCGTAAATTAAACTAAGCGGTATTTACTGGGCATTTCTTTATAAATTATATAATTAATCATTTCTTTTAACCATTTGTTTATATAAACCCTTGAGTAAGTAGTCTACATGCGTGCAGACACTGAGCTCACTGTAGAATAACTCTTATTCTTATTGTATGTAAAACTATACTTTTACACATTTGATACATCATCATATGGAAAACTCAATTAAAAAAAGCGGTATCTATTGGGCATTTCTTAAACCATTCGTTTATTGAACCCTTGAGTAAGTAGTCTACATGCGTGCAGAAACTTAAATCACTGTAGATCAACTCTTATTCTAATTGTATGTAAAACTATACTTTTATTCCTGTTGATTGCAAACTCTTAACATGTTTAGAGTGTGCCCAATCGTATTTTAATGACGCATGGTCCTATGAGTTCCAGGCATGGATAGTATTCTGAAAATTACTAGAAAAATAATCAAACGGGTGCTATTATGTCGAATTTTTAAAAAGCACAATACATGGAATTAAATGAAGCATCTGACAGCGAGACGTCGTTTTCCTCCCCAACATGAGAGTTCTTGTTCCATCTCATGTACTCGGTAGTACATTCGTGCTCTCATACAACCTGCGTCGGTACAGTCGTTAGTAGTTATCCGTATCCAGTCCTCAGTGAACGACGACCAGTCTTCTAAAATCCTAAACGTGCACTCCGCTAGGCTGCTCTCATTTCCGTTACACTTTACATTGGTTATAAACATTTCCAACTTTCCAGGAAATTGTTGCATTAAAGCGACTTCATTATCAACATCAGTACCATTCAAAAGCAGGCTGCCATCTCCATATCCAAGTTGTTTACATACTATGGCTGCAATCTTTTGTCGTTCTTGTATACGGCTATGGCGAAGGCATATTGCGCCTTTTTTATCATCTAGGGTGATTTCAACAAGCCCATTCCCTTTATCTGTTCCATTTACTAGCGCGAAAGCAAAACCTGTATTTAAAGGAAATAAATTAAAACGTAGTTATCATGAAACACTATGAAAGATTATTCGATGATTTCCATTATTGTTACATATAAGTGTTTGCAAATGTAAAATTAACACCCTTGTACCCGTCTGGTTGTAACAGTAAACTGGAGGAATTATGTTGTGTAGAATGCAAAGGAAATAAAAGCAGATAACAAAGGTAAAATTATGATGATAAGCAAGACAAGAAAGCACCATGATTGGAACCTTAAATATCGTTAAGTAAGCGTTTTGTTGTATCAATACACTGTAGATATTCTGTGAAATAAAAGTAAACTACTGGTTAGAACTGGCATTGGTCATGAAGATCAGATTTTGACTTTACTATAAACATAATTAATATTCAAAGTATGCAAGAAATCGAGATGGCCGCAGACGAGGCATGCTTCAACACAAGCATGCGCTTTAACTCGTTTATATCTGTGGCCTCAAATACTTAGAGCCAAATGCAAGCGTTCTTTCCCATAATGAACAATCAGATAAATATAGCTAAATGTGAGCCTATGATAAGTACCTGTTAGCTAGAATAAAATTAGAAATACGGAAGCCTAACTTAAACAAAACTTAAATACACAACCGTCTATACAAAGCTTAAATAAAGTAGCCTAGAACAATGTTAAGTTAGCTTAGCCTTAACTGTTAAAAACTCGTAGCATAAAATATTAACATTGAGCAGCCAAAGCCTAACTTTTGCTGAAATACCCGTATCCAGAAATAAGGTTAAGAACCATTGGTAAAAAAATCTAGAGCAGCCTAAGCTAGACATATGCTTAGGTACGCATGACCTAAACTAAGCTTAAGCTCAACAACAAAAAACGTATGTACCCGATTTGTTGTAACAGTAAACTGCAGGTATTCTGTTATTATCGCAAGAACCAACTGAGCCCCAATAGATTTTTCCACATTTTCCTAGATTCTTTTCGGTTCCCTTGCAAGCAATATTTGCTAACCATGGAACTCCTAGAATATTATTGAAATAAACAAACATTTTGAAATGTGTTTTTTTTTTTCTAAAATAATGAAATCGATATATTAACTCTATTCTGTTTTATACTGGAAACATTTTATCATACAGAATGAGTTTTATATAAACAGTAAATCATCAATGATAACCAAACTCCGAGATATATTTGAAACGGAAACCGTTCTTCTCATTCGGAATTACATTATAGTAAAATATTTGTTTTACCTAGAAGTGGGACTGTTGAATATTTCGTATGCCTTGAATGGAAGTACGCAGATCCACCTTTATATTCCATCTCCTTGCAAATAACTGTCGCTTCTTTATCGTCAAAACCATTAGCGCAGATAAAGCCCGAATTATCAAAATGTCTAGTGGTTACTTTTCCAGATGGATGTATCTTTAATTCATAATCTGTAAAGAATGCTTTGAGACTCAGTTGTTTATGAAAAACAGGTAAAGACAACTACATATTGAGTAATCAACAATTCAACTAACACGAACAACTGCATACCATCGCATTCCGAACAAACATGATTCAAACTCTATCAGACGTTTGATAAGAAGACAATTGTGAACTGTTTCAGTCGTTTCTAAACAGAAACATATGAGTGACAATTTAGAAATTCATTCAAGTAACAAACTGTATGCGATTGAATGATCAAACGTGTGAACGACAAAAAAGCTTCAACATACCTTCATTTTTAGGATTATTTGAGCACGCTACAGAGGCGTAATGTCCACTTGTACAGTTTGGAATGTATTTAACATAATCGCATTCGAGTAAATCTGACTCGATACCAGTACATTTAACATTGCTATAAATAATGCTGTATTCCATCCTTCCGAAAGCGGAGCAGCATATGCTTGTCCCGTAGGCGAACCCAAGAGATCGACACACTGCTTGTGCAGCAAGATCATCAAAACCTTCCGCACACACAAGGTGATAGTTATCCCTGTCCCATACTTGAACTGCGCCAAATGTCACATTTGGTTGGAGACGAACTGGTAACGATAATAGTGATGTGAAAAGAAAGTAGCAACGACTTTACCATTTTGATAATTAATTATAATTTCATATAAACGCATATTGCAACAATTAAGAAATATACATTCGTATTAATGAATTATGTTTTTACATCAATGAATTCATGTTAATAAGGGGTTTTTAATCGCAAATTCGTATATTTGCTAAACATATAAAATGTATAAATACACAATCCTTCTGCTTCATCTATAGCCACCGGAACGTTCCAGACTAGGGGTTCTTTGTCAGACCCTCATTTTCTAATCATAAGCTTCAATTTTGAGCAAACTAAACAGATGCAGTAGTAAGCTTATCTTGTGCAATATATCATACAGTTCATTTCGTTAACTTGAACAAATGCAAAATTGACCGTACCTTTTTTTGAACAGAAAACGTACGGCATGCAGTAAGCATTGTACTGTTGGTTCGTAACATTGAAATGTGCCGGGCAGGAGAAAATAGACTGCTCTACCCCAGTACAATCAATGTTGTACAACCATAAACGCCCTAACAAAACAAGACTTTGAACACACATATAAGATCAAACCACCATTTAAGATGTTGGTCACATACGTAATTAAAACATACTAGTTGTTGAAATTTTCACTCATTGATTTAAACATTATCATTAAATGCTATTTAAAAAAAAAACAGAACTGATTTGAATAAAAAACAGTCATGCCTGAATTATTAAAATCACTTCTAAAAGAGAACCATTTTGTTAGTATTGTACCTGTTCCTATTGATTTGATAACCTTGGTACCAGCATAACCATCTTTAAAACCCAAGTGCCGACAGGCTACCCTGGCGTCCATATTAGTCCAGTTCATATCGCAGATAACGCCCCATTCACCGCTAACAGAAACCTTTACCATTCCCGAATTTGGCGATGTCCCTGACTCAAGTTTTATCTCGACACCTACAACAGGCATCATGACGACCGAATGACCTTATACGGTTAGACAAAGTGGACGGTTATTGTCATTTCACACACTTACAACCGACACGTCTTTTATTATAGTATGATGTTATTAATTTGGTCATTTTATATTGGCCTATTGGTCTAATGTGTGCTTATGAGTCTTACAATTGTCATAGAAAGCGATGACATTATATAAATTTTCATAACTATTAATTAACAGTTTAAATCCAGCCATAACTTATATTTTAAAGTTTTGGAAATAGTTTTTCCCTTTGAAGGATCCCCCGTTTAGTGTATATTTTAGATGTACCTTTATCAATGCATATAAAGTCAATTTATTTTGATGTATTTTGTTTGTTAATCCATATTTGCATTCATTTAATTGTTTGTATTTATCTAACATTATTAAATTGGATGTATTAAATCCATTTCCTACCTTTTCATAATTATTTTCGTTTGCCAACATATAAAAACATATAGCAAACATGCACTTTAGTATGTTTTTATTTCAGTCAATCTGTTGTTATATTTTCTATTTGTATCTGGATTATACGACAAAACTTGATTACAACTCTGACAAATGCTCTTTTAAATAATTCGTTATGTCAAAAATTCATGTTTGTTTTTAAAGTGATTGTTGTATCTATGAACATGTTAAAAACTACTTTCTTAGACTAGAACAATGCAAAATTGCAGAATAACAAAACATATAAACAAGGCCCTGTATAAAAGCACATTGTTGAAGATTAAACAGGCTCCAAACAATATAAAAATGACTAACATTACACTACTTTCAGATGTTGTCAATTGGTAAACAATGTGATAAATCTAAATAAGACCTCTCAGTGGGCTTCCGTATGTCTCAATATACGTCTGCAGCAATTGCTATACCTGTTCCATTTGTACAATGGACTTGTGCGACGCTGCGAGATCCCCTAAATGAGTTGTCTTTCCACAGAGGAGGTTTTTCATCAAATTTGCAATTTTCGATGTGCCCTTCTGTTCCATGACATTGCACTTTTGACATCCAATATGGGTATCTGGGATCTTTTGTTATAAATAACATATATTTGTGTAAAACATTTGAAACTTCAGAGACATGTCAAGTTTCTTGGAATGTTAATAAATCAGGTTTACAGGCACAAAAATCAAGTCAAAACAAACAAACCGCAGCAAGGTCTCACTTATCATACAATCTCTTCATTTAAGGAATGAATTGCGGGGTTGATGTCATTATCGGGGTATGAACGCAATTGGGTTGGTCAATGTGTGTGGAGGCCGAAGGACTCCACGCGTACTTTGACCAACCCAATTGCGTTCATATCCCCGATAATGACATCAACCCCGCAATTCATTCCTTATATTTACACCAATAGTTCAATATTTCATTTAATTGTTAAAACAATACTTCATTTCATTTAAGAAAACCTTTCAGTAATCCGTTCTTACCCATTCTGTAAATAGAACGACCCGATTATAACCGGAAACAATTTTTTTCAAATGACGTAACAATAACGCGGGAAAAGATCAACCACTTGAAATCACTTAAAAACGTAAAATTAAAACACTTCTGGTACCAATATATTTAAAATATAATAAACTAACACTTTTAAAAATGTTGATCTATATTTTACGGGACTTGCAGACACAATGCAACCAATAACAAGATCAATAGCTTTCATGTATATTGTTATACAATGAATTACGATCTGAACATATCCGAAGATGTTGCGTTCATCGATTGATGAACGCAATTGCCGAAAAGCAGTTCATTTAAGGAATGGAAGTTGAGGTGTAAATATTGGTAAATGTTGGCCTTATTTTATATTTGGTTCGGTGTGAACGTTTGAATTATTTACTAAAATTCTATATGCAATGGATTGTAAAGTAATTTAATCAATAACAATACATTACACATGCTAACCATCAATGTCCTCTGCTATTCGTATGTACGTTTTATAACTATTATAACTATAATACTGGCTAGAGTCGTCTGTAATTGATAATTTAATTAACGATATACCTGCATTCCGGGGCCCGAGGGCGACTCCTGTTTTATAACCTTGCTGTTGACACATGACCTTGGCGTCATCATCGTCCCAATATTCAGGGTGGATGACCCCCTTTATTCCGTCTTTCTCCACATACACTATTGAAGGTGACTGATCAATGGAAAGGACCTTAATTCCTGCATTGCGATAATAGATACAAAATATATACAACGGTTTTGCTGGTATGTGTGCTGCGATCGCTTTTTGCTGTTTTAAGTTTCGAAACATACACAGGAAGATCATATCATTGACTGAGAGGCTGGTTTAAATTATATATTTGTCTTTGATATCGTCAAACCACTAATAACAACATTAAGCTGCAATACTATAAGAAGTTGGGAACAATCAAATATACGAGTGAACAGCTAAAAGGCACGTTTTATATTACATTTCCGGTGTCGTTACCTGTGTTTCCTATAGGGTATTCGGAGCAAACAACAGAAGAGTATTCGTAGGTCTTGAATGATCCTCCCAAACATGCTCCATGTGCACTTACACAGGAATACTCGGTGTGGAAGTCTCTCAGGTTTGCCTTTACGTAGTCACAGTCAGTAAAGTTAGTTTCATTTCCACTACAATTAAATTGGTGGAAAATGGGAATGCTCTTTATTCCAAATAATCCTGGAAAAAAGTCCTTGCTATATGAATAACATTATTAGCAAGTCGATATGACGTCCGAATTAATTCGACTTAAATCGATATTGAAAATAATGCATTAGTTGCACGGCAAAGCAACGCTTGCTTTTCAAAGATCTGAGGTAGAAAACTTGTATTTGCCTAAACAAATTACCTAACGGTAGAAGTTTGCTGTTAGGAAATCTCAGTTCTCGACACACAACCAGCGCCTCTCTTTCGTCGAAACCGGTATGACCCATGGTGAACCAATTCGTATCGGCAACATAGCCGGGATGATACATTTCAACGACACCAGCAATCATTGTGTCGTTCTCCCAACCACCAGAAATACGCACTGTTGTTATACAGCAATATGCAATTAGAGTAAATACATTTTGAAAAATGTTCCTTCAAAGCACAAAAAAGATCATACTAGACAATCATGGAAAGGGCAACACCGTATGCATTCAATTGTGGATCATTGTCATACATTGATCGCGACTGGTCAGAACATAATAATTACACTATGGACATTTATATATTTAAATACATTGTGAAAAAATAAACAACGATATTGTGAATAAAAATAAATAATTTTCTTTCTTGCCTTGGGTTGAAATATGGAATATTAAATGATACTTTTACTGCAAATTGAAGAGTTAACATAATTACTTCTTTTGAATTCATCTCTTAATTTTAGTAGTTACTTCCCATTCATCAAAACTGAGCACTTCACCTTTGAACAATTAAGATATGTCAAAATAAAAATCTGATCTTAAAAAAGAATTGCATATCATTACCTTATATTCTATCGTACAACACATAAGACGTAATCAAATATTCGAACACACATTCTATATTTTATAATATATTTCCTATCTTTTTAACAGTCTTATTTCGTAATACGATTGACATTGAGTGGGATTTAAAAGTTGTGTATCATACAACATTTATAATGAGATAAACTATACAGTTTAAAAACATTTTGATACGATATTACAATCAAATCAATAATTTATCTTTATTCACGTTACTAAAGCACTACACTTTGAAAAAAAAGTACACAAAGGCGAAAAAGATGACTACACTGTAAATGACAAGTACACTGAAAACATGAATAAATGATAACAATATGTACGAAAGTGAAAGACTACACTGTGAATAAAAAAGTACACTGAGTATGAAAACAAATAACTTCATGGTGGATCGAGGCATGTTTTACACTTTGTACGAAAAGGAATAAGTACACCCTGGACGAAAATAAATAAATGTACAGTGGACAAAAGAATAACTACACTATGGACGAAAACAGATAAGTTCACTGTGGACGAAACTAAATGAGTACACAGTGGACGAAATGAAATACTTTTACTGGAATTTGTCTTAGATCGTAGATTGTAGATGTCTTAGATTTTACTCGGCATAACAATCAACGGTACAATTTGATAAGATTACCCACGCTCAGAATACTGAAAAAAACACTAGAGAAATCATGTTAAAAAGTCGCATATCTAGTGCTTCTAGACTATATTTTTATTACTTAACATGGCTAGCGCTTTCACTAAAAAAAGTAATTACTCAGCTCTTTTAAGAAAACGTACCATTACTGTAGCACACCACACCAGCAGTACTATTCTCTTGTAGACATTCGAAATTGTCTTTAAAAGACCAGGAGCACGAGAAAATGGATTTGTGGTTGTTATCACACGAGAGGCTTACAGCTAGCATAGTCCGGCCACCATTTGGATATATCCTGGTTAAGGTTTATAAACGACTTAGTTAATATTTTAAATAATGTCCTATACAATCTAACTCATATTTAAAGTTATGTTGAATTATATTTCTAAATCAGATGAAGAGTGTACTCAAAACCAACCTCAATCAAAAACTGTTGACCACATCTTACTTTTTAAATCATTGTATGCAATTCATTTTTTCACAATGCCGTCCTTTCTCCATTTGTTTGGAAAAGCACGACATTTTCATGGGAAGTATGATACACAAGCTTTGAAAGTTAAAAACAGCATAAAACACGACCAAATAATGAATAGACAAGTTCTGTTAGTAGGAAATATCTTATCTGTAGTGTATTTTGATACGTTTTGCTTTTATTAACGACTACGATTGTAATTGAGGGTGTTTAAATATATTATATTTCGTCTACTATTGCCACCTTTATTGTGCACAAAGTGTTTTAATAAGAAACGTTATGTATTTTCAACTTCTTTAAAAAACATTGCTCACTTGAAAAGTAGCTATATTCAATGTGTGTATTAAAAGGTGATCAAGTAAGTCAAATCGGTAGGAATAATTTGTTAAAAAGGTCAGCTTAACTTATATATCTTATATCTATAATCAACTATGTGATACGATAAGGAAATCCTCGTACGTTTGTTTCGAATAGAAACTATTTAAGATAAATGTGGAAATTCAACTATTCATGTTATCAATGTTTTGTTACTTAATTTGTATTTCGAAAACCTATCACGGAGTGCCAAGACATGGTTGCTGTCTTTTGGGCAATATGTTTCACGAAAACTGTGTCAATACCTTCCATACTTCTTGCATAAGATTCGTCGTTAAGAAAATACATTAAAACTCGTAGTCTGTGGCAATGTTTTTGAAATTGGTAATATATACCTTGAAAGCACAAACCAACGAGCGAAAGTGTTTAACTAGAGAAGTAATGCAATATATGTAAACACACTCTTGACCACCCATTATGTACATGTAGACGCCATAATTGGCATTGACTTGTAGGTTAACTAGAACAAAGCGTTTTTAAAATTTGATGGACGCGTCAACATTTGTTGCGACATTTTCACCGGGCAACATGCCTTTGAGAATGCAGTTTATGTTATCAACTCAAAGATTAATGAATAAACTAGTTCAAATTTCGACACAGTAAGTGTGTAGTTCATCTTGCCGTGCTTCTTCTGGATCTGTTTGTTTATGAATTTTCAAAGCTTGTTGTGTTTTCCTGAATAATTTGGGAAACGGGGATAATGTGGAGAGAACCAAATACATACACAGATCCAATAATAAAAAGTGGTCATGCTACAAATAAACATATCAAATTATTTGCTTACTTTGATGATATTTCACACCTCTGGTCATGTTTTCCACCACAAACCAGTGTTATCCCACATCTAACCAATGTAACCTCAATCACTTCACCCCGTATCGACTAGACATGTTATTTTCATCAAATATTGGTACTTGTATTCTGTTTATATTTTAGGAACTAGTAGAAATGATTTTGATAAAAATGCATATTTCCACTCAGGGTACTTGAGAGCAAACGTCACTTGTACAATCCTCTCAATACTCCATACTATCTCTTTGATGCACTAACTACATAACGTTGAACATATGCACACTTAACGTGAATCACAAAACGTGTTATACCTGTCTTTCCCATCGTTGAAGCCTAGTTGTCTGCAGATTGTGCCAGATGGACCATGCCCCCACTGTATATCCCGCTGATGTTCACATATTGTGAAATTATGGTTGTCCACTTGAATCTCAACCACACCGGAATTTGATGTACCGTTCATTCGTACAGTAGGCTCTGAGGAATCAAATCATAGTGCTTTATTGAACACATAGTGTATGGCTGTTATCAAGAAGTCAATGCATGTGTTTCAATGGAAACAATAAAGTAAAAAAATGGGGAAAATGTTAGAATAGCTAAGTGGCAGAATTGCAAAATGATCATATCAGAATGCTAATTAATATATACGCAAGTAATAACAATCCCGGCAAAAGTAAGTTTTTGTTCTGGAATTATATGAAACATACAACCGTCTCACGCACTGATTTGGTTGTAGCATATAACTCCGGCATTTTTCCGTCTCTCCTTGCAACGTCCTCCTTTGTCATATCTGCATTTCATTATCGAGCTCTCATTGCCCTTACAAGCAATTTTCGGACGAACTAAATTCAAATGTCTTCCAGAACTCATGTTCAAAGCGATTCCTATCTGAAACATATTTTGATTTATTTATATTCATTGTAAGAAATATAATTTCGGATACAAGAAGAATAGTTTAAAATGACAGGTATTCATACTCATTATTTTTACTTGTTAACTTAATTTATGAACATGACATGTCCAGGTACCCTTTATTGTACATTGAGCCTTTAAGGACAGAACCGGTACCTTGAACCCAAGTTGCGTGCACACAACTTTTGCATCGTTTCTACCAAACCCATCCGCACAAAGGTTATGCCACGTTCCGTTTTCATGAATTTGGACCATACCAAGGAAGTCATTGCCACGTATGAGGCGCACTGAAAACAACCAAGACAGTTAAAGGTTCAAATCTACCTGAAATTTAAAATATGTTGTCTACACGCATTGCGTGTTAAATGAGTCGTATTTAATATCGTAAAGTCGATTGAATTGTACAAGCAGATACATTTACATATACTCTGTGATATGCAAATTGTTGATCCTGTCTGAAAGAAGAGAAATGTAAGTTGCAGGTATGACGTTTATTTCGTTATCATCGTCGAACACTGACTTGTAACGGATTTAGTAAGCTTATGTAAATAAAGTGGAACGGAATTGGTTCTAGGTGTAATCGATGTAAAGACCGTTCAATAAATTACCAGCATGGCAGGAAACACGACATTGCGGCGTTTCAACAAACGAATGGATTTTCGGAAGACTAAAATTGACATTAGAGGATCTAAGAATCTTGGACTAATCTTAAACTGTTGTTGTGGTTTTAAACCCGAATGTCGTTGATTTGAAATGCCCGGAAACATGAATACTATAATTGTAGTGAATTTAAGCGCCCTTCTTCTCAACCTTGGTACCTTTAACTTATGCTTTTATACTTGTAATGGTTCCAACACGGACCGTCCTTTATCTAAGAAATCCTATATGATACAGTAAACGAGGTTGAAACAAGGTGTCACCTGTTCTAATTATCTTGGACTGATGTACAACTTACTTGAAATGGTGATTTTATTTAGCATATAGTTGTAGAGGTTAAAACCAGACTGTCTTTGATGGAATAAGCTTTGACCTATGTATATGTCACGGTACCGATACCGATAAAGGTGGTGAGGAGGTGTGTAAGCATTCCGGTAGCTTAGTCGGTAGAGCACTTGCCATGATAGCGAGGGGTCGCGGGTTCGAGCCCCGATCTGGCTGCACACTTTTCTCACCCCGTGACATTTGTCGCCCAACAAGGGACCGTGGTAGCACTGTTTGGCAGTATAACGCGCTCTCAGTGTTAATTATGTGAATTCCTAAGCACTGGTGTTCCTCAAATTCGAGGACGAATTTCCAGTTTGCGGGGAAGTATGTCACGGTACCGATACCTATACAGGTGTTGAGGAGGTAAGCGGTTCGGTAGCTCAGTCGGTAGTGCACTCGCCCTGATAGCGAGGGGTCCTATTCTCACCTTGTGACAAATAACAGTTATTTTTGTTGTCCTTGATCTAATTGTCTTTGATTATAGGTAAAAAATGTGAGCGGCTATACCCGAACTAACCTTGATCAAAGAAGTTTGGACAAATAAATGATATAATGGTTGTAGTTCTAATCGGACTGCCTCTAATATACAACATGGACTGATATATTTTATAATGGTTGCAGTTCTACGCGGACTGCCCCTGATATACAACTAAACTGATATATAATATAATGGTTGTAGTTCTAACCGGATTACCCCTGATAAACAACCTGTGACTGATATAATTATAATTCAGTGGTTGTATTTCTGACCGGACTGCTCATGATATACAACATTGACTGATATATAATATAATGGTTGTAGTTCTTACTGGACTGCCCATGATATACAATATGGACTGATATATAATATAATGGTTGTAGTTCTAACCGGAGTGCCCATGATATACATTATGGACTGATATATAATATAATGGTTGTAGTTCTAACCGGAGTGCCCATGATATACAATATGGACTGATATATAATATAATGGTTGTAGTTCTAACCGGAGTGCCCATGATATACATTATGGACTGATATATAATATAGTGGTAGTAGTTCTAACCGGACCGCCCCTGGTCGAAGATGTTTGGATATGTATATGATATAGTCATAATATTTCAAACTGGTCTGTCTTTGATTTAAACGTTGAAAACATTTATTATAAAGTGGAAGTAGATCTAAGAGGCTTGAAATCGTTCGTACTACACTGCCCAAGTCCTTAACACTCGAGACTCATGTATAATATAATTATTGTAGTTATTTCTTGAATGTCCCGTTTCCTAGGATATGAGACTCATGATATCGGTATGATATATGTGTTGTAGTCCTTACTTGGATGCTCAAGTTCTCAGAATTTGAGACTTATGTTATATAAAGATAAAGTGAATCCATCCGGACTGTCCCTGAGACGCTTGGACTAATTTCGAGTACAGTTGAAGTGGTTTTAACATGAATAATAAAGTTCCTGTGGTTATAGCATTACTGTCCCTGGTCCCTGTCATTGGGCTCATGAACAATTAGCCCTAATGACTATAAACGGAGTGTCCTTGATCAAAGAAGTTGTCTGACTATGTTGAATTATATTTGTAATGGTTGTAAGCGAACCAGCCCCGACCTCAAAGCTTGGACTTCTACATAATACAGTTTTGATGGTTATAACCAGAATGTCCTGTTCACAAAATATTAAGGTATGAGATATTTGCTAGTAACCACTTACCTTCAGAAGAACCCACCACATTCATATATCCTAAATGAATGAGTGCAACAACAAGTGCTGACGTTGAAGCTAGAACGTTCTGAAATATCATAGTTCTTAGGTCTACATCCACTAAAACAAAGATACTTTTCTGCCTTGGCTTGTGCTTAAGTACAATTCAACAAAACCGCTTGTAATGTTCAGAATTCGTTTATGTTCAAAATTATAATTGATCAGGATTAACACGAATTGAAACTGCCATTGACGTTATTGGCAATTAAATTTTAATTTTAAGTTAAATTTCAATCCTTTATCGACACAATTTCTTAACACCTTAAACCACGCAACGAAATAGGTTTAATTATAAACAACTCGTGCAACGTGTTTGTATGATCAATGTAACAAAAGTATATAACTAAAACGATTATAGGCGAATGATTGTACAAAACAACGCTTCATCATTATGTTAAATACAATTTCAAAGCATATAATCCTGTTAACGATGTGGTTTGAAACGCGTGGTTGATGTTGAGTGAACACATACTACTACAGATTTTTTGTAGCATTCCGTGCATTCTCTTCGCTTTCTGATGAATATTGGTCCTATGCCTTTAAATGCCATTTTTGTAATTAACGTTTCTCACAAAGGTCTGACTTGATATAAATTGAATGTGTTTTTTGTGTTTTTCCTAAAGCTAACTTTAAGTAACGTCATTATTGTTTGTTCATAAAGTATATCAATAATACCGTAAAGTAAGGTTCAGCTCTAACATTAGATTTAGGTGTATCTTCGGGCAAGCACTCAAATGATTCCTATGCATTCCATATACACACAATTTCTTTATTGCAATTGATATATCAGCATTTGAATGCGTCTGTGCATGTATGTATTTAGTAGAATGGATTATCATAATTAAGTAGAACAAAGCTATAAATTTACCCGTCAGCTAGTCTATTTATAAAATGTTTTCAAGAGCCGTAATTCAACATTAAACCATTTTTCCATTTTTGAAAGTTCATATTAACAAATGAACGCGTCAAAGTCGATTACATTTGTATCATTAAAGTTGCATTTGCTTAGCTGAGAACTCTATTTAAAACAATTGCGTATTGTAAATATTACGAATTTAAAATCTGGGTATTTCACATATTAATATATTTTTTTTTGTATTTCTAAAGTGACACTCGTCTTTAAAATCAATATGAACATATTTATAACAAACCCATATTTTGAGTTATAAACCTTTATCTACTTACTAAAATGCATTTTGGGGAAATATTACTTTTTTTTTCATAAGAACCATTGTTTTCGATATGCATTCATCCTTTTCTGTAAATTGTCACAATTTCATTAATTGTTGTATAAATTATTTCGGGGTAAGAGTGCATCTTTTATTGTTTAACCATAATTTGTGCGCTTTCTTCTCTTATAATATCAGCTTATAAACAAACAAAAATGTGTGAACATTTAACAAACGTGATAACGTTAACATTTCTATACCATTTATTTCTCTTAATTATCTTTACCAACATTTTTCATCAATACAATCTATGAGAAAATATGATTCTTACATAGTAAAACGTTTGAACTGT
Source organism: Mya arenaria (assembly GCF_026914265.1). Lineage (NCBI taxonomy): Eukaryota > Metazoa > Mollusca > Bivalvia > Myida > Myidae > Mya > Mya arenaria. The sequence goes on along the minus strand of NC_069124.1, from coordinate 15,276,341 downwards.
TGGGCAACACAGGGCTGTTTAGTGGGAAAATGAGTTGAGTAAGTAATTGAATTATGACGTATCTATTTCCCTAAAGCTGGGGCCATCTGATACCTAAACGTTTAGCTGCTTCACATATTTTCACCGAGCTGTAATGCCAACAGTGGAGGTTAGTAATGCAAAACACATGCGAAATCAAGTTCAAATTATACAGTGTAGCGTGTTTGGAGATAAAGCTTGATTCTCATCATTCTGTGGCTTCGTGTTGTTGATTCCTTAGATGTAAAAGTCACTTGATACATGTGCAAAAATTCATAATAACTGGTGATTTATGATTCTTCTGTTGTTTCCTATACTGTTAAACAATGGCTGATGAAATATCGGCTCAATGAATTGTGTTCAAGCAAATGGTACATAAGGGAATTCCTTTGTTTGAATGTGAAATTGACCGAATTGAAGCGATGTATACATTTGACGACGACATCTGGCTTTGTGGATACCCTATATTAGGTGAGTTCTACTGAGATTCAATGTGTTGGAAAATTACTTAAATATTGACTTCAACTAAAGCAAAGGTAAATGAATACCTGTACTAACAGATATAGTATTATTGGGTCGACTTTGTCTGCTGCTGGAATACTGCATCACGGTTTTTTCATTTAAAAATAATACAAAAAAAAATAGAGCGCGGTAAATGAATTATTTATCTCTTTATATTTATATACCTGAAATATTAATTCTGAGATTACTAGACAGGAGCTCAAATTAACATTCTAGTTGCATATATATATATATATATATATATATATATATATATATATATATAGAGAGAGAGAGAGAGAGAGAGAGAGAGAGAGAGAGAGAGAGAGAGAGAGAGAGAGAGAGAGAGAGAGAATGCCGTCGTACAGTCCATGCATCTATTGTGAAATATTGATTGCTTTATTGTGCTAACCATGATCAACTCTCAAACTAAACCATGTATTTTAAACCATGAAATACCTTGACATAGGAAATGACCTACCTTATACAGACACTCGATTTTGAAAGTGCAAACGCCGTTTACCTCGAGGAAAGAGTGCCGTGGATTGATGCCAAAAATGACAGCGTACAGAAAGTAAAAGGTGATAGTTTGTAAGAAATTAAAATGCTATAAGAAGAGCCGTGTAGAGTTGGAGTAAGTATCAAAAACATATTAAAATAAATATCCCATTTCAAATAATCTTGCAAAAATACACACTGAGAAGCCGGTAGTTAACGATAAAAAATGAATTTCATTCTATAATAAAGAGAAACAAAACCCGATCAAACATTGAATCACTTATGGTAGGTTTCTTTCATGCTTGGTTTCGGGTTTTTTTTTGTTTTTTTTTTTTGTAAAAAACACACCCTTTTCGGTGTTTTTTTTGCACGAGACACCCCTCACGCAACTTTTTGACAGCTGATGACTTTGCTGTCAATTCTATGTCCGGCCAGCGGATAAATTGCTCCAAAATATTTTGTATAATTTGTCATTTACTCGTGTTTAAGGGCTAACAGTTAATGAATATTCACATGTGAAATTTTATTTTTGCATCTATGTTCCGATCTACAGGAAATGCACGAACGTTTTTTTTTAACAAATTATTCACTCGTGTTTTAGGGCTAACTCTTTATGAATATTCACCTGTGAAATTCTATTTTTGCATCTATGTTCCTATTTACTGAAAATATCTGCATTTCATTATCAAGCTCTCATTGCCCTTACAAGCAATTTTCGGACGAACTAAATTCAAATAGTTTCCAGAACTCATTTTCAAAGCGATTCCTATCTGAAACATATTTTGTTTTATTTATATTTATTTATATTCTTTGTAAGAAAATATAATTTCGGATTCAAGAAGAGTAGTTTAAAATGAAAGGTATTATTACTCATTGTTTTTACTTGTTAACTTAATTTTTGACCATGACATGTCCAGGTACCCTTTATTTTATTTTGAGCCTTTAGGAACAGAATCGGTACCTTGAACCCAAGTTGTGCGCACACAACTTTCGCATCTTTTCTATCAAACCCATCCGCACAAAGGTTATTCCACCTTCCGTTTTCATGAATTTGGACCATACAAAGAAAGTCATTGCCACGCATGAGGCGCACTGTAAACAACCAAGACAGTTAAAGGTTCAAATCTACTTGAAATTTGAAATACGTTGTCTACATGCACTGCGTGTTAAATGAGTCGTATTTAATATTGTATAGTCGATTAAATTGTACATGCAATGTAGAATTTAATTAAGATAACAGCGCTAATAATTGTCACTGTTCAGAACCGATGTTTGTTATTTTAAGATTATGTGAATGCACATTGGAGACTTGTGACACCGACGAGACTGGAAGTCCTCCTATTACGACGCAAGTGCAGTTTAGGATGACTTATGCATTCTTAAGGGCTCAGATAACTTTATAGTAAATAACTATTTCAAAGCAGCAGAAGTTTGCCATATGTTTATTTGAAGACAGATTACTGTTTAGGATTACATAACGTCATAACGACATTTGGTTGCGCAGTGTGTACAACGTTTACTTACAAGTTTAATAATCAATGTTTGATAAAGTCGATCAACAATTAAAGGTTCAATTCGACAATTCATAAGAATTGTGATTTTGTTGAAATTATAATTCAAAACCAATTATTTGCCTAAAACAAATAAGAACACAACCGAAAGCAAAATAATTTTGACGAAACTTGTTTTACATTATGATACATATTCTTTTCATTGTTCAAAATGTGCTGTTTCATTAAATCATTTTGAATCAATACCATATTATTGTTGATGTTTCACTTTATACATGCAATGCTTTTGTGTCAGCTGATGTGCTCAGTAATTGGCCTTGATAACAATTAAACCTAAAACTTAAATAATCGCGATCGGTTAACGCCGCAAGGTTAAAATCATTTGGTCGGCTGATCCGTGGTCTAATTGTAACAAGCTTGACTTTGATTCCTGGGGTCACAGACTCGATTCCCCTCCTAATTGAAAAAATACTAATTGTCGTCCTTCAGGAATTTGCAACGCGTTCCTTGTATGACACTGCTTCACACTAATGCACGTTAAACATAAGATAAGCTCTTACTATGGTTACATTCTGGCAGTGCCCCACAGGCTTATGATATTGATGACCCCACCGGAAACAACACAAATGGATTGGCTACTTACTCTTAAAATAAAGGTTACTATACCGTAGTTGGTCATATTTGCTCAAGCCGCTGGAGAGGAAAATTCAAAATAGCATGATAATTATTTGAAGTAACATTTGAAAACACTGTGTAATTGCAATACCGATGAGTCTGGCAATCTCTTTTTGTGAAGATGGTGTCATTAAGTAACATTTCTACACGCTCATATATAGCCTGGGTCACTAGAATTTAATAAAAATTACAGCGCTAATAATTGTCTCTGTATGTTAATAATGTTACAAAATAAAAAAAATAGTATAGGTTATACACTCACCGATAGACACTATCATTTACAATTAAACGTTTTCAAAAAAAATAAGCATGGATATAATGCAACGTACTCAATGTGATGCACTATTTAAAAGAATCTAATGAATTCAACAGGCAGCACTAACAGTATAAATGTGTTCAATTATTGTTGATGTTTTGTGTGTTTCCCTAGTTGGCTTCTTAACATGCTTCTTGATTCCATAGTTTACGGTTAGCTCACGCCTTGAAGTATTGTCGTAACTTTTTTAATCGCTAAAATATTAAATATTAAATATAATTTAACTCAAAACATAATAGTTTTCATTGCTAGTATCTGAAATGTGAAGGTGAGCTTCATATATATCTTTCTAAATCCAACTTAATTTTGGAGAACGATAAACGAAACTAGATTAAGTATTTGCAATGTTTTCCATTTGCTTCTAACCATTGAGATCCAATATCAGTTCTTTCTCTTCATTTCATCCTTTTTTGTCATAGCATCATTTATATAAACTAAAAGTGGGCAACATTTTGATGAAAAAAGAACACTGCATTTTATCAATATATGTTTTTTCTTTCAACACATCATTTTGTAAATTATCTTTTAATTAACGTTTGACACAGTGACCTTTTTAATTTACTGAGCTGGGTTGCATCAGTTGGGATATCAAGTTGTAACAGTGAATGAAGATCAATCACTTCCAATCACTAAATTAGACCGTGCTAAAAGATACTCACAACAATTATTTACTTGCCAGAGGATATACGCGAGTAGTGTACAGGATATTTCTAAGAAGCGTAATGAAACATTTCGCCAGCTTAATTTCGGGAAACCTTTCGGATACGAATTTGGCTTGTTTTCGAATATAACCTCAGTAATATTTGTTTGCGATGAAGTATAATACGTGTCTTTTCCTGTAGACACATTTATCAAGTTTCATTTAAGCCTACAACTTTAACTCATGAAAATTTTATGACGATGTGAAAATCTCAAGCAGCACTCACCGTTTCTTTAACGTCAGCGGTTCATATTATATTTTGGCGAGGTACGGACCTTCCAAAAGTATGATATTGACCGCTGCCGTCATTAAAACTCGATTTGCATTAAAATATAGTGATATACGGACCCATCAACTTCATATTCATAAAGAAGGGACGCACTTATTTAGGGTATAACAATGTAATGTATTGCGGATGAACGTTTCATAGCTTTTTTTTTTCGTTCCTTAACTCTGAAATAGGAACAAAATCTCTTCACAATTAATACTACCTTTATATTACAATTGTGGGTCACACAAAAACATTTATATAAATAAAAAGAGGTCACTCAGACATTTCTTCAAAACTTATCTTTGAAATGAGCAAACAAAGTTATCGTCGTCACGAATTTCCACGTTTGAAATTCGCTGCGCTTGCGTTCATCAAAGATTACCTCAAATTTTTATACTAGTGAACATTTTCCATAATGACCTAATTTTTCAGATATATTAATGGATAGCCAAATTAAAGTGTACCAAAATGATTTATTTGTAAGAGAAAACTGCTTCCCGCCACCGGAAGGCAAAGATAAAACACGCAAAATGACCACCAGACAAGAGACTCAAGAATCTCAAGGGGCGCAGACGAAACCAGCAACCCAAGCCCACTCCATAGAACACCCTTATATTATGGCAACTCGGGTACACAAAAGTAATATGCAATTATACAATATAGATAATAAACAAACATCATTAGATTAGATGAAGTCAAGTTTTTGACCATTAAGCACAGACAATCCTGTATGGAATTAAAATCCGAGGACATTTTTTCCAGTGATTCCTAGCAACGTCTGTGCAAACCACATATGGTATAGGACTATCAAAGACTCAAACATGTGAAATGTGAAAACGACCAGTTAAAAAGTATTGTTGAGAATTTTATCGAAACAATTATCGAAATAAAATGTCTTTCTATGAAGGAAAATCACCGTTCTGGGATATTCCTCAGTGCCCTGGAGACATGCATTTCGGTGGCAGCTCGTCAAGTGTCCTTTCCGATGGGCCGAAGTGAGCTGCTTCCGATCGCCAGCCTTCAGCAACTTTCCGTTGGTATCAGTCCGCTACATACGAAGGCAACGGATCGCCAATGTCATTAAGGACTGTGAGACTAAGGTGCTTGACATTTGCAATAATGTATTACACATTGATTAGCAGAGCTAACATAGTTAGAGGGTATGATCGTGGCAAACAATATGTTCCATTCTCATTTATGTCGAAAGTTGACATGCGCAATTTTGAAAATAGTAACAATAATGTGGAGATTATGATCTGACATGGAACAAAGAAACCATAGATATATATAAGCGTAATCTATCGTTATGTAGTAATGATTTCCATTTGGTAAAAGGGGAAAAACTAGTGGTTCAAGATGTAATCAAAAGAGATAACTTTCCTTGACTACTGCATTCTTCAATAGCATACACAATTTATAAAAATCCCATTTCATTTTGAATATTTAGTTACCAAAAGAAATGACTGTATGTACTAAGACGTATGTGTTGCTTGGTGTTAGAGAAAGAATGCGATGTTTAATTTGAATTACTTTTAAAGGTCAAATAAAACGTATGCTTAAGGGTATGGAAAAGTTTGATAATTTTGAAAGCCAATTTTAATACATTTGTTTTGGGGCTCCACCATTTATCATGCATTTCATATAAGCCAATGTGGAGATATTTGTCGTTGGTCTCCACAATTTATTGCATTTATCAAACATTTTATATAAGCCAATGTGGAGATATTTGTTTCGGGTATCTAACATTTATTGCATTTATCATGCATTTCATATAAGCCAATGTGGAGATATTCAGTGAGGGTCTAAATCAATTATTTCATTTATTATGAAATTCATATTAGCCAATCAAGAGATGTGTGTTGCGGATCTCCGCCATATATTGCATTTATCGTGTATTTTGTTTTTGCAATGGAGGAGATATGAATTTTTGGTCCCCAATAATCATGACATTACCATGCATTTCGTATTAGCCAATGAGTAGATATTTTTTGCACGGTCTGCACCGTTTATTGCTTCTATCTTGCATTTCGTATAAGCCAATGTGGAGGTTTTTGTTGCGGGTCTCCACCATTTATTGCACGTATCATGCATTTCATAATTATTAGCCAATGTGGAGGTATTTAGTGCGGGTGTCAATCATTAATTGCATTTATTATACATTTCATATTAGCCAATGAGGAGATATTTGTTGCAGGTCACCGCCATTTATTGCATCTATCATGCATTTCATAATTTTTAGCCAATGTGGAGGTATTTAGTGCGGGTCTCAATCATTTATTGCATTTATTATGCATTTCATATTAGCCAATGAGGAGATATTTGATGGAGGTCTCCGCCATTTATTGTATCTATCATGCATTTCATAATTTTAGCTAATGAAGAGATATTTGTTGCGGATCTCAATTATTTATTGCATTTATCATACATTTTATATTCGCAAATGTAGAAATATTTGTAGCGGGTCTCATTCATTTATTGCATTTAGCATGCATTTCATAAAAGCCGATGTGGAGATATTTGTTGCGGATCTCCACCATTTATAGCATTTATCAGGGTTTTCATATTAGCGAATGTGGAGATATTTGTTGCGGGTCTCCACCATTTATTGCAATTATCAAGCATTTCATGTTAGACAATGTGGAGATATTTGTTGTGGGTCTCTACCATTTATCGCATTTATCATGCATTTCATATTAGCAAATGTGGAGATATTCATTGTGGGTCTCCACCATTTATTGCATTTATTATGCTTTTTATTTTAGCCAATGCGGAGGTATTTATTGCGGGTCTCCACCATTAATTGCATTTATCAAGCGTTTCATATTAGACAATGTGGAGGTATTTGTTGTGGGTCTCTACCATTTATTGCATTTATCATGCATTTCATATTAGCCAATGTGGAGATATTTATAGTGGGTCTCCACCATTGCAATTATTATGCATTTTATATTAGCCTATGTGGAGATAATTGTTGTGGGTCTCCACCATTTATTGCATTTATCATGCATTTCATATTACCCATTTTGGTGATATTTGTTGTTGGTCTCCACCATTTATAGCATTTATCATGCATTTCATAATTTACGATTAAATTTACATATTTATTGTTGGTCCCCACCATCAATTGCATTTTTTTCTGCATTTTATATACACCAATGAGGAGATAATGGTGTTCTAAGGGTTTCCATCTATCATGGCAATTACCATGGAATTAATAAATATATATCTGATAAGGTGATATTGGTTGTGTGTTTCCACCATACACGTCATTCCGTATGCAGTTTATATCACCGAATGATTGGTTGTGATTATAACAAACATGTTTTTACAGCCATGTCAACACATTCCACAATTAAAATGAATTGCTAATGCTTATATGTGCATATTGTCTTGATCCGTTTTAGATCCGATGTATACTTACTTGTTTCGGGTTTATTGCTATATTAATTAATATTATTTGTGCTTGCTTTAAGTATCAGTTTATATAATTATATATAATTAAATATTAGCTGTTTCCCAATAATTATATGATTTTCATATCTGCCAATTTTGTAGGATTTACATCACCGTTATACTGTTTTGTTAGTTTCCAATTTTACATACTTTTATATCCATAAATCATACTACTTCGTCATTCTGAAATGCAACATAGTCATATAACGCATTGTTCAATGCTACTTTGGTTGGACTTGGTTTGGGAATATTATATACGTCCAACTTTATGGGACTTTTACCTATTATTCATCTTATATTTAAATTGACTGTTTAAGACCATTACATATTTATGAAAACATATCCTATTTGAGTATAACAAACAGCATCATACATAAAAATCCTATTTTATAAAACGGCCATATAGGCCATTGTGTTACAGTATGAACAGTGGCAAAACTGTATTTATTTGAATTTTACAGTTTTTGTTACTGTTGATCTTGGTTGTTGTTTATTTATACTGCCTGTTAAATTTTAAACGTTTTATGAACTTCATATTCATATTTGTACTGCTCATGTCTAAATATAAGTATATTTATATGACATTGACTGTTTAATAATGATAATCTTATCTGCAACGGTATTATTTGACATGTGTATACTATTTATTTATTGATATACAGTCGAAACGAACATTCGACACATCCGAATTTCAAAAATTATTATCAGTCCCTACATATTTTTTGTTTGAGTTTGATTTATGTACGTCATCCGACTTCTGCAATTGAACTGTCGACATAGTGAAATAACCGAGAATATATCGACACAAGCAGATTTATTTTATTAAACTCGGGACCGGAGAAAAAAGTCGATACAACCGGGAAGTCAATATATCCGACGTCGACATAGCGTGTTTGGACTGTATATATAACTCTACTATTATTCCTGTTGATAACAAACACTTTACATAATTGATAAAGTACTTTTTCTTGTGCCCAATCACATTATAATAAAACACGGTCAAATGCTAACCATACATTAATGTATGAAAACTACTTGAAAATACTCAACGGATTTTTTTTCTATTATAATCGATAATTTGATTAACACAGAATTTGTTATTAAATGAAGCATTTCACAGCGAGACGTCGTTTCCCATCCCAACACGAGAGTTCTCTATTAATATCCAACCATCGGTTGTTTCCTCGTACTCTATAACAAAGAGGGTTATGACAACCATCCATAGTAAACGGTATCCAATCCTCAGTGAACGGAAAATTTCTTTCTAAAATCCTAAACGTGCACTCCGCTAGGCTGCTCTCATTTCCGTTACACTCAATCTTGGTTATAAACAAATCCGACTCTCCAGGAAATACTTCCCTTGCAATGACCTCATTCTCAGCATCAGTACCATTCAAAAGTAGGCCGCCGTTTCCATATCCAAGTTGTTTGCATACTATTGCTGCAAGTTTTTGTCGTTCTTCTGTAACGGAATCGCGTAGGCATATCGCACCCTCTTTATCATCTACGGTGAACACAACGAGCCCATTATCTTTGTCTGTTCCATGTACAAGAGCAAAAGAAAAACCTGTATTTAAAAAACAATGTGACGTTATTATCATAATGTGAAATAAAAATGAAAGACTAATAGATTCTTGTTGTTGACTTTTTCTAATCGGAAATATAAAAATGTTTACAAATGTAAAATTAACATGCTGATATAGCAAAGAAGACATCGGCACCCTTGTACCGTCGCGTGTAAACAACAAACTGCAGATATTCTGTTTTTGGAATGCAAAACAAATTTGAGTAGATGATTTTCATTTGTCAGAAGGATAGATGTTTGCAACTGTAAATTTACCATGATTAACATACACAAAAGACAAAAACGGCATAGTTGCAGCTTTTAATAACGTGAAATACCCGTTGTGTTGTATTAATTAACTGGAGTTATGATGTGAAATAAATTTAAACTGAAATACTGGCATGTGTCAAAATATTAATATTTGCAGATTTACCATTAAATATAGTCAATATAAAAAGAACAAATTAAATCAACATTGCCTCGTCCGAAACATGCTTAAATACACGTAGCAGTATTGAGCATGGGATAAAATTAGTATATAACAGGTTGCCAAAAGTAAGCGGGCAATCCCATAGCCAACAATAAGATTAAGTAACCGCAGCTAAAATTAAGCCCTTTTGCCTATAATTCAATCAAGCACCCGTCGCCTAGAATAAGATAAAGAATACGTAAGCTTAAATACAGCGTTCACTCCTGACAAATTTCATACCGTAGCCTAGAACAATTCTAAGAAAGCTTAATCTAAACAATTAAATACCCATAGCCAAGACGAACATTATGTACTCGTATCCTAAAGTAACCTTAAATACTCGTTCCAACAAATACACTTAAGTACCCATAGCCAAGAAAAAAATAAACTACCCTTAAATAAAGCCAGTCATATGCTTAAGTATCCATTGCCTAAACAAAACTTAAACTCCCGTATCTAAAAGAACATGAAACCAAACATTATGTTTCAGTACCCGTTCTGTTGTAACAGTAAACTGCAGGTATTTTGTTTTCATCGCAGTTACCAACTGAGCCCCAATCGAATTTTCCACATTTTCCCAGATTCTTCTCGGTTCCCACGCAGGCAATATTTGCTAACCATGGAACTCCTTGTATATAGTACATATGTAGAAACAAACATTTCAAATGTAGAATAAGGAATTCGAGATACATTAAATCTAAAACTCTCATATTTCTAAATTTTTATCATCAAGATATAGTGATATGTATACTATATTTCACCACTGATTACCAATCTCCGATATAGATTTGGAACGGAAAACCTTTTGCCTTATTCGGAATTCGATTAAAGTAAATTATTTGATATACCTAGAAGTGGGACTGTTGAATATTTCGTATGCCTTGAATGGAAGTACGCTGATCCACCTTTATATCCCATCTCCCTGCAAATTACTGTCGCTTCTGCATCATCAAAACCATTAGCGCAGAAAAAGCCCGTATTATCAAAACGTCTAATGCTTACTTTTCCAGATTGATGTATCTTTAATTCAAATTCTGTAAAAATGATTTTAGAATGTTTTGTTTATGAAGGAGAAATACATACATTTTCAATAAACTAAACATAAAAAAGCACTGGATAACATTGGATCGCACTACGAGAAACGTAATTTAAGATTATCGCTTTATTAGATGAAAAGACAATGACTAGCAGATACAGATGGTATGGGGGGGGGGCTCACCCGGCGAAACCACTCCCCTCCCCTCCTTATGATCGTCCAAGATTTGTTTCAAAATAGACAAATTTTAAAATTAGCACCATTTTGGACCAGAAATTGTTAAAATTTCTTTTAAAAACCTAAATGCAAACACTTTAAACCAAACAACTTCGTTCCTGGAGGAAAGGCACAAGTTAAAAGCGTACGCCCCCGCTTACGTCGAATTCTATATCTGGCCCGAAACGAGCGCATTGTTTGAATCGAACCTTAAGATATGCGTCTCAATAACAATTAAGACAATTTTGCAAATAACAACCTGTTTGTTTTTTAATTATCAAATCTGAAGAGCAAGTGTAACTATTGTACAAACCTTCATTTTCGGGATTATTCGAGCAGGCTACAGAGGCGTAATGTCCACTGGTGCAGTTTGGAAAGTATTTAACATAATCGCATTCGAGTATATCTGACTCGATACCAGTACATTTAATATTGCTGTAAGCAATGTTGTATTCCATCCTTCCAAAGGCTGAGCAGCAAATGTTTATCCCGTAAGCGAACCCAAAGTATCGACACACTGCTTGAGCAGCAAGATCATCAAAGCCTTCCGCACATACAAGGCGATAGCTACCCCTGTCCCATACTTGAACAGCGCCAAATGTCACGTTGGGTTGCAAACGAACTTGTAACGATATATGTCAAGTGTGTTCAAAATAAAAATAAATATATTTTTTCAATTATTATTGATAATTTCTAATATCGAAACCATTCAATCATAGACATTTGTATTTAGCCAAAATCAATGAGATCCTAGTTTGTTAAAAAAAAGATAATTGTAAAGGGAAACTTTTTCAGACCATCATTTTTTACTTCCATTTAAGTGAACGAAAGAGATGCACTAGTAGCTTTAGCTTACGCAAAATAACTTTCAGTGCATTCTATGTACTTAAACAAATACACATTTTACCGTCCCATTTACTGTACAAAACATGATCTGTTTAACGCACAAAACCGAACACGCAACAATTAATAAAAAACATGACTGCGAGATTCAAATAGCATAATACTACTTTAAAGATGACTTCATTGGGTCACGGCTGTTATTAAACTTAGTAAGATCCCTCTGAGGTCTTCCTTATGTTTTCAATGACGTTTGCAACAAGTGCATTTTGGTAAACACTGTGATTAAACTTTGTTAGAACTCCCTGAGGGTTTCCTTATGTCTACATTGACGTATGCAAAATTTGCTATTTGTTAAACGCAGCGCTTAAACTTAGTTATTCTCCCTGAGGGATTCCTTATGTTTCTTATGACGTATGCAGCAATTGCTGTTTGATAAACGCTGTGATAAGACTTAGTTAGAACACACTGTGTGCTTCCTTATGTTTCCAATGACATATGCAACAATTGCTTTTTGGTAAACGCTCTGATTAGATTTAGATAGAACTAACTGAGGGCTTCCTTATGTTTCCAATGACGTATGCAACAATTGCTATACCGGTTTCATTTTTACAATGCACTCCTGCCGCTTTGCCATCGTATCGGTAACGGTTACGAGGTAACAGAGAAGATGTTCCATTAAATTTGCAATTTCCGATGTGTTGTTCTGTACCATTACATTGCACGTATGACATCACGTATGGGTATGGGTATTCTGTTCAAAATACAATGGTCATTAAACATTGGAAACTATATAGACAAGTAGACAAGTCCAGTTGCCTAAACAATATAATGTTAAAAAGCATAATAATAAGGGCAAACAAACACGTTACATAACGCAACAAGACCACACACATTACACAAGCTATCTTCATTGGTGAATGTTTCGGTTAATTCTATGTTTGAATCGATGTGAGTGTGTTTTAATAACCCATTAGAATTTTACATGTTATGGATAGTAAAGTAATTATAAAATTATATTTTAAAATTGCATTACATATACAAACTGTCAACGTCTTTTCAAATTCGTTGGTACTTTTCCTATCATAATAACGGCTACAGTCGTTGGTTACTTATACTTTATTTAACGGTGTACCTGAACCAAGGTCCCTGCGTGCGTGTCCTGATTTATAACCCTGCTGTTGACAAATGACCTGGGCGTCATTATCGTCCCAATCTTCAGGGTATATAATCCCCTTTTTCCCGTCTTTCTCCACATACACTATTGAAGGTGACATATCAACCGGAAGGACCTTAATTCCTGCAGTGTAAAAATGCTAAAAATGACCAGATTCCTGCTTTTAAGTGTGCTCCTATAACTTCAGTGCGGTGTTATGTTTCTTCACAAACAAAGGCAGATCATATCATAGACTGAAAGGCTGGACAAATTGTTTCTTTGGTATCGCATACTCCCTATTTAACAAAATAAAGGCTGCGAGACTATAAAATGTTAAGAAAAATATAGCTGTTGCTTCAAATATACAGGCGAACAAATTTCAAAAACACAACACAACTTTTCAAACTTGTCATCAATTATTTATTTTTTTGTACGCCCTTGCTCATTGAAAGGACCCTGCACAGTCACCTTGATTTGATTCGTGTTTATCTATTATAGCTTATTATCATACTCACTGTACAATAATTGATACATGCTATCTACTGTTAGTTTTAATGTAAGTTCAAAACGTAACAACGTTATGTTGCGAGCACTTTATATGAAGTTTCCGGTGTCAATTATTGTGTTTCAAAACTGTTGTTTGGAGTAGACAATATAGAAAACTTGTAGGTCTTAGTTGAACGCCCTTAACATACTCCATGTACTGTATAGCATGTATATACGATGACGTGGCTCGCCTTTCCGTAGGTACAATATTATTAATAATTCATTCAGTAAATGGCAACCAGTGTAATTTTGTCAATGCATTCATCCCCTGCATGTGTGCATTAACTGTAACTCGGAACATGTAAATATATGGATATCTATCAGTAAAATACGAACTTGTAACAAAACAATTACACACAGGACTTATGAACTACATTGTGAGAAAAATGAATAAGTGAATTGGGGCGAGATCGATAAGTATACTGTGAAAAAAGAGTGCACTGTGTCCTCACCCGGCGCAGCCACTAATCATTACCCACCCACCCTTAAGATAATCCAAGATATTTTTAAAAAAAGGATAAGACAAGATTTAAATTGGCACCATTTTGGACTAGAAATTGTTAAAATTACTTTTAAAAACACCACTGCAAACACTTTAAACCAAAAATATAATGTTGTTGTAGTTCTAATCGGACTGCACCTGATATTCAACATGAACCGATAAATAATAAAGTGGTTGTAGTTTATACCGGACTGCCCATGATATACAACATGAACCGATATATAATATAGTGGTTGTAGTTCTAACCGGAACTTGCATGAAATACAACATGGCCCGATGTATAATATACTGGCTGTAGTTCAAATCGGACTGCTCATGATATACAACATGGACTGATATATAATATAGAGGTTGATCTTCTCACCGGACTGCTCATAATATACAACATGATCTGATATAATATAAAGTGGTTGTGTTTATCACCGGACTGCACCAGATATACAACATGGACTGATAAATAATATATTGGTTGTAGCTCTTACCGGACTACACCTGATATACAGCATGAACTGTTATATAATAAAGTGGTTGTAGTTCTAACCGAACGGCCCATGATATATAACATGGACCGATATATAATATAGTGGTTGTAGTTCCAACCGGACTGCCAATGATAAACAACATGGACCGATAAATAATATAGTGGTTGTAGTTCTCATCGGACTGCCCATGATATACAGCATGTACTGATATATAATAAAGTGGTTTCAGTTCTAACCGAACTGCCAATGATAAATAACATGGACCGATATATAATAAAGTGGTTGTAGTTCCAACCGGACTGCCCATGATATATAACATGGACCGATATAAAATATAGTGTGTGTAGTTTTAACCGGACTGCGCATGATATACAAAATGGACTGATATAACAAATAATGGTTGTACTTCTCACAGGTCTGTCCATGATATACAACATGAACTGATATAATAGTGGTTGTAGTTATAACCGGATTGCACCAGATATACAACTTTGACCGATATATACCATAGAGGTTATAGTTTTTACCGGACTGCACCTGATATACAGCATGGACTGATAAATAATAAAGTGGTAGTGGTTCTAACCGGACTGCACCTGATATTCAGCATGAACTGATATATAATATAGTGGTTGTAGTTCTAATCGGACTGCACTTGATATACAGCATGAACTGATATATAATAAAGTAGTTGTAGTTATAACTGGACTGCACCTCATAAATAGCATGGACTGATATATAATAAAGAGGTTGTAGTTCTAATCGGACTGCACTTGATATATAGCATGGACTGATATATAATATAGTGGTTGTAGTTTTATCCGGACTGCCCATGATATTCAATATGGACTGATTTACAATGCAGTGGTTTAGTTTTAACCGGACTGCACCTGATAAACAGCAACGACTGGTATATAATATAGTAGTTATAGTTTTATCCGGACTGCCTATGATATTTAATATGGACTGATTAACAATGCAGTGGTTGTAGTTTTAACCAGACTGCACCTGATATACAGCATGGACTGATATATGATATAGTTGACTGTCTTTGATTAAAAAAGTTTGAACTTATATGTAATAAAGTTGAAACAGTTAAAACTGGACAGCCACTGGTCAACTCTTTGTTTAACCATGTATCATTTAAATATAGTGGTTCTAACCGGACTGCTCTTGTTCCAAGCAGTGTTGTACTTATATACAAAAAGTGGTAGTTATTCTAACCGGGCTTCCCCTTTTCTAAGAATTTTAAACTGATGTATTATATAGAAGTTTACGTTCTAAATGTACTGCTCCAGTTTGAAAGTCTGACTCATATAATGGTATTTCAGTAGAGGTTTGAACCTCGATGCGTCTGTTTCAAGAACTTTAGAAGTAATACTGATGTAAGCCTTCAAACCGGACTGTCCATTATATAAAAGGCTTTGACTCGTTCGTACTGGATTGCCCAACTCCTTAACACTTGAGCCTCGTGTATTGTATAATTATTGTAGTTTTGTCTTGAATGACCCGTTTCTTAGAATTTCGGACACCTTGACATCGGTATGACATATCTGTTGAAGTTCTTACTTGACTGCTCCAGTTCTTAGATTTTGAGACTTTTGTATATAAGATACAGTGATTAAATTCCGGACTGTCCCTGAGAAATATGGACTAATGTATAAGTATAATTGAAGTGGTTCTAACGAGACAATTAAGTTCCAATGGTTATAGCATTACTGTCCCTTGTTTAAGGACATTTGGGCACAAGACAATTGGCTTTTACGACTATAAACGGACTGTCCCTGACAAAAATATTTAATTGTATTTCTTATGGTTCTTAAAGAGCCACTACGTCCTCAAAACATAGACTTTTACATAATGTGGTATTATTGTTCGTTTACCTGACTGTCCTGTTCACACAAAAAACGGTGTGAGATATTTGCTAGTTATTACTTACCTTCAGATGAACCCATCACATCCATAGATCCTAACTGAATGAGTGTAACGACAAGTGCTGACGTTAAAGCTAGAAGGTTTTGAAATATCATAGTTCTTACTTATCTACATCCACTAAAACGAAGATTATTTTCCTTGTGTGCTTGTATTTAAGTACTATTCAACCAAAACGGTTGGAATGTTTAAAATTTGTTTATGTTTAAGATCATAATTTATCAGGATTAACGCGAATTGAAACTGCTATTGAAGTTACTTGTCATTGAAAGTTTATGTTAAATTTCAATCCTTTATTGACACAATTTCTTAACACCTTAAACCACGCAACGAAATAGTTTAAGTAGTAATTATAAACAACTCGTATGCATCTTTTTCGTATGATCGATGTAACAAAATGAGCTTACTAAAACGATATATAGGCGTTTGATTATTCAAAACAACACTTCATCATTATGCTAATTACAATTTCAAAGGATATAATCCTGTTAACGATGTGGTTTGAAACGCGTGGTTGATTTTGAGTGAACATTACTGCAGATGTTTTGTAACATTCCGTGCATTCTCTTCGCTATCTGATGAATATTTGTTCTATGACTTTAAATGCCATTTTGTAAATAACGTTTCTCACAAAGGTTTGACTTGATATAATATGAATGTGTTTTTGTGTTTTTCTTAAGCGAACTTTAAGTAACGTCATTATTGTTTGTTCATGAAGTATATCCATACCAACAAGAAAGGTTCAACTATGAAACTGTATAACTTTAGATTTAGATGTATCGTTGGGCAAGTACTCAAATGAGTCCTATACATTGCATATACAAATAATTACTTATCTGCATTATATGTGTCAGCATTTGAATATTTCTGTACATGTTTGGGTTTCAGAAGAATGTAGCATTATACTTGACGAGAACAAAACTATCACTTTAACCCATCAGCTGGTAAAGTTATAAGCTGTGACCAAGAGCCGTAATTGAACATTTAATCCATTTTTTCATTCTTGAATATTCATATCAACATTTTAACACGCCAAAGTATATTCTTTGCTTACGTTCAGAACATTCTTTAAAAATAAAATAATCATCCAACACATTAAATCTCATAGGAGCCACCGGATATCCACAGGGGTATCCTCAAAGCCAGACGTCGTCGTCAAACGTGTTCATCGTATCAATTCGGTCACGTTCAAACAAGGAATTCCCTGATGTTCCATTTCATTGAACACTATTCGAGAAGACTGCATTTTCATAGCCATTGTTGAACAGTTTTAAGTGACAATCTTATTCAAAGTCACTACATAGACATGTATAACAAACATAAATTTTGAGTCATAAACACTCATCTACTTACTAAATAATGCATTTTTGCAAAATATTAACTACTGATAAGACTAGTATAACTGTGTGTTTAAGAGCTCAAAACGCAAAAATATTAAATGACTGATGAATGCTAAAAGTCCGGTTAGAACAACTACAGTAATATTTATTTATGTCAATCATTTCAACTAGCAAGTTGTACATGAGTCCAGGTTTATTTAGAAAAAATGCAATTCGGTTTAAACTTCATTTACTAAATCACATAAGACTCGAACGTTACGAAATAAGTGACGGTCCGTGTTGGAATAAATGCAACTGTTTTATGAATATCAGATACTTAGATCAGGTACGGTTAAAAGCACAACAAGTACAATATACACAAGTCAGGGCTTTTCAAATCAACGACGGTCCGTTTAGAACCACTAAACATGTATTAAAGATTTGTCAAAGATTCTTAGATTCCCAAATGCTTAACAGAAAGCTGCTCAATGTCACGAGACCATTATTTGTTTCACGATCTGCATTCACTACGTTTAGTCTTCTCTGAATGTGACCATTTTCATTTTCCATTGTGCAAATAACCGTCTTGATATTTAATCTGTACACAATTTACTGATCTTGTGTGGTTCACAGTCACATGTTTTCACTTTCTCACTAAGTGTACTTATTTTCGCACTCAGTGTACTAATTGTTTTACAGTGTACTTATCGATCTCGCCCCAATCAGCATTTTTGCTCACAGTGTAGTTCATTAGTCCTGTGTATCATTTTGTTATTGCAAGGTCTTTTTTTACTGAGCGACATAGATATTCATATATTTACAAGTTCCGAGTTACAGTTAATGCACATGAGCAAGGGATGAATGCATTGACAAAATTACACTGGTTGCCATTTAATGAATGAATTATTAATAGTGTTGATTGTATCTACGGAAAGGCGAGCAATGTCATCGTATATACATGCTATATAGTACATGGAGTATGTCTAGGGCGCTCAACTAAGACCTACAAGTTATCTATATTTTCTGCTCCAAACAACAATTTTGAAACACAATACTTGACTCCGGAAACATCAAATTAAGTGCTCGCAGCAGAACGTTGCTACATTTAGAACTAACATTATAACTAACAGTAGATAGCATGTTTCATTGTACAATGAGTATTATAATAAGCTATAATAGATAAACACGAATCAAATCCAGGTGACTGTGCAAGGTCCTTTCAATGAGCAAGGGCGTACATAAAAATTAATTGATGAAAACTTTGAAAAGTTGTGTTGTTTTTCTGAAATTGTTCGCCAGTATATTTGAGTCAATAATTAATTGTTCTTTGCATTTCATAGTCTTGCAGCTTTATTTTGTTTATTAGGGGGTATGCGATACCAAAGAATAATCAATGATTTTTTGAAGCCTCTCAGTCGATGATATGATCTGCCTTTGTTTGTGAAGAAACATAACACCGCACTAAAACTATTGTAGCACACTTAAAAGCAGAAATCTCGTCTCTTTTTGCATTTTACACTGCAGGAATAAAGGTCCTTCCGGTTGATATGTCAACTTCAATAGTGTATGTGGAGAAAGACGGAGAAAAGGGGAATATATATACCCTGAAGATTGGGACAATAATGACGCCCAAGTCATGTGTCAACAGCAGGGTTATAAATCAGGACACGCCCTCAGGCCCCGGTATTGAGGAACACCGTTAAATAAAGTATAAGTAACCAACGACTGTAGCCGTAATTAAGATAGGGACAGTCAATATACATAAGAACGAATATGATAAGACGTTGACAGTTTACATTTTCAATGCAACTTTATAAAATTACTTTACTATTCATTACATGTAAAGTTTTAATGGGTTATTAAGACACACTCAGATCGAATCAAATATAGAATTAAGCAAACCATTTACCAATGAAGATAGCTTGTGTTATATGTTTGGCCTTTTTGCTTTAAGTAACTTGTTGCGTTCAGCCCTTATTATTGTACTTTTTAACGTTCTATTGGTTTCAATTTAGGCTACTGGACTTGTCTATGTAGTTTCCACTGTTTAATTACCATGTTTTTAACAGGATATCCATATCCATACTTGATGTCAAACGTGGAATGTAATGGGACAGAAAAAACACATCGTAATTTGCAAATATAATGAAACATCTCCTCTGTTACCTCAGAACAGTTACCGGCACGATTGCAAAGCGGCAAGAGTGCATTGTAAAAATGAAACAGGTATAGAAGTGTTGCATACGTCACTGAAAACTTAAGGATGCCCTCAATTAGTTCTATCTAAGTTTAATCACCGCGTTTACCATATAGCAATTGTTGCATACGTCATTGGAATCATAAGGAAACCCTCAGGGAGTAATAACTAAATTAAATCATAGCGATTATCAAATAACAAATTTTGCATACGTCAATCGAAACATAAGGAATACCTCAGGGGGTTCATACAAAGTTTAATCACAGCGTTTACAAAAATGCAGTTGTTGCAAACGTCATTGAAAACATAAGGAAGACCTCAGAGGGATCTAACTAAGTTTAATAATAGCCGTAACCCAATGAAGTCATCTTTAAAGTTAGGTTATGCTAGTTGTATCTCGCAGTCATGTTTATATTTGTTGGTGTGTGTTTGGTTTTGTGCGTTTAACAGATCATTGGTTATTGTAAGGCTATCGGGCTTTTCCATGTATATTTGTTGTTCTTTATTATTGAATCACACAACAATATTTGAAACATGTTAATAAACACCTAAATTACTTTAAGGACAACCAGATTGATCTATTGAACTTGGGTGAGAGACATAATTCAGATACAAATGTAATATTAACTAAATAATTGAGCAAAGCATTTTAAGATTCGTGTTAGATAATTATGAATGGTGCAAAATGGAGTAATACATATAGTTAAATTGTTTAAGATAAATACATTTTATAAATGAAACAAGTAAAGTCATCTTGATAAATCGAAATAAAATGACGTTATATGCATTACTTACACTGTAAAACAATTAGTACACTGAGTGCGAAAATAAGTACACTTAGTGAGAAAGTGAAAACATGTGACTGTGAACCACACAAGATCAGTAAATTGTGTACAGATTAAATATCAAGACGGTTATTTGCACAATGGAAAATGAAAATGGTCACATTCAGAGAAGACTAAACGTAGTGAATGCAGATCGTGAAACAAATAATGGTCTCGTGACATTGAGCAGCTTTCTGTTAAGCATTTGGGAATCTAAGAATCTTTGACAAATCTTTAATACATGTTTAGTGGTTCTAAACGGACCGTCGTTGATTTGAAAAGCCCTGACTTGTGTATATTGTACTTGTTGTGCTTTTAACCGTACCTGATCTAAGTATCTGATATTCATAAAACAGTTGCATTTATTCCAACACGGACCGTCACTTATTTCGTAACGTTCGAGTCTTATGTGATTTAGTAAATGAAGTTTAAACCGAATTGCATTTTTTCTAAATAAACCTGGACTCATGTACAACTTGCTAGTTGAAATGATTGACATAAATAAATATTACTGTAGTTGTTCTAACCGGACTTTTAGCATTCATCAGTCATTTAATATTTTTGCGTTTTGAGCTCTTAAACACACAGTTATACTAGTCTTATCAGTAGTTAATATTTTGCAAAAATGCATTATTTAGTAAGTAGATGAGTGTTTATGACTCAAAATTTATGTTTGTTATACATGTCTATGTAGTGACTTTGAATAAGATTGTCACTTAAAACTGTTCAACAATGGCTATGAAAATGCAGTCTTCTCGAATAGTGTTCAATGAAATGGTACATCAGGGAATTCCTTGTTTGAACGTGACCGAATTGATACGATGAACACGTTTGACGACGACGTCTGGCTTTGAGGATACCCCTGTGGATATCCTGTGGCTCCTATGAGATTCAATGTGTTGGATGATTATTTTATTTTTAAAGAATGTTCTGAACGTAAGCAAAGAATATACTTTGGCGTGTTAAAATGTTGATATGAATATTCAAGAATGAAAAAATGGATTAAATGTTCAATTACGGCTCTTGGTCACAGCTTATAACTTTACCAGCTGATGGGTTAAAGTGATAGTTTTGTTCTCGTCAAGTATAATGCTACATTCTTCTGAAACCCAAACATGTACATGTCATACCAGTGCAGCCGCTCGAAGAACAAAATATTAAACCGAAAGAATCTGAGTACACTGCGCAACGGTTTGCCAATATTCCCATACTAAACAAACAAGGTGGTTCTTACCTCCCTGCCCAAACAAACCGTGCTTTGTAAATGAATGCAACACGGGAGATAACCTGATACATTTGAAACAAAAAGATGGCCATCGCAAAATACGTTCACCTTTAAAGGGTTAAACACCCGACGACGAACACGTTGCACAACCAAACGACCCAAACTGGCGCCGTAGTTGAAGCAACGCCTCAATAGCCAAATGAAGCAGGAAATGTCAAGGAGCATAAGTCACCATAGCGTACGAATCAAAAGACGTATAAAAGGCACTCGTGCGAGCCGGTGCCAACAACTTCGAAAATGTAATTGCAAACACGAACAGGTCACTAAGTGATTCAAACATCATTTCTCGAAAGTATCCGGTACGGAGATATCGGCTGATAAACTAGGTTCAAGGCTACAATACGAATTAATTGCTTATTCACGAGAAGATTTGTACCCCACGAACACTATAACCACAGGTATGATATGCATGGATTTGAATGATATGATAAAAAGCATGGTATGAAGACCCAGGCTTAGGTAACATGTTAAATGAACACGTAATTAAGGCCGGTCCAGAGTTCATTTCGAGATTGATTTAACTATTCAATTGTATTTTTCGCGAACGAGGGTGTCCCGTTATCGTGACACACGAGTGTTCTAATACCAGTCTTCAAAGGCAAGGCGAGGATAAATCCGATCCCGCTTGTTATCGGCAAAATTCTTTGATACCATGTTTCCGCAAAATATTTGAAAAAGTTGTCCTTAATAAGCTCAACACTTTCACAACATGTATCAAACAGACTTTGATTGCCAACAACAACACGAATTTAAAAAAAAAAACGTGGGGTCCGGCAAGGTGGGGTCAATCCTACATTTTTGTATCCTGTCTACGTCAACGAGCTACTCCATACTCTAAAGAAAAGTAAATATGGTGCAAAGATGTTGTAATTTAAATGCAACAGCCTTATATCCGCAGACGACATTTCCTCATTAGCTTTCCATAACAATCTGCAGAGTGAAGTTGACGTCGTATATATATATACTGTCTTCGATGGAATGTTGAACTTAACGTAATAAAAGCATTAACAATAACTTTTTCAAAACGTCGTACTCCCCGCCCGATTAGTGTCGCCTATGGCGACGCTCTTATATCTAATGCACATTCTGCAAATCATCTTGGTAAAATTCAACAATAAAATTTGAAAATTGGCGAACGTATAATCGGTAGAGCTTAAAAGGCTCAAAACTCACTGTTTTCAATTATTTCACGGGGCGTTCACCCCTTATGCGTAAATCCACTTACTCAAGTAACTGTGTAATACGAGGGTTGATCCAGATTTACATGGACTTCTTACATATTTTTTATAGTTTTCGTCTAAATCATCTAAAAATTCAAGAATAACTTATTCAAAGTGTTCTGCATAGATAAAAAGAATTTAGGTCTGTAAATATAATGTGTAAAGAAAAATTACGGCTTTCAAAATAACGGGAACGCACAGTTGGCGCACGGTCTGAAATTTACGTTAACAAACTTTTTATGTATTTATCTCAACATGTTTTTCTTCCACGTTTGTCTAGGAAATTCTGCCAAATTACGTCACATATTACGCTGACATCATACGAATATACTTTTTAAATTTGTGACGTAGTTTCCGTTTAAAAGTCGTTATTTTCTGATTTGATTACAAGCATATTCTGGGATACAATATGGCGTCATCGGACTAGAAGCGCGAGCGTTGATAAAATTGTGAGTTAGATTGGGAAAAACACCGTCACAGACTATGAAGTATATGTATGTACGAGATAAAAATCATCTGGATTAGGATTCATTCCAGATATCCGCTATATTCTACAAAAATATAATATTGTTCATATGAATATTATATGATTACACTGTTTTGCTGTCCAAATATGCCAGAAAAGCATACGTTAAAAGAACAATCAATGCATGTGGTAGACTAAAATATCAAATGATCCAGAATTCAGTCACATTTGTTTTTCTTTTATATCATCCATGTAGTAATATGTAATAGTACCTACCAAGGACAATTGTCGCATGTACTTGTTGAGTGTTTACTGCATGTATTTTCTATTTGTTCAAATGACTTTGTAACCGAACTTGATAGACTCGATGCCATTGATCTGTCTCCGTCTTCTTGGCGCTCCTTTGCCGCCATTAATTAATAGCTCTAATGAAAGTGCTTTCCTCAACGCTTTGTACTCTTTTATTGTTAAATGCATGGAAACTTACTTCCTTTAGTTGAAGTTGATGAATGTTTAGGTATATAGACAAATAAACGACCTCTAGCAATACTATAATATTGATCAAGTGATAGATCATTTCATTGTTGAATCTGCTTTGCCCTCCAAATACGTTTGGTAAGCACACGTCAAACGCACAATCAGTGCTTCTGAAATTGACAAATGGAACTCTAGAATAGCAAATGATCAAGAACTTATCTTAAATTTTTATGTCGTTAATTGCATCAATGTATCCAACCATGTGTCATTTACGTCGTAAGTAAACAACGATCGTTTCGAAAGACGACGCTAGTTATTGCTTTACTATGCAAACCAACTGTCTAAAGGAGCATGTACTGTGTAAAATGTTATTGTACTTACCAAGAAAAGTTGTCGCATATAATTGCTGAATGCACCGACACTGTCCACTTACTTGATGAGTGCATTTCCAATTTGTTCAAATGACATTGTAATTAGTAACGGTTTAAGCCATAAAACATTATATTTCGAATGGAAATATGAAAATCTGCGGTCTGATTTTTTGCCAGCAGTCGTTCATCACTAGATTGCAGATATTTACGCATAATTTTGCCTATTCCAAGAAAACAAATATTTTTGAAAAACTGTAAATCTGTGAGAGTGCAGCTTTAAACTATCTGCATATTGCAAAATTGTATTATAGTGTTTTCATTCTATAGTAAACAACATTAATCATGTGTTCATTGCAAATACCTTCTGTTTCGTTGCGTGGAGGTATGTTTCACATTAAACACCTAATATATTTGTTTCATATTACTTGTTTCATACTTAATCAATAGTTTATATACATCCTATCTAAATGTGTATCTTTATTTATCAATTACTTTTGTATGTGTTTCCTGATTATCTATTCATTTTCCTATTCACATTTCTTCATTATTGGTAGCAATGAAGTAATGACTTGAATTGAATTTCATTTAATTCAGATTCAGTTGTAGTTTATAAAGAATGTCCTTGTACTTATTAAAACCGAAGTTCGAATGAATCACTTAATCATACTACGACTATTACCGTGAGAAAATGTAAATTTCAGAATGATGTATAAATTACAGCGCGCTGGCGAAATGAAGGTTTATGAATTTTATATTCAATTAAAATGTATTAAAACTTATAGCCTGTCTGTTTAAAAAATCGGAAAAGTCTCACCAGCTATGGTTAATATTATGGAATGTCGACTATGTTTAATTAATTTAGACCTAGTGTATAAAGTGTCGATTATATCTAATCCCAGTACAAATGTATCCCATGCAGAAGCGTGTAAACAGAAATACCACGTTGCATACATGTAAAGTTTAATTCGACTGCATCAAAATTTATATTGCATAATATTATACAATTACATGATTATATCAGTTATCAATATCCTTTTTATTATCCAATGTGTTATCAATTGTTCAGATGTAATTAACTTTGCTTGAGCTTTTAAGTTTAACTAAATGTCTCAATTTTGTATACAAATTAGGGTTTCATTTCTGTTTCCGTTTTAATTATACATGTATCTATATATATTCGGGTAACAGACTTCCTAATTTACCTCGATACAAACATCATACGATAGTTTTAATGATGAACTGTTGGTATATATACATGCTTTACCGATCAATTGCCATTGTGTATTAAGTAGCGCAGTTTCCTGGGCTTAAGTGTGGATAATCAAAGGTTATGGCCATGACGGTCACCAGTACTTATAAACACGGATTTTCACTTCCTAATTCTCGCTCTAACTTTTCATTTATAGTCTTCAGATACACTTATGTTAACGTATTATCATGGGAAAGTTGTTCATGCAAAGCGGATATTTTGTGCTATTGTCATTAATGATGCATATCGACTGTTCAGGTAATTTTTGATAATTTTATAAAGCGTAGTCGTTTTTGTTCACTGTAATGTCATATTTAAAAGTTAATAAACTGAGTTTATATCTGCTTATTTTTCCGCTAAGTACAAGTATATGTCCTCCGACTAATTATTTCGTATTAATTGTATTTGCGTTAATTGAGGGGTGAATGCGATAAGGTTCTAAGTAACATTCCATAAAGAAGAAGATGGAACCTTTCCGCTTTTACCCCTCGATTTGGGCATTCGATAAATTTACCGTGGGAATCTACAAAACGGGTGGTACGTACCGTGAACGATACAAATAGAACTAAATGATATAATGAATACTCCATTCTTGCCTATCTTAGAATAAATAATTATGGTAAATGTCCGCGAAATAAATAGTCGAAGTAAAAAAACACAAAGTATCAACGCGTTCATGCTCAGATATGGTCCAGTCTATGTTAGGGCTAAACTGTTTTGAAATTGATAGTTTAAAGCTTAGGTTCTTACATAAATTATTATCCCTTCCTTACCATTGTTTTACAAAGCAAATATTTACTTGCAAGTATAACATGTATATACGAGATATAAAAACAGTTAAACACGGATTTATTCCAGATATCTGGTATATTTTACAACAATATAACATTGTTCATATGAAAGATGATTTAATTGTTGAATCTGTTTTGCCCTCAAAATACATCTTGAAATCATACGTCAAAAGAACAATCAGTTCTTCTGAAAATCACATGTGAAACATTTCAAATGATCCAGAATTTATGTTACATATGTATTTTGTTTATTGCATTCATGTATCCAACAAAGTGCCATTTACATCGTAAGTAAACAACGATAATTTCGAAACATCTAGCTAGTTATTGTTTAACTATGGAGCAAAATTTTGACTTAAGGAACATGAAGTGTGTAAAATGCAATTGTACTTATCAAGAAGAATTGCCGCATGAATTTGCTGAATACGCAAAAAACTGTCCACTTACTTGATGAGTTTATAGTGCATGTATTGTCAATGTATTTAAATGACAATGTAACTGAACTTGCTAGCCTCGTTCCCATTGGTCTGTCTCCATTTTCTTGGCGCTCTCTTGCCGCCATTACTAAATAGGTCTAATGAAAATGTTTGTCTTAACGCTTTGTACTCTTTTTATTTAAAGCTGACTTTCATTAGTCGAAGTTGATAGATGATTAGGTATATGTAAAGTAGTGAACGATATATTGTAATATATTGTCAAGTCGTTACGAACTATTACATGACTCGTACATTGTATATTCATTATACATAGAAATCTTACACTATCTGCATAATGTGCAATTGCTATATAGTGTTTTCTTGCTATTGTAAATATTTATCATGCGTTCATTCAAAATACATTCTTTTCGTTTCGTAAAGGTATTTATCACATTGAACACCTGGTATATATGTTTCATATTTAATGTATGTTTCATATTTAGTCGTTAAACAATTGTTTACATACATCCTATCTATATGTTATGTTTATTCAACAATTACTTTTGTATGTGTTTCCTCATTTAATCAATTTCCTATTCACATAACTTCATTATTGGAGGCAATAAAGTCTTGAATTGAATTGAATTCAGCTGCAATTGCATTACATAGAAAATGCCCCTGTACATATTAAAAAGTTAGAATGAATCACATAATCATACTACTACTGTTACCGTGAGAAAATGTAAATTTCAAAAATATGGATCAAATCTAGCGCACTGGCCAAAGAAAGGTTTACGAATTTTATGTTAAAACTTTATTTAAAATGAATTAAAACTTATAGCCTCTCTGTTAAAAAAAACAATCGGAAGAGCCTCACCAGCTATGGGTTATATTATTGAATGTCGACTGTATTTAATTAGTAAAGACCTAGTGTATAAAGTGTCGATTATGTCTAGTCTAGTACAAATGTTTTCCATGCAAAACTGTTTTAAACAGTATTATCACCTTGCATACATGTAGATTTTAATTCGACTTGCAGCCAAATTAATGTTGCATAATATTATAAATTTACATGATTACATCAGTTTCATCTTTAATGTTATCATTGTCTTTTTTATTACACAAAGTATTTTAAATTGTAAAAATTGTTCACATGCTATTAACCCTGAGCCTTTAAGCTATTCTTCATGGCGAAATTATGTATTCAAATAATTTTCCATTTCTGTTTCGTTTTAAATTATATCTATATAAATGGGGTTAACGGACTACCTAATTTGCTTCGGTTTAAAGATTAAAGATTGTTTTAATGATAAGCAGTTGGCATACATACATACGCTCGATTGTCAGTTTGGATTAAGTAGCGCATTTTCCTCTGTATAAGTGTTGATAATAAAATAGTTATGACCATGGCGGTCAAATGATTGCCAGTACTTAAAAATTGGAATTTCACTTCCTAGTTCTCACTCTAACTTTTCATGTATAGCCTTTTTATAGTCAGATACAATTATTTTAACATATTATCATGGGAAAGTTTTTAATGAGAAGCGGATATTTTGTGTTTTTGTCGGTAACGATTTATATCGACTGTTCAGGTAATTTTTGATTATATTACAAAGCCTTGTTCTTTTATGTTCACTATAATGTCATATTTAAAATTATATAAACTGAATTTATATTTGAACAAATTACCGCTTTATACAAGTAATTATACTTCGACTATTTATTTCGCGAATATTTACCATAATTAGTTAAATGAATAAGAATGGAATGTTTGTTTTATTATTTACTGCTATTTTTATCGTTCACGGGCCACCAGTTTTGTAGATTCACACGGTAAGTAAATCGAATGCCCAAATACAAAAACGTTGTATCTATTGTCAACTTCTCAACTTATCTACTTTCTGCAAATATCCTACGTTACACTATCGATTATTATTTTTGGTTTTATATTGATCAATCAAAGTTAATTTGATTCTGTGATCTTTTGTTATTTCAACTTATATCTTATATATTTCACTGTACAATATTTACACCTCACTTTCAATTCCTTAAATGAATGGCTGTTTGGCAATTGCGATTATTATCCGATGCACGCAACATCTTCGGATCGCGAATGATAGCGTATGAAAATACATGTAAATTTAAAATTGCTTATCGTGTTATTGCTTCTTTTTTGAACAGGCCACAAGATACTCAAATCAGCGTGTTAAAAATATTATTTTAAGATTTGTTGAAATAATGTTGGCATTAGTGTTTCCATTTTTAGTATATTAAGTTAAAGTTTCCTGTTATTTTTCTCACTTTGTTAGGACGTCATTTGACAAACTTCCGGTTACCTTCGGGTCGTTTTATTTTCATAATGGATTAGAAAGAATAACTAAAATATTTTCTTTAATAGAATTTAGTATATTTTTTAACTATTCTGGATATAATACTGAACTGTTGGTGTGAATATAAATAATGAAATGCTTGATTGATTTCAATATCGGGGATATGAGTGCAGTTGGTATGGTTAAAGTACGTGCGCATTCTTTCGGACTCCAAGCACTTAAATCAGCCCATCTGCGGTCTTTTTCCGATAATGACATCAATCACGCAAATCATTCCGTAATAAAACAGTAAAAGGTAGTCTGTACCCAATTCAAGGATATTATTCCCAATAATTTTGGTCATGGAAAGCTCCTATGATATGGTGTTATTTTAATTATGTCTTTAAGAAGTTTGCACCCAACTGTATTCCAGGATATCTTCGACAAAAATCTTGTTCGTACTTCTTCTTAAATATTTTGTACGCATATTGAAACATTTCGTAAATTGCAACATTTTTAAAGAAGAAGCTTCAATCCATTTTGCTTTGAACATTTCTACCATATTCTTCAAAAGCGTCGTGTTGCGAAATGTGTTAAAAAGAAACTTCCCTATCCAAGGTCGTAGTTCAATTTAACCAATCATCTTACTTATTTTGTTGGCGAATTTTCCTTGTATACCACCGTCTTATTCTGCTTTGTCAGATTAATTGTCAAACATGGTTATTTTCAAACATCCTGCTACGTTACTTTTGTCCAGTGTTCACGGAGATAAAGGCCATTTGCCTCTGACCTATGCTCATTTCTGAACAACAACAGAATACAACAACCTTCATCACAAAGACCTTTTGATCAGTGGCCATAAGTGCCCTTGACAAAAAAATCTTGTTTTGAAAGGGCCATCTACAGTGCAAAAGTCGATTGCAGGAAACAATGTTAAAAACAATATTATTTTTATTTAGTTTTGACTATGACTATTACGCTTTCCTCACCAACAGTTGTAGATTACCCTTAACGATGATGGAAAGCGTTGGAGTTGGTCTTTGAAATGAATATGTTCAATCGCATGCAAAGCAATTCGTTCCATATAGGTGTATTACTCATGAAGGTGAAACGAATATATATTAATATAACTAACACTAAACCACATAACATTTCTCTATGTTTGCAGTTCCACTATGTGAATCCTATGCAAATGGGTTATTTTTGTTCGGCCGAAACTGTGAGTATCTGTGTCATTGCGCCGGGGGCCTACAGTGTGATGACGTCACAGGCGCATGTAGCAACGGCTGTGGTGACCATTGGTTTGGACCTGCTTGTCAGTATTGTACGTAAAAGTACTCAGATATTTTAACATTGCTTCATATCACTTTTAAAGCTTACGCTTATCATGCGAGTTTTTTATTCATTAAAAAAACCTATGCCAACGAGTGTGATCAAACTGTTTAAGAAATAATTTAACAAATCAACGGATGATCGCCCAATGACACATATTAACATATACTTTGTTCGCGGCCGCCACTGTTTGCTTTAAAATAAGCATATTAATTTCACATTCTAATTCACAACTATTTATGTCAATCGTTGGGTTATTTATAATTATAAATATTCTATTAAAAGCAAGCCCTGAATAATTTTACTAGGCACTAACGCTATATGTGCACTAGAAAACAAAATCATTTGAATTGTATTTAAAGAGCATCGGGAGATTGTTTTATGTAATAAAAAATTTAAATTATAAGAGAAATCCAAAGTATATTGTTGATTTACATTATTTCATTTTTAAATTTGCCACAATTTGATAGACTTCAGTTTATTAAGGTATTATTACATACCATGACAGCCATATACGTTTTACTTGCTACCTACAATAAGTACCGCGATAACTCGTTATAATAACAATTGAACAACTGAATTCACCTGCCGCCATAATTTTGTTTACCACCTACTGAAAATAATGTAAGATCTAATTCGGTCTGAAGATGTTGTTCGAAATGTTGATGATTTAGAAGGGATTGCTTGCTTTGCTCGCTCCGCGGGCTTTATTATCTTTAGAATTGTGTTCAATATATTCAAACTATTATTGCCATTGTATGGAAATAAGTATTACGAAAAGCCAGGAAGTCTTTAAGTATTTATTATGTGTTCACGGTACGGATATAAAAATCCAACCCGAGGGCACGTGCGTAAGCCGGTAACGAGGTTTGCTGAGTTACTGGCCACGCAGCACGCCCGTGGGTCGGATATTTCGATTCGGACCGGGAGAACATGACTTTTTCTTACATATCTTAACTTATCTAATTTTGTAAAATATCATGTACAAAACGCACTGTTGTACATTTCACCGAAACGCACGTGTGACGTTGTTTACTGTCGTCATAAAGCGAAGTAATTTTAAATCACTATTGGCGTCAACTAGTTCTTCTAAAAATAACCTTTTTACGATTATCTATTTTCAATTTTAATTATAAGGCTTGCACACTTATAAATTTGATTGTGCTTCATTGAAATGGCATACTATATATACATTTCCTTAACCATCGTACATCGGAGGAAAGTTGTAAGACGGGTTTTTCCAGCACTGTTCACATAACCGGAATCACACGTCCGGTATGCAAGAAAAAATAAATTAAAACTGAAAAATGATGTGTCTAGCTTTCAGGATAATACATGCTTTCGCCTATTATAATGTCATTTTCAAAGAGGTTTTCATACTTGAGATACCATCTACATAATGAATATGTTTTATAATGTAATAATATAGATATTGTTTCATTTTCAGATGATGTTGCACTAGGTGTAAAATCCAGACATCTAGACAACCAACCGGATTACCATTATTCGAGCGAGGCCAATGACGGTAACCCAAATACATGCAGTTATACAAACTACGCATCCGCTGCAAACGACAGACAAATTCCACCATACTGGATCATTTTCTTTCAAAAGGATGTCTATCTGTCTAAATTTGAGCTAGAAACATTCTCGTCTGCTCCTTATCAAGGTACATTTTGGATTCTTTATTCTTTATTCGTATGTATGTTCGTAATAAAAGTCATAAGAATTAGAAAAATTCTGAATAGTGTGAATTAATGGTGTTTGTTTAGATTCATGTTAAGATACCAACCAAAGAGATAATTCTCGAAGGAAGTAATGTAAACCATTAAGGACAGTTTTTTCTTTGAATATTCTTTGTTCATGGGATTTTAATGGAAAAAAGAGGCTGAATCTATGAACAAAGGAAGCGAGATTTTGCAAATGACTTTTGAGAACAACTGTACTTCTACCTTATGGATAACATTGCTATCCATAAGGTAGAAGTACAGTTGTTCTCAAAAGTCATTTGCAAAATCTCGCTTCCTTTGTTTATTGATAGTTTACTCGACTATCCATAGCATACTCTGAAAAATTATTGTAGATATCATAATCGTTCACCTCATGCGATCGTACTCAAATCTCAGTTAAGCAGATCACATGATTTTCATTTGTTCTAGGTAACGAGTACATGTTTTAAAACCTGTAAAAGGTACACATACTTTGATTATGTAGCACCCATAAAGAAAGACACACATGCACGTTAACGTATACGTAGTGTCTTGCTTCCTCTCCATTATGACACTAACGAAGATACGTGACATGTATAAAGTTAAATCATTTAAGTGCACACACTTGAATTATAGATTACGTACTATCACGTATCATTGTGAACGTGTTTTGGCTGATGCTTAATTTCGAATATATTTGAATATGTCCAATGATTGGTTTTAATTTTCTTTATGCAAATGTTAGTCTTAATATTATACATAGTGATCTGTTTACACTTATCGTTCCAATGCGTTTGTCCATACTTGAGCACGATATTTGAATGTCGGTCTCTGTGATTTGTGATGTAATATGGCTCTTTTTGCCCGCTTGGCATTAGCTCTTGTATCGTAGTTTTATGTCGGAAATACCTTGACTTCATTGTATTATCAAACAATCACAGTCGCCTGTATGTTATATATGCAAAATATTGTAAATGATTAGTTAATGCATGCGCTATTTAATCAAATTTTAAATGTAATTATATGATATATCATACAATGAAGTAAAATATCAGTTGAGGTTTTAACTAAAACACATGTTTTACAGGATTTTACGACAAATTTAAGCTTTACGTCGAAAATTATCCAAGCAATAGAATGTTGAATACTCCTGATGATAGAAACTACATCCCACCGGACGCGGACAGACAATTGTGCTACCAACATGATGGGTTGGACACGCCCAGTGATAAAATGGCTGTGAACTGTGGGCGGTCACTTTCTGGAAATTCAGCTAGAATTGAGATGATAAATAAAAGTACACAACTGGTGCTGTGTGATATTAAGATTAATATTGGTATGTTAACTGTTGGAGACAAGGTTTTTGCCATTATTGTAAGGTATATTTGGATGTAAGTTCGTTATTTCTTAAACACTCTGTTTCTTAATGAAACCGTTTTGCGACGACCAAGAGACTAAAACAACAACAACAATGTTTCACTAACCGTTCAACAAAAGAATAGATAACGCTACACTCTATATGTTTTTTGATCCTTTATTTTTAATGTACACACAGTTAAATCCACACAAAATATTGAAACACTATATGCGCTCTATTAAATTCCAACCGTACTTTCTGAATCATTCGCATATCAAGGTGGAATCCCATATTTGTGTTCAAATACTGGTGAGACATGGTTTGAACTATTAATATAACCTAAAGACTTCACTTCAGAAATGTTTGCCCTGAAAATAAAAAAAGAACGTGCCAAAACATATTACATATATGCTACAAAATTTCTCATGAACTTTCTTCAAGAAGATTCTTGTTTATTCTTATAGTTCTGTGCATGAAATAGGTATATTATTCTAGAACATTGTAAACAAATCCGGATAAATACATTCCAAAACTATCATAGTTTACTTCAATGAAACTAGATCACTTAACAAGGGCACTAGATTATTAAGCAATAAACGTTTTTTTTTTCAGATATACATAAATAAAAACATAAGATAATCTTCAACTGAAATTCAAAGAGTCATTTCAAATCACAATTATTTATGAAAGAATTGCCATATAATGTTTTTATTCGTCCAATAATGTGTTAAAACTCTTTAGATGTTATTGATAATTTCATTTCAACAAACCTATAAACTTAACTTTACTATAGATTATTACTATGATATGTTTACAGGAAGAAATGTTGCACTTAGGAAGACAGCATCCTATAGTGAGGACAATCAACAAACTTCTGATCCTGGAGCAGCGGTAGACGGTACCACCACAACACCTTGTGTCTTTGTGACTCCAATTAACCCTTGGTGGGAAGTCGACCTCGGCACCAAAATGAAAGTTAACAGGATAGTGATTAGCGAATATAGCACCGGTAAAAGCGCCAAACAGTTTATTTATGATTTGAACATTTATGGTTGTAAAATTCTTAGTATTAATTCATTTCTGAACAGAAAACTAAATATTGCGTTTTCAACAAAAATATATTTTTAAATCAAAACCAATTAGATTGGAAATATCACATACCTGCTTGTGTCCTTATTATAAAGTATAGTCAAATAACAAACAATCAAAGTACGTGAACATCAATAAAATATTGTAATTTCAAAATGATTCAAGGGCAATGACGTTCATCTACAAACCAATGTCAGCATCGAGCTCATACAATTACAATACAAACACATGTGAGTAATACTTAGATAACACTGGTCCATGAGACGTCGTGCTGTCAAAAAAACACCTAATATTTCAGGGTATTTATCGGGATATGCTGTCGAGACAGCCCAAGTTCCAGGCGGTAATAGAACTACAGTATTT
This sequence comes from Mya arenaria, assembly GCF_026914265.1. NCBI lineage: Eukaryota > Metazoa > Mollusca > Bivalvia > Myida > Myidae > Mya > Mya arenaria. The sequence goes on along the minus strand of NC_069124.1, from coordinate 15,240,881 downwards.
ACTGATAACTCGGGATTGACACCTACAGAAATATATACATCTGTCGAAGCAAGGCTTATTAGAATATCTAGGTCTGGTGGGACACTTGCATTATGCGAAGTTCAAGTATTTGCAGGTATTTTTCTTTCTGATTTATGTGATGTAATACTACTACTACTAATAATAATAATACGTTGAAACTCACTTTGAGCTAGGTTTACATGTGTACCTGCAAATATTCTAAACAGACAGTGAAAACATGTATGTAAAAATATGTAAAACAACTTTGCGGTAGAATAAATAGTTCAAATACAGTATTTAACTTTTGACTGTTTTTATTTAATTTTAGAATGCCCTTACCTACGTTGGGGAAATGAATGTGAAAACAATTGTGGCCAATGCCTTGGTAACTATTGCTACGATTGGAATGGATATTGCAAAAATGGTTGTAAGAGTGGTTACAAAACAACATATACGTGCTTGGATGGTATGTTAGGAAATAAACACATATCGGTAGTTTTTAAACACAAAAGTCATATTATTGGCCTGTGCATCATGTACTTACTCAATATCTAAGTATATTTTGTTATGTTGAATATTATAATTGCATGGTCAGATTCTAAACTCTACCATACATTAGTTCTTAATGTAAAACCACGTCATATTTCAAACTGCAGACTGTGATGATGGTCGATTTGGGGCGGGTTGTTTCGGTACTTGTGGTCACTGTCTAGACGGGTTGCCATGCAACAAGAGGACTGGATACTGTGATCAAGGGTGTGCACCGGGATGGACTGCAGACCCAACGTGCATACAGGGTGAGTTTAATATTGTAATATATTTATACATAAAAAGGCTCGTTGTAGAGGATATATGCATTCATTATTATTACTTTGTTTTAACACGTAAAAAACGAGATTCGATTAAGGGATGGATATTTCGTACATAAAAGGATGTTCTTCCAAACAAATTAAAAGAGTTGACAACAAAAAAGTGAAACCATTCATTGTTGTTTTGTTTTGCTCCTTTGATTTCGGAGCTAATTATCAAATACGTCCAATTCTTAACGAACGTACACACCTGGACTTTTGTAATGAAACACAAAATACACATTATAGAATGTCAAGATGGAAATTATGGTTTGAACTGTACTGGAGATTGCAGCTCAAAATGCGATGGTGTATGTAATAAGACGGACGGTGTTTGCCCAGCATGTACAAGTGGATGGCAAGGGCACTTTTGCGAGAAAGGTTTGTTCTTTTGTATCCGTTGTTTCAGTCATAATTTAAAGCTGATACAGTTGCACATCTCTTCTTATTTTCGTGTGGCATTATTAACTACTAGTCACTTAAAACGCAATCAAACTTATACCGCTTTCTATGCGTATATCTTTAATTGAAACTCGATGACAGATGGGTGATGATATGTTTTCTTCTAAACAAGTAATTTCTTGCATTGACTAGAATGCGACAATGGAACTTACGGCGCTGGATGTATACGTAACTGCTCCAACTGCTTTAATGGTGAACCGTGCGAGAAAAGTACGGGTGTGTGCATAAATGCTTGCAGTGCAGGATGGCAGGGGGAAATGTGTGACAGAGGTAATTTCGGAAGCAAAATGACATACCTGATTTAAATTGTTTTCAATTGCAGAATAATGATTATGTAACACAGATTTAAATACTCTTAATGCGTCAATCAATATATTTGGGTTTGCCACAGTTGAATGGTTATTTAACATACCTTTTAAAATAACAACATTTAGTTTGTGCATTGTAACAAGTTTTGCTTAGAATTCAAAACGTTTCAGAATGCGAAGACGGTAGATATGGAAATAAGTGCGAACATGTGTGTAGCCAAACATGCGATGGAACTTGTAATAAAATGTTTGGAGAGTGTTTCGCGTGTCTCAATGGATGGAATGGCACTTTCTGTGAGGAAGGTACTTCATTGTTTCATATAAGAGAATCAGCAACCTTAGCTATCTAACGTTGTTTTCTCAAGTTAATATATTATTAAAAAACACCAGAAATCAAACCGCTGCAAAAGAAATATTATTTGAACTTTCATGAACACTGAAATTATAAATGCCCATATCTCAGTTTCTATCTGATATAGTCAGCAATAAGCAATACGCTTACATAAATAGTTTTTTAACAACCCATTCCAAGCATGTGTTGTGCAACAGGTAGTTTAATACCATACACTACCATTTAATTTCCTTCATTCCATAAGAATGTAAGGATGGGACTTTCGGGAGAGAGTGCCAAGAGATGTGTTTGAACTGCTTCGAAAACGACACATGCAACAAATCTACCGGCAAATGTCCACGTAGTTGTCAACCTGGCTGGCAAGGATACACATGCGATCAGGGTGAATATTCGCATTTGCTCTATATGTATGTAATGTACTTGGGAGATGTTCCAGCGTTACTAATGATGCACCTTTAATCGTTGTCATTAAATAGTCTTGTAACGTTTGATTTAGTTTGTGTTTTATGAGAATGGTTTCTTTGAGAAAGTGTTGACAGTGAAGGTCGCACATGCTACTCAAAAGGTGGCCAACATTACATGTATATACCTTTAAATTATGCTCATTCTAGAATGTGCGGACGGAAGCTATGGATTAGCCTGTAATCAGACGTGTAGTAAAACATGTAATGGAACGTGTGAAAAGAAACTTGGTATTTGCCCTGACTGTAACCCAGGAGTAAGTGGCGACTTCTGTGACGAAGGTAGATTGGAAAAAGGGTGAACAAAATATCCTTTTGACGTGTTTATTTTTACCTTTAACTTACTATAGACAATGCTACAACTGCTTAGATGATCAATTATGATGATAATTATAAAAATTATAATAATAATGATAATACTTATAATTAACCTAGTAATATAATCAAAATCTTACAAACAAATTGTATTATTTATAGTAAACAAAAACAGCTAAATACTATAATACTTGTATATTTCTACCTTCTCTTAGAATGTCTTCCGGGAATGTATGGAGCTCGTTGTAAACACAAATGCGGCGCCTGTGGCAATAGAACGACCTGCCACACAGCCTCTGGAATATGCGCCACTGACGTATGTGAACCGGGATATAAAATTACAGACAAGTGTCATGAAGGTTTGTCAGTGAGGATGATAAAGTGAATTATAGGCATTTCATTTCAGACATCGCTTACGATATTTATAACACAATAAACAATTTGGTATTCAAACAAAACAATAAAGCTGTAGATAGTAGGTTCTGTGTAAAACACTAGTTGTTGGCCAGTACATATTTACAAATAAAGGAAATTGGTAACAAATGTAACAGATATTGATATGAACTAAAACGTAGAAGCAAGAGCCCAGTAGCCGCATGTTTAATCAAATTCTGGACAAAACAAACAAAGTGATATAGATTAATTCAATCATCTTCAATAGCAGCAACTAAAACACTACGGAACTTACAAAAAAACACGAACATTTCAACGAATGAATACCTGAAAACTGTTTTTTTCCAGTGTGTGACAATGGCCACTTCGGCCATAACTGCTCCCATAAGTGCGGCAACTGTGAGGGTGTTTGCAACAAAGCCAACGGACATTGTGAACACGGATGTATTGATGGGTTTGAAGGAGAAGCCTGTGTAACACAAGGTTTAATTAACTTCTTAACTTATTCGAATGCGGGTTTCGTTCGAAATGGGTTTTATTCCAAAAATACTAACCAAATTAAACAGGTTTACACATTTACTACAATAAGCAATAACTACATGTTTTACAGTCAATTTGCTTTATTTTTAATGTATGTTTTAAGCACAAGCGAGTGGTCCTGGTCTGGTTGCTGCTGTTGGTGGAAGCGTTGGTGTCGTTGTTGTGATGGCAGTGCTCTTGGTAGTTGTCCTCGTTTTGTATAGAAGAAGACGGGCCAAACCACTGTAATACTAGCAAACATTGCCTTTTTTACTGTTTTAAACCCTTGGACAAATTGAAAAATACACATTCATGCTCTTATCCAATTATATGTTTATATCTTTATGTTGAAACATTCGACTTCTGAGCTTATTTCTGTAGTGTTTCATATAAAAAGTGTTACTTATGGGATTGAAAGCAGTTCCTCATCTAGCATGTGCTTTTTGAGATTAAACCCCAAAAAACACTTCAATTACCATCAATTTATAAACGGTATACCGAAATGAAAAGAATGCACGGCATTTTCTTTCGTTTTAGGTGTTCTAAAGATGCCAGTGGATTTACAAACTTGACAGATGAAAATGAGAAGAGAGATGACTCAAACCATGGAGTGACGTCTTTGCCCCTATCAGAATATGTGAACGATGCAATTAAAAAAGAAACTGGTATATTACCCTAACATATAGTTACATATTAGTCAATATGATATAAAGAGGACAAATAACTTATTGTCATTTAAAGTAGTCATTGTTATTTAAGGCAGCCATTGTCATTCAACAAAGAAATTGAAGGTAAAAGAAATCAATCATATTAATAACGACTACTTTTTAAAATAAAGATAAACGTTCGAAACATAAAACGTGTTTGTAGGACACAATGAGGATAGTCCGGATGTTGACAGTGTCTATTACAACAACGAGGTTATTGTAAGAGTAGAACAGTGTTCAAAGACAAAGATATCTTTGGAAAACTTCAAAGAGTATTTGCTACAGAGCAGCATCACGTTATTCATGGAGCAATTCCAGGTAAGGAAAAGATTAACGAAGCAATACTACTCTACTTCAATCTGCTATATTTTTGGAATTGACTGCTTATATCAAAAACGGGTGTTCTGGGCTTACCCACTGGTGATCAGCAGCAGACTAAAAATGACCTTACTGCTCAAGTAAAAAATACCATGTACGATATGCTCAAAATGTGACACCTGACATCACAAAAAAATCAATAGTATATCAGCGTAATCAAAAGGTGTTGAGACTAAATTTAAAGATTTAAATTAAAAGCCAAGTTAAAAAATTACTGGGGATAAAGCAAGGAAGAAGTTTAAGCATATGATAATATCACATGCTATTGCGTCTTTATTCTTAGCAAAATTGGAGGTGGACATTTCACACTATATTAAGTTATACAGTAAATAGATGTGTATGTAACATGCAATCATTGCAGAAACTTCCATCAGGACTATGCCATGCCACGCATGTGGCCTCAGACCCGGTGCATAATGGAAAGAACCGATACAGGGGAATGTATGCATGTAAGTAAAAACTGATATGTGTCGTCCAGATGCATTGGCTTAACAAACACACTTCATGTTTAAAATTTATATTAACATCATGGTGTCCTTGTTATTAGATAGAAGATGGAAGCCATTTCCGCGCTAGAGATCACGTTTATTAAGTCTGTCCTCCTTTTGCCATTTCGTTTTTTTTTTACTCTTGAATGTCGATTTATATCTCTGTGTATAAAGTGTTTTTTTCCGTTCTGTTATGCCGTAGTACTTTTTCAGATGATCATTCCAGAGTTGTTTTGAAGAAACTAAAAGGGAAACCACATACTGATTATATAAATGCCTGCCATATCAATGTATGTTGTATTAAAATATTTATCGTTTTTAGTTATGGATGTAAATACTAATTTTTGGTTTGATATATAATTACAACGCCGAGATGTCTATATTATAGACATGTACTTATTTCGTTTCAACCTTTATATCTTTCTTATCAACAATATGTATAATTTCAACTACGTTCGACACACCATAATATTAAACATTGTTCATTGTTCTCTTTCTGCGCAGGGTTACCAAAGACAAAACTGTTACATAGCTGCTCAAGGTAAGACAATTTGATGCGACTGCAAATACTGAAGAGAATGATTAAATTTGGTTACAAGTTTTAACGAGTTGTCTGATTAACTTAAACGCGTAAGTTTGTATTAAATTTCTCTTTTTTGTTCAAAATTGTATTTCAAAAATGGCATAGTATCAAATTTGAAACAAGTTGAAATGTAGCGTATTCCTTTAAAGTCATAGCTTACATGTTTATAAACATAAAATGTGTTTAACCTGATTAATTTAGCAATAAGATATACCTTTGACCGATTTATCGTTGTAAATCGATTTTGCAGGACCAACCGAGGCAACAATGAATGATTTTTGTCGTATGATTTTGGAACAAAGAATAAATACAATTGTCATGGTTACAAATCTATCTGAAGAAGGACGGGTGAGCTTGCATCTAGTTATCTTATTATACTGTAAAGTAGTAAGCACTGCAAGCTAGTTGTTAAGAATGTGTTATACCTGTATGTCAACTGTTTCGGTTCCATCAGTTATAAAACATAGTAAGCAGTTTTAAAGTTTTTTTTTTTAATGTGTTCTTTGTGTTTTGAAGGGCAAAATACCATGCATCCATCCGTAAAAGATAGTATACTTGAATGACTAATATTCATATTTCAGATGAAATGTTTGAAATATTGGACATCAGAAAAAAACGACCAGCCTGAGAATGATGCTATTGTACTTGCTTTAAAACATGAACAAAAGTATGCAGACTTTACTATTCGTCGTTTGCGGATATATCAAGAGGTAAGCACATGCATTATACATATAGCGTTATGAAACGGTTACTTGTAAGTTATCTTGTGTATTAAATGGTTTAATGTTTCTATCGTTTTTCAAAAATTATAGGAAAAACTACAGAAACAAGCTCGGTAGCAAGCCAGGTTTAATGGCTATAAGTAAACACCTCAGACACATAAAAACAAAAACAAGAAACATGGAAGAACAGCACATAACTCCACAAACAACACAGTGCATACATACTATGTATAAAAAAAACTAGGTATGTTTATCACGGATTGTTATGTACTGCCTTGGAACGGACAGTAAAATGTAAATTTACCGGGGGTTTAAACCGTAACAAATAAAAACATATAATAATAAACTTATAGGTAAACCCCAAGTATTTCTATGGATAGAGACCCCAACTCTATATGCAGACGGAGGAATACAATTCAGAGCACCTAATGTAAAAAACTTTTCAAAGATACGATGCAGTCATTGTTTGAAGCTATGAGCATCACATACAATCTGTCTTATAAAATAAAAGGTTTAAAACTGTGTGATCATTGAGTTTCATAATAAAAAGCATCTTTGTACTAAACCTGGAAGCAAATAAAGAAAACATTATTAAAAATAAAAGCGACATATATTAGCTAATCATTTCTTCCAAATGATTACCTATGTAATCAAGTTTAAGATTTTAGAATCTGCTATTTCAAGTCACTCATTCATATTGTTCCGTGAGCGAATCCATTTTAAAGGCACTCACTCCTATATGCTATGTTTTAAACGATTGTTTTTAACTTTTTAAAGAAATACCAAACAACAACTTTCATATACTCATTTGAGTAGAATTTTGTGAATTCAAAAAAACAAAGACAATATTTGGTGATTTCAGTGTATAATTGTGTTTTTTTTTATTTCACGCGTGTCATAGAAAACATATTTTGCACAACGACGAAATATAGTTTTTTTTCTTTTATCATTGGTGATATTAAATCAACATTTTATTTCTTTTTTAATGTTTTTTATTCGGAGTTCTATTAGTATTTTTGTTTTATTTTCTAAATACCCCCTTTTTGAATTATGAAAAATGGTTTTAACTTTCTTATGTTTGATTTGTGTTTAAGTGCAAACGTTTCAATGACGTTTCTTAATACATTTATGTTCCAAATGATAACAATTAAAGGGAATAGACAGCAGATGGTACAGTTGGAAATAAATTGTCAAAAACTTACACATTTTCTGTATTTTTTAATTCGACATTTGCTGGGTTTATCTACCACGTAAATACTGGTTGATATAAAAATAGCGTCGGAATATGTATCTGTACTAATCACGCGTCTTTCACATGGTAATAATACACACTATAAATTGGGGATTCTTTTCGCACTATCTTAAATGGTTTGAAGACGGGTAGGGCTGACCACGCTTGGTTGTGGGTGGGGTAAAAAGAATCAATCAATTGGCGTATAAGTTTTTCTGGAAGTTTTTAACACAAAGTCATACAAATTGAAAAAAGATTTGATAGATAATATAACATCGAGTTTCAGTTGTTTTCTTTTATGTCTGAAGAGACGTGAATAAAATACTGTCATGTTTTATTTTTGTTTGCAACGTGTTTGTTACAAAGCATATACTTGAACATTCAACTTTAAGTTTTAGAAACGTATGAAAACATGTTTTTATGTATATTTCACAAAAGTATTTTTTTTTTTAAACTTATTCTTCCTTATTTTGATTATATATATAAAAAATTACTCTTAGCAATATTGACTGGCTCTTACGTGATACGTTTAGTCCGATCAAGGGAAAGTAACCACCTTCGATTTTAAAACGTAGTTCTTCAATTTGATTTTTCACTCCTTAGATTACAGTGAAAATAATCAAATTGTTAATTTTAACTGTTGTTATTTTACTGTTAAAATTGATGTTTCATCAAAAAGCATGAAATAAAACACTTCCACTTTTTCATAGTGTAACCAAAGATTTTGACTAAATTAAGCATTTTTTGTTTACATTTTTATATATAATTACCGCAAAGGCTCTTATGGTTTGTTTGTCGATGTTCTTTGCAACAAGCATACTATGGACAAACTCGACAATCTATGTTTCGATGTCTGGTTCTATAAAACGAGAACAAGTTACGTAAATAGGTTTGGTATTTGACTAGGGGCATCCCGATTCAACGACAGATGTAACCCAGTTTCACTATACAGCTTGGCCTGACAAGGATGTACCAAACAGCCCCGCAAGTTTGATACATTTCTGGAGAAGAGTTAGAGCCCATGACGAAGATAAGATCCTCCCATGGCTGGTGCATTGCAGGTGATACTATGTTTTTGTCAGGGTAATTTTCATATTTAGATAAATGTTGTTCAATGTTCATACACATGTCACTAAATAAATGCACAAGTATGATACACACCAATTCACTCAATGATTTTAATATTCATTTATGTAAAGGTACAAATCATTATTTTTTAGTTTTGTGACTTGATCAACATTTGTTTGTTTGTATGCTTCCGAAAGCAGAACGCGTCAATCCACCCTTCCTTTTTATTTCTCGATTTGTTTTTAAAATGCGTTCGACGCAAAAATGCAGTGTGTTGCGTGAAAGGCCCAAATTATATAAGTGATGGTCAAGGTCACACTTAGGATGATATCTAATGCAATCTATATGCACATACATAATAATATGTGGCCGTTTACGAGCTTTAACGTTACAAAACATGAGGTAATTAATGAATATCATCGCACAAATATTTTTGAAAAATTGTCATACTCAGTGACAGCTCTTGTTATACCTTTTCACGAACACCGTACGTGGTTTACTTTTCGACAAGTCCGATTTGATGAGAAAATAACGTAAATTGACGAAACAGAATTATGAATTCGTTTTTAAAATGTATAAAATCTTTGCCAATCCTGAAATTGTCACCAATTCATGATTTCTTGGTACTAATTATATTTCAGCAGCCTTTTATGTTGATTAATTTGAAACATGTAGTTTCGAAATATTTGTATTAGTGAGCGTTTGTTCATGTTTAGCGCCGGAGTCGGGAGAACTGGAACCTTCATAGCCATGGATGTGTTGTATGAGGCAGGTAAAGCATTGGGAACAGTTAACATATTTGAATGTGTAAAGAATCTGCGGGACCAGAGAGTCAATATGGTTCAAACTGCGGTAAGTGCCAAACAAGTATATTGGTATGTTAAATAGTTGCATAGTAGTTTAGTTGTCTTAACATTAAGCTTAGCGTAATTCGACCGTTTAACAGAATAGAGTAACGTATTCGCTATAATTACTGTATGTTTTATTTAAATGTTTCACAAAAACTAGTTCTCGTTTTAATAAATTACGATATCAGTAACAGTTTAATCACACTTTTGATAACATTTAAATACATTATTTCAGGGCCAGTACAGATACCTTCATACGCTGGTTAAAGAGATGCTAGTTTTAGCCAATGAGCCTGTGTCGACAGAAAACTTTGCTGAGACATATACAATTCAGGGAGAGGTAGATGTGATGAAACTGCAAGCACTTTACGAGGTAACATTGAACTTATTGCTAATCGAAAAATGCAAAACAACTGTTGTTTCAATATGAATTACTTTTATTATGTAATTTGCGTTGACACTGTCCCAATAAACGGTGATTTTTTTAAACTTTCGACTACTGTACATGTTTCTTTAGTTTGACCTATAAGATTTTCATTAAACAATGTATTTGTTTTCTTTATCTATACGTTTTAGATGTTGCAGACTGATGTTACGGATGTAAATACTTCCTTAGACGAACGCAAGAACAAAGCCGACTCACAGACTGCAAATTTGCCAGACAATATTGAGAAAAACCGATATAAGGAAATACTTGCTTGTATGTATAGTTTTTTATTTGAGATATAAAAGCACTTGTACTTGTTGAATAACACAAATATTTATTGCATGCGCTAGCATTTAATATGTTACTAATAAATGGCACGATTTTTTGAAACTGTCATGAACATATCCATCTCTAAAATGATGCAGGAAGAATATTATCACTCCATCGAAAAATGTATTGTTTAAACATACAGCTGATGAATATAGACCATTCTTAAACACACCCGTAGCTGGCACGACGAACTACATTAACGCTATTTTCATTCCGGTAAGCGTCTAAAACTCATCACATTTACGTTCAGTTGAGTGCATATAAGCTTGAAATAATAGTTTTTATTTCCGTTTAACATTTCTGTAACGAAACAAAGTGTGTTTCAAGGTTTCCCCTGAATTTTCAAGATCATATCAAGGTGTTAAATTGTCTTTATCTTTTGATGGGAATTATCAAGCAACTGATGTTAATGGCAATATTTTCCTGAATGTTTCCAATTCTTTCTATTCCTCTGTTTGTATTTTAATTTGCATTGAAGCAATGATATAGTAGTTTTTTTTTGTTTAACAAGCTCCTCAAAGTCAAATGCTTTCATTAACTTTTTGTTTCTTGTTAATTTAGGATTACATCAATGACAACCGGTTTGTCATATCTCAGACTCCTTTGAAAACAACTGTTATTGACTACCTACGGCTAATCCATGAACACAACATCCGTCTCGTGATAGCCTTCGATGACCATGGAGACGAAAAAGTAAATACGATTCCGCTGTATATAAGAGCGGCTCTGTAGAGGCGTTTGGCCATATATGTCTATTGCATTATTATGTTTAGAATGTTAACGACTGTTTATCTATAAATATATTACTTATTATAAACTGTTATATATATTTACAAATATATCGGTGTTAAACAAAGACTATTTCTGAATTTATGTTTTATTTATCATAAAAAAAATAAATAAGCATGCATATTTTAGATATTATGTAAATCAGTCATTTAAACGAAATGCTCGGGATCAAACCAATCGCCGGTGCAAATAATGCTTACTTTGTTACTTTGTTTTCCATAAAAAAGGTTGGTAGCTTTGTACCGACTGATGACAGTCCTGTTGTGGCAGCCAAGTTCTTGGTCAAGAAAATTTCAGAGACAACTCGGAGCTACTCGGTGAAAAGAACGTACAAGATGGAGTATAAGGAAACGGTACTCTATTAAAACATTTTGTAGCTCGTCTTACATAATGATTTGGACAAAAAATCTAAAATGACCGTAGTGGATAAAATTGACAGGGTCATATAAAAAGTATTATGAAAAGTATTCCTTTTTGCCGAATCAGCCGTGTATGGTTATCTCTATTAGGTATTTACAAACATGTACTTAAAATAGATAATATTAATTGAAAAACAGTTAAGTTTCCAATTTAAAAAATGCTTTCTTCTATTTCAGTCTTCAAATTTTGACCATATAACTTGTACGAAATGGACACCTAAAGAAAGTGTACCTGCAAATGTTGACCACATGATTACGCTTCAAAGCGATGTAGAACGCGCTCTGCCCACACTTGGTGACACTCCTATTCTTGTACAATGCTTGTAAGTGATCTCTTCATATCATTTTGACTCATGAAGTATACGTTTTTATGTGATATTGGACACTTTGTTGCTGAATGTTAAGACAAATGTTAGGTTGAGTACTCAAAATTCTGTATGGTTAGGTAAGTACTCCAAATTCTGGTTTAAACATCCAAATCAATTGATATTTGCCAACCGCGCCAAAGCGGCTCCCCAAACATATACATTATAATGTTATTTATTAGGTGACTTTATATTGGCCGAGTCATTTGTCCGGGTTTAGCTGTATTAGGTTACAGCTGACCTAGGGCAAATAACTCGACCAAATCACCTAATAAATGAATATTTTTTAATTGACTATTACGTATGGAAAGACATTTTCGTTCATTCACATAACATACCTTAATTTTACATTGAAGCCATTCACCATTCATTCACGGTGTCTGTTTTTCTAGACTTGATTATGCTTATGATTTTGACATGCATCCTTTAGTGACATAGAAGATACTTAAGAATAAAGCAGTTTGCAGTGTAAGAAAGCATGTCTTTTCGTCTTATTTTCGTAAATCATTTTACAAAATGTCAAATGTTTCACCTTTGTCATCCATTTTGTCGGTGTACAAAAACATAATAGTCGTAAAATCCAACAACGGGTTAAATACAACCGTAATATCAAACCGGACACAAAAGTGGCTGAATATTTTAAACATGTTTCTCATAAAAGGAGAGTTTCGACAGCCAATGAAAATTGTCCATTTTTTTCAAATCCTGTATTTGGCGAGTTTTGTAGCCAATCAAAAAGGAGGAAATTAATATTGGCCGAGTTTAGTTGATAGTGGCCGAGTTTGGTCGATATTGGCCGAGTTTTGGCATATATTTTCTTCAATTGTCGAGTATTGGTACCGTGATTGTCCCCATATCGCATCAAATACGCGATAGTTGATTAATATATATATATATATATATATATATATATATATATATATATATATATATATATATATATATATATATATATATATATATATATATATATATATATATATATATATATATTTCTATGTAAGCATTTAAATGTTTGTTGTTTTGTAAAAATGTGTGTCTCTCGCTCTAATATTGTGCATCCAAACACAGTCGTTAAAATTCTTGGGTCGCAGTAGTTCTCATTGTTTTGATATTCGGCCGTATTTAGGCATGACCTGTCATTAGATCTATACAGAATCCATTGACATTTATGTATATCTCACCAGGAATGGAGCCGAGAGGAGCGGCCTGTTTGTGGTACTCATTAACATATTGGAGAGATGTCGAATGGATGGAGAAGTGTCTATTCCTCAGGTCATCAGACATCTTCGGACAAGGAGACACCAGATTATACCCAACTTTGTACGTAAACAAAATCGTTTATGTTAAATGGTAATTTATATGTTAGAGAGTTATCGGATAGATGGTAGTATCCATTCTTCAGGTCATCATGCATATTAGGACAAGGCGACGCCAGCTTGTCCCCAACTTAGCATTTAAACATTATCGCCAATGTCTAATGTTTGTCTGACATTGATATATCGGATATAAGGATGTCTTAACGGACGAGTATGTATCCATTTATAAAGTTATAAGACAGTCTGAGGACACGGATAAGCAGACTTTATCGATTTTAAATGTAAGGTTAGAGTAGTTAGTGTAGGATAATATATCACATTAGTGATTACGACAAATGTCGAGTGGAAGGCGTGTTGTTAATTGCTCTTAGCATTACGCACAACAAGTCAAGGCTTCCCCAGTGATTACAACCTGTTAAATGCTATTGAGGTAGAAAACCTAATAAATGCTGATAAATATGGCAGAGAAAAATCAAAAGTACATTTGATTGAACTAGTTCTGGTATGATTCATTGTTTTTGTACCAAATATGAACTTAACAAATACGTATGAAGTAATTTCGATGTTTGTCTGTTGAAACCATATTCTGATTAAACTTGGACGGATTGACCTTAACGTTTTTAATTTGTTACCAATCATCAAAGTTGTTATCCCTTTTTTCAGGCACAGTTTATGTTCTGCTACGAAAGCGTTGTCAGTTACATGAATGATGAAACTACCTACGCAAACCTATAGTGTGGTTAGTAGCATTAATGATGAAACCAACAATGCAAACCAACAACGCTGACAGTGATATAATGAAACCACCTACACAATCTACAATGTTTTCAGAAATATAAAGACGATAAAACCATCTACTCAAACGGAGGTGTAACTGTTGCCAGTTACATGGATGCTGAAACCACCTACGCAAGCATGTAGATTATAATTACGCCTAAAGAAGAACATCGAATATGTTTCCTTCTGCATGTTATCCAAATGTATCATGTGTGAAACGTTACGGTTCGAGTGAAGGATTCAAGCGTTTTGTTTGTATCGTATTTTACTTGGTGATGTTTTTCATACGCACAAGTGTTCAAAATATTAAAATTCAATATAAAGCAATAATACTAGTGTACGTAATATGGACTTTTAATCTTTTAATTTATTGTGCTATTATTAAAAAATTTCAAATCCTGAGCAAATTAATCCGCAATTATTGTTAAACCAAGTGCCATTTTCTTTGACATAACTTACTACACGTATCAGTTTTGTAGATCGCAAGACTTGTGTATTCACTTTAATTTACCTAATTGTTGCATTACACAAGTAATGATTGGTTGATGTAAAGATATGTATGGTTGAACGCGTGAGAATTATGTGCATTCATTCCACTCTTTTTTTATTTCTTTCTTAGACTAGAAAAAATTATAATTATGTTTATATAACTTGAAAAAAATGGTTCTTATTGTAATCAAAGTAGAATCAGCTATATATATATATATATATATATATGAGTACCGTGTTTTAACATCATTAGGACGTTCGGTACTTTCGTATCACCTTTTCATTAGTACGTGTATCTAATTACGAGTTCGTTACAAACTAGTATACCCCATCCCAACAGTAGAATTTGTTAAAGTGACATTCTTATTCAAAATCAATACGTACACATGTATAACAAACATAAAGTTTGAGTGATATACCTTTACTAAATAATGCATTTATGGAAAATATTAAATACTTATAACAAGATTGTAATCGTGTATGTAATAGCTGTAAACGCAAAACAAAATGATTGGTAAATGCTTAATGAAAGATTTACTATGATCTATTTTAGTCCCATAAGCAATATATACCATGTTTTCTGCACCTTTCTTTCTAATTAAACTAGATATCCTTTATAAAAACAATTGTTTTTTACATTTGTTCATCATAAAAATTATATTAAAATGTATTAAATGTGATCAATCTTATTGGGAGTAGGATTGCATATTTAAGCTGTTCGTTTTATGGCGATGATTCTAGCAATTATTGGTAACAATATTGTGATCAGTTGTCCATCGGTATTGTCTGTAAATTGCGTGTCTCTCGCTCACTGTATACTGGTGCTTTAAGCAGAGTCCTTTTAAATGTTCTGGCTTCCTAACTTGTTCTGTAGTTTAATTGTATAATGCGTAGCATATATATTCGGACCAATCGATTGTAATTTTAAATGCCTCCTATAAGCTGTCAAACAAATATGCTATGATAAGAACTGTTTTACCTGTATTTGTAGCCCCAATGCACTGTTACAATTAATTTGTATTTTCCACAAAGCTTCAGAGTATCATATGCAAATTAGTATACAGTTATAGTATATATCTTTATTGTTAAATGTCATAACTGGAAAATTAAACAATGAAAACTTTTAACCAGACCCCGCCCCCCCCCCCCTGAATCGGTGAATACAGGAATTAAACACTTCAAACTGGTAGAACTTATCTGGAAAAAAAATTCTTTTGGAAGCCCACAAATACATTTTAGGTATGAACAAATGTATTGATTTCATTATAACTGCCATGTATGGCACATGTGATAGCTGCGAAAATGTCATATTTTCTAAATATTTTGAAACACAGAACATAAATAGGTACCAAGGAACTACAAGGCGAGATATCGTAGTCTTAATTTTAATTTCTAATTATTTTAGAGATCGCTCCAAGGGTGGCAGCTCCTTCATTGTGTTCAATAAATCAATGCAGAGAGCAAACAAATGGTCATAATCATCATTTGAAGAGATGGTGCAAATACCGGGGTTCATTCATGCTTTATGAAAACTTGGATTGTTATCCTGGTTTTGTTTGACTGATAAAGATCATGCCGGTATATTTATATTCAAACTAGCATACATATCTGGGTTCTACCGTTAGAAATAGATGACGACCGATAAGTTTACCTTTGATTTTTTACTGTAATAATAATGGGAGTTTTGAAACAACAGAAGTTAACTCCATAACTCTACGTCAGGCGGTTTCAAACTACTGCGTAATAAGTCCATGCTTTACATCATTTTAATAAAGAACGACTCGAACTTTTATTAAAGAATAATACAATGACATACATTGTGAACACAGCTCGAAATTGGTTATGATATAATTGGTCAAAACAATATCGCGCAATGTTACTTACAAACAGAATTCGTTACACTAGTTTAATTTCCGCAATGGCTTATTCAATCCATCGTACATCATATGGACATGTCTTAATTGTTATTTATAAATAATGGAGTTTCTTGTAAGTTAAGAACTCTTCACTGGTAATTTCCAGATTTTCGCACCAAAAGCGATTAAATGTTGCTCAGCTCTCAGACTGTAAACGTGTTCATGCGAATAGTTTGAAATAGCAAATGCAAATATTGATTCTTCGTTGATTTGTTTAAAAAAAAGCAATTACGAATTGGAGCATACAATTTATTTGAAGACAACGCATTGTTTGACTTTTCAATTGAATATGGTATTTTCTTTCATGCTTTACGATGAAATATGGGGTTTTAACAGTAAAATAACAACAGTGAAAATATCAATTGATATTTTCACTGCAAGATAAGGAGTGAAAATATCAACTTTCAGAACTACTTTTAAATTCCTTTGTTGTAACATGTACTTGCCTTGATCAAAACAGAACACTGGACTTCAGTAAATTATGTCAAAAAATGTTTAAAACAATAAAGAAATATTTTATAAATTTAAATAAATATATAATTGGAAAATAACAACTTACCGTTTATTACCGGGTATCCCGTTTATCAAACATTTTACTGATCCTTGAAGCTATATCATATGTTCGAACATTTGCGTTCATACCAAACAAATTACAGACAAAAACAACTGTTCGAACATAAATAAAAAAAATTATCATCGTTCAAATGTATTTTGAACTGTTAACCATTGTAGTACGTAAAATGAGCTTCCTGGAGAATTCACACAGCAATTTACAGATAGATCCGATATTTTTAACCCCACCCACACCTCAAAATGTGTCAACAAACTAGCGTGACATTTACTCTTTATCTGGAAAACAAACATTTTAAAGCGAAACAGACTGGTCTCTGACAGAATATTAACTTACTATAAAAATACGCGTACATGCAGTCTTAAACTAAGAAGAATGGTTAAAATCCAATGAGTATCCACATTTGTTTTGCTAACGCATTTGACCTTCCAAATTTTCATTCATTAAATCGCGGCGTAGTAATTTGGTTATGTATTCATGCCCATCTTAAAATAAAAAGTGTTTTCATTATTTTTGGAACATATGTGCACTAATAATACTTCATTGTTTACTGTTCATAAAGCTTTGCAATAAAAAACGAGCGAATATTAAGCTATAAGAATGAATAGCAGAGAATTATTTCTCAGCAAACCGAAAGTAGAAAAGTTGACAGCTATAATTATGCATGAGGGGCGCCCCACGGGTAGCGGCGAAAAGCCCACCCTTTTCAAAAAGGGGGTAATTCAGAAGTAAATAAAAAAAATAAAACTCCGAAAATAAGCATAAAAGAAACAGAAAATTTGTTTAGTTCAGTGTAAAAACGTATTTAATTTCACTCGTGATCATAAAAAAACTACATTTTCACTCGTGGCTGCGCCACTTGTGAAAATATGTTTTTCTATGACACTCGTGAAATAAAATTCGATCTTACACTGAAATAAACAAATATCCTCTATATCTTATACTATCAAGAACAAAAACATATACAATAAAAATGTGCCCGTCAGATTTTTTTTAATTTTAAAGAATATAGCTTGCAAAAAGGCGACCATACGATATTCTTGTTGACAAATGTCACTGTACCCCAATTTGATAATGGGAGACTTATGATATGAACGTGTTTTTGTAGTATGTAATGGGAAACACAATCATGTTATCGGCGTAATAAAGAACACTATATCCTTATTTGGTAAGGACAGATATATGAAATGAACTTGTATTTATTGTATGAAATCATTTCAATGACCTTATTTCGTAGTGTGCTTATTTAATTATCTCCCCATAAGGACAAAGTTTTTTTCCCAATTAAATATGTTTTTGTGGTAAAACAAAATAGGTTTAATCAGTATTTGTTTTAACATAACCTTTTTTAAACTCAATATGAAGACAATTGGAGTAG
Organism: Mya arenaria; assembly: GCF_026914265.1. Lineage (NCBI taxonomy): Eukaryota > Metazoa > Mollusca > Bivalvia > Myida > Myidae > Mya > Mya arenaria. Next base: position 15,222,418 of record NC_069124.1, on the reverse strand, counting down.
AAACATTAAATAAACTATGGTAATAGTACTTGCGCAATAATACGTGCAATGGAAACATGTGAAACATGCACAAAACAAACATTTTAATAGAATGGAAAAGGACGCTTTGAAATTTATACTTTGCATGGCTTGTGGAATAAATTATTGGAAAATATGAAAACATATACATGTGCTAGAAAGATAGACCAAAAACAAACAACAGTCGTGCATATTTTCAAATTAATTTTTATCAAAATAGTAAACTCGACATTATTAAATGATTCTATTATTATTAATTTTATTTTCATTTATTTATGTACAATAGTCTGCATTCGAATTGATAAATAAGGCGCTTCATTATTTATTAAATACAAAACAAGTCCACTAGGACCAAGTACATTGAAAACATTGTTCGCCCGCACCAAGTTCTTTAAACATATTCTAAACATAGTTCAATAGCCTAGGATCAAGAACTTAAAGCTAAAATCTTTGTACAGCAAAGTCCTTTGAACACATGCGAGATCTTTAAAAATAGTCCTAAAGCCCCTTTTTTTAGGGTCTACAGAAACAGTTAGATTCTTTGAATGTGTGTTTCGTTAAAGGCGTTTGGCAAGATTGTTGAGGTGATGTAGCAGATACATGTTATCGGTTGTATAACAAAAGACATCCTGCCGTTTTTACCTTCTACATAAATTTACAGACCGTGGTAAGAACTCAGCACAACCATGTATGAGTTACAGATAGCAACTTAGTATCAACGATATGTCTTGTATGAAATAATAGACCATATACGCGTTAATATAATAATTTGATTTAATTACTAGTCTTTTTATGTATTGTAGCAAATGTTTAGCATAGCTTATATTTTACATATTGGCATGCAGCATTAATTCTAAACGAAAATTGGTATGTTGTCTTAGAAACGTTTTACTTCATTATCAAGATAATAACAATTTTGGTTGCAGAATGCTTGTTTATGAAAAGACTGGTGCCAATGAATTTAAAGGATTTATTTCAGCCGTTTTTAGCCGTTTCATGAAATCTCACTTGTGATGTGTTCACCTTTTATCCATAACAGGACATCTCTGTTGGAGTATGCCATTTATCAAGTGCTCGGATCAAAGGTGAAGCCATTGGGACGCTTTTTTAGTAACGACCGGGAGGTGGATCTTGGCAACCATATTTCTATATCTGCTGCTTAAGCATTTTGCTATAAAAATGACAATAACTGTCGGTGTTCCTTCCTTTAAACAATCAACAAACAATGACTTCATCAAAGATTTAAACTACGGTGTCGGTTCTGATCCTTAAGCTTGTACCTTCATTTATAATCAACATTTTGCGTTAAAGTGGCCAAAAGTTGACAACATTAATATTGCTGTTTACGACAAATGAACTTCAATACTAAATAATGTCACAAGCTGTTTAATGATAGAGACAATACATGGTTGGTGCCGCGATGGAGATCTGGCAGGTGAGAAATAGTGTGTTGACAGGCTTAGCGTGCTTGAGTTAGCTTTCGTAGCAAGCAAGCAACCCCAATCCGGTTGGCCATGCTGGAAAATTTTCCTGTGAAGTATATCGTGGTTTTAGAGAAAATATGGATACAAGTTTAACCATCTCTTACACTGTGTCCTATCATCGGATTCATTAATCTTCACCTATGCAGTAAGGATACTATGAAAGGGTTGCAACGACAACGAATAACACGAGTAAAGGGTGAACAATAACGTCATACATTGACCTTAAATGCCCACGAGAGGAATTTGTATAATTTGTATAAGCTACAAAAAAGAAAAGTGACTTAAGTAAGAGAAGATGTTAGGAACATGAACGATTTCGCCACCTACATTTCGGGATACTTTTCGGATACGAATACATCTTGTTCCGAGAACACCTCTAGTAATTTTGTTGCGAACATATATATATATATATATATATATATATATATATATATATATATATATATATATATATATATATATATATATATATATATATATATATATATATATATCTACTACAGATATTAAGGTGACCATATATATATTAATCTAGGCATTATGGGGACCGCTGGTTTAAGGCGACAAAAATTGGTCTCCTTAATATTTCAGTTCAGATTTGATGTATCAAATGTCAATAAAAATGTCCACTAACAGTAAGTTGATAAGCTTGAATGTTTATTTACGAGATCATTTCATTGTTTTAAATCTTATTCTCTTGTAATATTAAAAAAAATATTCTTAAACTTTTGTGTGCGTATATTTGTGTATCCATAAAAATAGCTATTAAGGCGACCAGGGAAAAAATCATAATTTTGGTCAAAAATAGCTATATACTAAGCATTTTCTATTTGATTTACTTTATTTAAAGCCTATTGTATATTATCCCGAAGTTTCATTCCATAAAAAACAGAAATAATGAAATTCGATATTTCGTGTACCATCAGCATCCAAATTTTCAAGTATAACTTTCCGGAATATAACGGAAATTTTCGGGTATCTCCGTGGTACCATCTCCGTGCAATTATGCAGTATGGCGTTCATCTCTTACGGAAAGAGAATGGTAAGTTGATAAGTGTTTAAAATACATATTCAACGTTTTTTTCGTTTATTTTTTATGACTTTTGTGCAGTAGTATAAATCGTCCACCCTTTGGATGAAAAGCAAATGATTTATCCGGATTTTGTTCATCCGAAACTAAATCACTAGTATCAACATCCGGTGTAATTTTTGCTTGTATTTTGGAGAAACTCGATTGATTTCTAGCAAACTTGGTTTACCACTACATCGTCGCTTATTATTATTTGGTATATTCCAATCTAAAAAGGGATTTGCTCCCTTCACATCTCAGATTTTAATAAATAAAAGACGAAAGGATACAAATGCCTTACATTTTGTTTGTCATTGTCATGTCATTACTACATTAGTCATTCTAATCACCTTTGAATGGCAGAACAGAACAAACACTATCACCAATTCGTATTGTGGCTTTTTGCATGTGTCTTAAATTCTCATATTTGATAATAAATGCAACAATAAAATATTTCCCTTATTCTGCCACAGTTATGCACCAATTATGCGGTCAATTGTACCCATGGCCCCCAGGTATTGTCTATACCGGGGATAGCAGGGGAAATGGGCCATGTTTTTACCTTCCAGGTGGACCGGCAGTGCTGAGTGAATGCGGTGTTATTGGTTTTTGCGCTGAAAACAGGGAATGGGCCTAACCTAGGATGTCCCCAGGGGCATTTGACGGGGATCTGGTCATTTCGTAACCTTACCATTTCTTAACTGCTGAATCTTGGTTATTTCGTAACCATTCTGTTAGTCAATTCGTAACCGTCCAAAAATCAATTGCTCATATGGTAACCACCATTTAACAACGTGATAAATAGTACACTTAGCACCTCGTTAAGTGTATTGTTCGAACCTGGATGTATATGGCACAGCAACCAAGACACCAATTGGGAGACATTATTCAAATTCTCACTAGTAGCAAGCCAATAATTTATGTTACTCAATAGTTATTAGATATATATGCTAAATCAGACATGATTTGTTATACTACCAAAATATGTTAATTATTTTCTCACATTTTGCTTACTTATAAACAATAATTTAAGACTGATTGCGGTGTATTTTTACTCAAATTACGTTTATATCAATGATCATTCTTGACCTATTTCATTAACTATATTTGTTAACTATATTTGTTTGAATTGTTTAAAACGAACAAAATTTTGTTCTGTTCTTTTCTCAATTGATCCATATTCTGCATACTTTATATCAGAAACCGACAAAAAACAGCCTAAAATTATTAGTTATGGTATTAATTACCAATAACAAGATACAAAATTAAACATATCGGCACATTTTTAATACAATAAGCATATAAAAAGCGCATACTCTCATTCGGCAAGCTCACTACATTTTACAATACTTCTATGCAATTTAAAAAAAATGAAATTCTAAAGTTATATGGTCTATATATTTAAAAAGTATTGGCTTAAGGTCACAATTCCTCTCAATGGTAGAACATCTATGAATTAAAAAACTATTACATTTAATATTCAGCCTACTTATAATATTTCCTTCGCAACATAAAAAATAGCTAGTGTGAATGTTTCTATTTGTCATAGTTTCAGAGTTTATTGGCAAATTGCACTACACTATTAGGAATTAATAAGGAATACAACTACTAGATTTAACTTTGTTTATGTTGTTATTTTTATGTTTTATACTTACAGTAAACTTATTTTGTAAATTCAAATGGTATTAAATTAATTCTTCATAATTATAGGAGTCAACGGTTAAGATATGACCATTCGATTTCTTAACGGTTACGAATTGACTAACACAATGGTTACAAAATGACCAACTATGAGCGGTTACGAAATGACCATAATTCATTTGAGAGGGCTTTTACCAGCTGTTTGTCTGTGCAGAGCGGGAATTTTACCTGGGATTGGCTGGACCGAAAGTCAAAGTCCCAGCTATTAGCAGGACCTTGGGGGCCCATGCTGCAGTTGACTGTTGCATTATTTGGATTTTTTCTTAACTTTACGACACGCCCCCCCCCCCTACAGTACATTTTGTATTTTATAGTCAAGTTAAGTAATATTTATTTACAGAAATTGGATAACTTAACAAGTAAAGTAAACTGTACTGAGCTTTTGAACAAACCTACATACTTATAAATCAAAATTGATATTTTAGGGTCTACACTGAATAAACCCAAAATGTTAGTTTTGATTTGCTAAATTTGAACAGTATTTAGTCTATCCACACAAAATTTACAGGATCATCAGGTAACAAATTTTCTAAATTCTGTGACCAAAAAAATACTGTTCAGAATTGTGAGTATTCATTTATCTTTCGTTCAGTAAAGAGCATGCAATGGCATAGTGGCTGGATTAGATAATCTGACAGCGGTGCTGGACGTCAGGAGTTCAAATATTGTTGTGAGTTCAATGTACCAAAAGAATACCTTTGGAATACACAATTATCTATAAAAATGGCAGAGCAAATTGCCCATATTGTAGTAATGTCTTAGATCCAGCTTGGATAACTTGGACACAGTAAGCGGTTCACACCCAGGGAAATTCTCAGATAAAACAGTGCCTATAAACTTGAACATTGCATTTTTCATTGAGACAATTAAAGAAAATACATTTTTGCTGATCTTCTGAAAACAAATCTTCTAACATTCAAATATTTAATTTGCTGGATGAACTAAGGTTTATATTGATAAGAGATCGCTTCAGTTGGATTTAAACTAATCACCAACAAAAATATATGCATTTAAATCACACAATGTAAACAACTGCGCCACATATCTTATCTGTATGTTTTGGGTTTTTAAAATTTAGCAGTTAAATATAGATAAGCATACTGGTAGGTCTGGTTGGTCTGTTGCTTTAGTTGCTAAGTAAACATAATGTCAGTGATTTCATCACTATTTCTATTAAAATATCAGTTTTCTTCTTCAGGGCTTCTCACATTTGCACCATTTTTTTACCAATTGAATCATAAAAAGATAACAAACACAAGAACTTAACACTTTGTGAATATTTAAGGAATGTAAGGGGTCAGATTTCAGATTGCTCATTATTTCTGGAACACTAAATACTTTATTTGATTGTGTACACTGCACTTTCTTGTTAAGCATTCATCCAAATCATTTGGGTACATTTTGGCAGAAAAACTGCTTTTGGATTTATACTGGTCATCAAAACCGGCACTGACGAAACATAAGACGTGTTTAATTAATGTGTAGGAAAGAGGTTTAAAGGTGTCGGCCGACAACGAAAGGCTTGCGGGTTGCAGTACCCGTTCAAGTAGTTCTTGAAAAATAATGATTCTCTCAGGTAGCATTTGATTATGTGTACATTGTATTCTTGTATGTATTTTCAAGTTTACACATGATTTATATAAGGTTTGTATAATTTTAGTTTTATTTAAGTTTTAAAATTTTGACATTTTTTTTTAAGATTTGCCTGCCCCTATCTGAACACTTAAATTCTTGGCCTTTGGACTATTGTCTGCAACTTCAAAACACACTTTTTGGAACAGGACACATTTTCCTGATATTTTATCCATAATTACCTGGTAGTTATTTGTTAATTTGTTTTAATTCATGGATAGTTTTATTGCGAGTGTCATGGAAAGCTGGAACTTTTCAGTACACAACATGCAAACTGAGAATGAACTGTGTGTGCCGGCTTTGTGAACAAAAACGCAAGGCGGCTATGGTAAGTTGCGTCAAGATATCCTTGGGACCCCCCCCCCCCTCCCCGAACACGCAATACAATTCGTGTTTCGCTGATCTGTTGGCTGGGATCAGATCATCCATTTAGGGCACTCTGCCATGAATGTGAGGGAGTTTAAAGCTATTTCTTATTTTCCTGTGTAACTATATTGATGTTTGATTAAAATTACGCCGTCGTGTTACTGAGTAACCATTTGAAATTGGGCCAAAATCATCAAGCTAGAGCTTTGCATAATCTTTTTTAAACTTCTGGGAGATTTCTGCTCTTGAAAGTATTTGCTCGCAGACCGCCTCAAAGTTACACTTTGTTCAGTATTTAAAGCTTTCAGATACACTTTTTGTTAATTGAGATCTTAATGACGCTGCATTGTACTTCTAAGTAAATAGATGCTCAAAGTAACAAGATGCTCTGGGTGTTCACTGGGTGACAAAGGCTACCCTGTATTGGTTGTTTCTTTTTTCTGAAAAGATGTTTCTAGTGAATTGCCAAGTTGCAGTGGTTTTGACGCCACAGAACCAGCACAGCTCCATGACAGATATATATATATATATGTTTTCGTCATTGATGTCGGTACTGCTGTATTGGTGGCCTCACAATTTCTGTGTGGAAATGTCATCTGATACACTCATAACTGCGTATTTCTAGCATAGCTTTCATAAGTGCATGGCCATTCTCTGTCATTTTCAGATACACTGTGTTGTGTGTGGATAAGAAATGCAGAGTGGTACCACCAATCACCTAAGCCACCATTCCCCTTACAGACAAAAGGCTCATGGGGACAGTTCCTGCAGTTTACAGCAAAGCTCTCAATTGTAGCCCTACAAACTTCAGGTAAGTGATAAATCTGGGCTTCAAGATATCTCTGTACTCACTTTAAGTTTATACTTCATTTGAACAAAACTTACAATTTCAGCATCAAAATCCAGGTTTAGATCCCAGACCGAACCTTGTCTCCTTTATTAAACTTCATTTCAGATGATCTATAAGCCACATACATGTTCACTACTTATGGCGGATAAGAACTTTCGCAAATTGATTATAAATGCGTTTTCCCAGATATACAACCTCCTCTTGCAGATACTGCCCATGGTGAAGCTTGGGTGCACTAGGCCGGTTATCCAGCCGTGTGGAATCAACATCTCCAGCTGAACTTGGGCCGGGAATTATATAAAAATCCTTAGCAGCATGGTGAGCTTTTGTGTATTTATTTCCAGGCTCGTATACCCGTCCAGACTTCTGCGTTTAAGCTTTCCTTTCGTCATTTTTTTTAAATAAGGTATCTCAAGTCTTTCAATGAAATCACAACTTTGGAGGCTAGATTTAAATTAAGGAACCATTATGTGTAGAAAGCCTTTTTGGTGATTTAAAATCAAATTAGTATAATTATAATTGGCCTTGTGGACCTTTCATTCTTTACTTTGGTAAGAGCCGCTTAAGTATGTAAGAAGGGGGAAGGGGGGGGGGGGGGGTACAGATGTGATAGTAAACAGTGTTTAATAAGGTATATTTGGTTTTATTTTATCACCATTTTGAAGGTAATGATTGTGTTAAATCAGGGATAAGTAACAAGTTTAACACAAACACTGTAACATGTTCTTTATTTCAAATAAAGCTATAAATTATCTCTGGAGAATTTAGTCTGATCTCCATTTCTCAGAAAATGTAGCTGTCTAAGTGCCTATTCCATCAATGAGTATCACTGTCTTTAAATTGCTGTTGTGGTACAGTTTAAATAGCAAAAGTTTTATGGCCCTGCTTGTTTGCAACTCCTCATTCATTTTTGTACAGCGAGAAAAGTAAGGAAATTCTAGAGATTTACTAGTATTATGGATTGTTTTTCTTGAGTTACACAGTACATAAGGAGGAATTAGTGTGTACACAACTCGTCATTTTATTCCTTTTTATTATTTATAAATGTAACATAGATGTGTACAAGACTTACGGTACTGTAGAAACATAACATAAAAGAGCTCACTTTGATTAATTTTCTCAAAAAAAGATATCTTTACTGTTAAAGTAAGAACTTTTACTGCATAGTAAGTAATGTCTTCTGCTCATCTTTATGACATCATTACATGGAATGATGTCAACTTCCCAAGACACATTTCCACATGGCGCAGCTCATTTATATATATTGCTGATGGATTGTTTAGAATGGGACAGTTTTAATTGGACATAATGTTTAAATCGCCATTTTACAGAGTGCCAGCCAGTCATTGCTGTTCTTTGCATTGCTGAGGAGGACAGTCCTGCCAACATAACAGTTTGTTCAATAAAAGGTAAAAAACTGGTCTCACTTTACATTTTCAACCACTGTTCGATCGTAACAATTATCGAAGAACCGGCTAGTCTCAATCATGCAGCCACTCTAATTAGAGTCAAAGAACGATATAGATCCGGATACAAGCGTCTAGATGATCGAGACTAAATTGGCAACATGAGAACATTTATTTCACTTCCTGATTCTTGAAAATTACGTGAACAAATCCCATTTAAAGTTTGATTAATTTTCGGACAAATGTGTTTGTTTTAATTTGCCTTCTACTTAAAGTAAACGTATATATACTGGGCAAGAAGTGCTTAATTTCATCGTGAATGACAGTGATTACCCAAAGTTTGAATTTGGTTTGGACATGTTTGATGGGAATTCAAAGACATTTTTTGTCAGCAGTCTTATATCACAGGTTTCCATGCATTTTCGCATAAATTGGTTCATTCCAAGATAAAAATTATAACCTTTTTCAAAATGTTCAATCTGTGAGAGTGCAGCTTTAATAGACCTGTAAAGACTTGTCGATGTGAAACTTAACTCTCAATCAAACTATGGTAAAAGATCAAATGTGGGGCTCTGTGTGCGTCATAGACTGTGTTAATTTTTATTTAATATGATGAAGAGGTAGTTAAGTTATCTTTGTTAAAAGTCTTCATTTGAAGCAAAAAATGTTTCAATACCCTGTATGAATTTTCTTCACCGAATATTGATTCATAAAAAAACATTGCTCCAGGGTGCGGAGCTATTTTTTCCTATATGTCTATATGGAAAAATCTTCTACTCAGAAGTCAACTTTGTTCCCCAATGTGCAAGGCACAATCTGTGAAAATAATTTCAATAAAAGTCACTGATTATTATTATTGTTATTATTATAAATAAACTTTTACTATTTCAGGAGACAAACAGAAACACAGAGGTGCTATACATTTCAATGGAAAAACAAAAGCATCTCCCATCATTTTGGCGTGGCTCAGATCAAGAGGAGAATTTCAAGAAAGGTAATAAAGCAACTAAGAACATGCAGGTTGCACCGGTTACAGTGTTAGACCCATCTCGCTTCATAAGAATTGATAATCATCAATGTATTAAATCAATAAATTGAAAGCAAGTGTCTTGTCTTTTGCAGTGTTTTTGAAATAGAATATAATTTTTTAAAAAAGACTAAATAATTTTTTAATATGATTGTGAATATGTGATGTTTTCTTCTGATCATTCTCTCTCAAAAACCAGATACAAAAAACATGTTTGCAAATTTTTTTGTTTTACTTGTAAATATAGTTTTAAGGTTGTATTTTAGGAAAAGCTTTTTATTCTGCTAAATACAAACTTAAATATTGTAAGAGTTATGGCCCTTTGTAATTTTTAAACAAATACATTTTTTTCTTCATGTTTTTGTAAGCCCATTATACAGGGACTTTTAATATTTTCACCAGCTGCATAATAAAGTCAGACCAAAAGTGTTCAGTAAGTGTCCAAACAATAACTAAGTTAGAATCCTTTCTCAAATCAAGTGAGCGATATAGGGCCATCTCTGTGTTTGTCTGACTAAAAAACAATAATCAATCTTTGAGGTAAATTGACAAATATTGTTGTAGAATGTTTTGTGAAGACATACAATTGGATTACTTTTGTGTCAATAGGGTTTAGGTTTCTGCACATAAAAGATATTTAGAATAGCATTTGGGTCAGTCGGTTCACGTTCAATATTACTGATAGTATAAGTGGAAGCAGTGACTTAAAATTAATTACCAAACAGTTTCTGCTCAATTGCTTTGAGTTAATTAACATACGAGTTATGAAACTTGGAATACTAGTTCTTGGTGGCATAAATGAAAGACCTTGTTTTGTCACATTGACTTGTAATCAAGCACTAACTTCCTCTAAAAAAAATTCAGGTGATGGTTGGCACACACAAGAAGACATAGATCACAGGTGTCCAGGCATATGAGTAGACAGGAGTTTCACACTCTGCCAAACTTACTTCATCAGAGGAGCAGAAGGCTTCTCAAGATCCCGCACTGCACACTTAGATATAGTCTTTGACTACAACAAGGGGATGAAAGTACAGAAAGGTCCAATTGAAATCAATTCTGTGCTGCGTCATTTCTTCATTCTGGAAGTCGATGGACATAATTTATCATGGCATCAAGTGTGCAGTTTGTCGACTATCAGCAGTCTTGTTCACCAGTTGTGCAATTTGAGCTGGTAGCTTTATTGCTTGAAGCCACAGCATAAGAGGGGGAAGGTGCATGCTCATCAAAAAGTCTCAAAAGTTGAAACTAGGAAAAGAAGTTTGTGAAAACAATCGTTAAAATGATTTGGTTTCCTTTGAAACTTAATACATACTATGTGAATTTTGAATGAATTGAGATGCTTAAATAAAGAACCGCTATTCAAATATCAGGAAACTGCATTTTTCATACTAATGGGTAAATGATGTCGCCATTTCCTGTATGTATTTAAATAAGATATGTTTCCACAATTAATATTTTTAGGGAATTTTTCTCAACCTAATGAATGAGATTAAATTGTACAGCGTTATATGAGCTTAATATGTGTTTTCTGTTTCTTTAAAATTGGTGAAAAATTGTCAGAAGATAATTAGACCAGTATCCATTACTGCAATCATACAATCAAATATACAGGGATATATAATATAATTAAACCCTGTTTAGGGGCACGAGGCAAACAGAGTTACTTTCAAACGTTAAAGCTGCACTCTCACATTTTGGACGTTTTGACAACTTTTCTCATTTTATGTCTTGGATTGGAACCATCCAATTTTTGCGAAAAATTAAATGGTAGATTTTTCTATTTAAGTTAAAAAATTGATGTTTTATGCACTTTTCTTAAACCGTTAGTAACATTAATTTTCGAACGGAAATATGAAATCTGTGATCTGATCTTTTGTCAGCAATCTTTTATCATTGGTTTGCAGATAATTACGCCAAAAAATGCTCATTCCAAAACAAAAAAGGTGTGAAAACGGTATAACTGTGGGAGTGCAGCTCTAAATGTTTAATTTCTTGATTTTACTACTGTATTAGAAATTACAGGGGTTGGGGCATATTTTTAGTGTTTTTATTCCTTTTTTATGATTCATACAGTCATACTTTATTCCTCAGGGCATAACTTACAAATAGACAAAACTGGAAAATGGTCATTTCAAAAGGTCAAAGATAATGCAAGTTGAACAATCATATTGTTCATGGCTTGTATTTTTGCAATATTTTGTTGCATATGCTATAGAAAAGTTGAAAGTTAAAAATAAATTCATAGTTGAAATGATGGCTTTGAATGGTATTGTCAGATGAGAAACGGCACTATTAAGAAATAGGTATAATGGTACTTTATTTATTTTGATCAATTTTAGATATTGTATGAAAATTATTATCTTATGTAGTACATGAGACCTTTTAAACAGTTATTGACAATATAACAATGTGTATATGAAGCTTTAGATCAACACTTAAAGCTGCACTCTTATAGATTGTCAGTTAAGACACAACATTGTCTCAAAATCTGCTGATTAGGTTATCATTCCTTTAATTCAGTCATATTAGATAATTCACAATAGAACCAATCAGAAATGTTTGGTAAAACTGCCGAAAATTTCATTTACATTAAATTGTTCGCAATGCTTTTAGCCATAAAACATCATTTTTTAACATGATATGATAAACTGCAATCTGATCTTTTTTCAGCAGTCTTATATCACTCAAAATTGGGTCTAGACATTTATGCAAAAAAATTGTCCATTTATAGACAAACAATAAAAGAGTACCGGTAGTCAAAACGATCAATCGGTGAGATTGCAGCTTTAAATACACCTTTTAAGACCGCTGTAAAATTCCAATGGTTTGCCTAAATTTTTAAAGCTAGCATACTGTTTAATTGACAACCATACTTTTTGTTTAAAAGTGTCATGATATCTTTGTACAATGTTTTTATATAATTCATTAAAGAAGTCAAAACAAATTCAGTTTGTTTATCTTGTAAATTGTTTGCTATTATTTAAATGACCCAGACAAAAATGGGAACGTCAGTGCTAGTTCTTTTACTATTAACATCCCATGAAGTTTCTATTGGTGTAGCAGCAAGGAGGTGTTATATTACGGATGCATCATTTAAACCAAATTATACATTCATATGCACAACATACAGGCGTGTAGCCGCCTATACGTGAATACGCGGCTGAATCCACATGATTCTGACAAAAAAACCAAAGTTGCAGTATGCGAACTTGACTACATGAATCTAAAACTGGTTATTTTCCAGTACTAAATAATGCACATCGGAACGCCCAGAATGCACTAGATTGCACCAAGGGTTTCAAATTTTTCAAGTTTGCCCCGAACCCCCCAGCACATTTATGAATCCACATGAATAGAGGGGTAGCTGCGCCCCTGACATAATTGAAACCACAGTGTGGCTAAACAACACTTGTATGTTTATCCTACGCAGTGATCTCCCATGGAAATGCAATCGTCAAAAAATCTGAAGGGGATGTTTATATGGACTACATTTGAAATGCATCAAGTGTTTAAAAAAATTGATTTCAGTCACGAAGAGAGTCAACCATACCCCACACTTGTTGGAGTAAGATGAAATGTCCATTTTCCACGAGAAAGAAAGTACATTGAAAATGTTCATTTGATTCAAGTGACTATTTTTTATAAATATGTTGCAATACATAAAATACGTTATTTTTTATAATTGTTTACCCATGTTGAATTTTATTTGGCAAATTTATAAGAGATTTATATACGAGGGCATAGCCAGAATTTCGTGGAAAAGCTTGATTAAATGAAAACAATATGCAGGATATTTTTTAAACTTTCATACAATAATAATCAGGTAATTTGAAATTAAGAATGCGAGTTTCATCGTAAAGCATGTTATAACGACAACGTAGTGATCACTATGGAAACAGGTGGTCGCGCATTCCTCCGCAGTTGCTAAAATAACGGATGACAATATCTTGTTTTGTTGACCACTCACATTGAAAGCAATTAAACGGCGCGAAGGTTTGCACAATTGACGTGACGTTAAAAACGTGTGATGAAGTCAAGTTTTAAGCCAGTGCGTTTGTTTATTTATTTCAAAGGATACATTTTAGCTTGAACGGTATAGTTAAATTTTGTTTGATAAAACGGGCAGTGATACAGTTCTGTGTGAACCTAGGGAAAACTCCATCGCAAACACTTAAACTGATGAATGAAGCATCGAGTGAAACTCAAGTGAAGCGAATGCTCGTTTACAAGTGGCACAAGCGGTTCAGTGAGGGGTGGCAAAGCATTTGTGACGACGTGAGGTCTGGGCGACCGGTTTCACAAACTACAGAGTGTGACGTCGAGGCCGTGAAAAACATCGTTGACGCTGATCGTCGAGTCACTCTTTATGAAATATGCAAGATGTTGGACATGAGTTATGGGTCGGTACGGAGGATAATGAAAGACAGTTTGAAAATGAGTCGATTGAGTGCGCGTTGGGTTCCACGGCTGCTGACAGAAGATGAGATGAGCAAAAGAGTACGGGAATCATGCCGATTCTTAGCTCGGTACTAAAAGGAAGGAATCCGTTTTCTTGAGAAGATAGTCACTTGCGATGAAACCTGACTGTTTTATTACGACCCTGAGACAAAACAGCAAAGTAGTCAATGGAAGACTACCGGTTCCCCGCCTCCGAAGAAGGCACGACCATCCTGCTCGATAGGAAAGTATATGTCCATTGTCTTCTTTGATGTGCAAGGTGTTATCCTACTCCATGCAGTTCCGCAGAGCCAATCTGTGACGGATGCTTCCTACTCGAAGGTAAAGTAATATATAACAAAATTCATTTTTATCAATATTTAGGACTGCATTAATCTGCATTAAACAATGTTTTAAAAAGTTTATGATTAAAATATGGGATTGAATAAGTGTTAGTTTTAATTATAATATTTGATGAAGTACGCAATACGCGACAAATGTTATAAGCCTCAGTTATGTTCTCCATTTAAGGTTTTGAGGCGTGACTTGTAGAGGGCGATGGCATTTAAGAGACTAGAGGCGTTGCATGATGGGTGGATTCTTCACCAGGAAAATGCATCAACGCATAGATCGGAGGAGGCACAGACTACCGCGACAATCCAGCTTGAAGCGGAGATCCTTCCCCACCCCACCCCCTTATTCGCCAGACCTACCACCATGCGATTTTGCCCTATTTCCGAAACTTAAATGTGAACTAAAGGTAAACGCTTCAATGACTTTCAGGCACTACAGAGTGAAGCTCAGACACGCCTGTATTCTTACAAGTCAGAGTGGTTCAGTGACATTTACCGGCAGTGGGTAGCGAGACATCGACGTTGTATTGCGGCGAACGGCTCTTACTTTGATAAGTTATGACGTTGACGTCAGATTTTGACGTTTGAACTGATACTGACCTCATGTTAATGAAAAAGCTGTAGTTTCCTTTATATTTTATGTATCAGTTTGAAGTTTTATATGTCATTTACAGCTGAAATAGATTTTATAGCGAGCTGACGTTCGTTGAAAAATATTAAAAAGTGTTTATTGTATTAAGCAATTCCACGAACTTTTGGCTATTCCCTCGTATTAAGAAACTCGGAAAGTATGTGAATGGTTTGGACCGGCTTCCTCAGCCGCTAAAGAGGATATGAATATGACATACTTTTTTTAAATCTTTCGAACATGAGTTTTTGAGTTAATATAAGCGAAGCGTTAAGGGTTTTAAAAATGCATCTTTTACTTGGATTTTATAGATTGTTATTACGAAATAAAGTATGGCATATCAAACGAAGTGTTAAAACTAAGCTATTGATGGCTGAAACCCTTCAATAAATGTTGATATGTGCTAACATACAGTCTTTGAAGTCCAATATTTGGAAATGCGTTACTAACCCGATTCAACAAAAGGCTATTGCACAATCAGTTGATTGACATAATCACGTGATAAACCAATAACTTCCATTAAGGTTAAAATATTCAACACCTTAGTATGAGTCCCTGTGGGCGAGTGGATAAGCGATCCGTTTTTTATTCTATGTGTTATTTGCACCCATATGTGCTTGCTCCCAACTTGAACAAGATTATTTTTTAATATTTCAATCGTTTTTTTAAAAATGCAATTGAAGTATAAAAGAAAATCAACCTGGTTACTATTATTTCTGAAATTTCAGTACCAAGGAGTAAAATAAATATGCATGTAAGTGTTTTCAGATGCATTACGAGAAAAAATATGTTTGGTGCCAAAACATGAGAGTCTCTTTAAACGGAAAAGTTTTGGCAGTTTGTCAGTCAGTCAGATGGTGATAAATATAATGCATAGCATCATTGCTCTGGAGTACGATAACGTTGTATACAGAGTATGTTTTTTACTGAACATGCGTCTGTTTATGTTGATGTCATAACAGGTTTAAACTGTTTAAAGGAACTATAACATTATGAAACAACAAATCTGATTACAGATATCAGTGGCAGATCCAGGAATTGACTTAAGAAGGGGTACGTGAAACTCATGGGCTTAATCTTTCCACATCCGTCCCTCCGTCGGAACAGTCCCGCTGGGACCGATCCCCCCCCCCTGAATCTGCAATTGGGTACATGCATTAAAACCGTCTCCGTAGCCGATTGGTTAAGGCGTTCTATACCCTTCATTCAATTGACTTAATACTTCACACAATTGTTCAGGACCATCAGCCAATGAGGTTACATAACTCCATATCCTTAATACAAGTTATGGCCCCTGATTGACTTAGGTTAAAGTTTTAGGCAAGTAAAATTTCAGGGGAAGTTGGAATTTAATAAAAAAACTTCCATGGGTCACAATGAACCCAATGAACAATGTTCTTTAATCATGAGCTAACTATTCAAGCGTTAACAGACACATTCGTATTCAGACGAAGCTTGTATTGTTTTTACAAGCACAGAACTTGTATTTAGCATTTACAGTTTATATATAATTCAACTGAAAGTACTATTTAACCATAATATATCAAATATTAAGTCACCAATCACTAGCGGATTGAGAAGGGGGTGCAGTTGGCGTGCGCTCCCTCTAAAATCGTCCAAGTTTACTTTTTGTGTCAATATATGAGAAGAAAATAATAAAATATACACATAATGCATCATTTCCGACTACAAATTGTTAAAAATTTCTTGATTGAGTAACACTCAATCCTCCTGCAAACGCACCTAAGTAACGCCCCCTTCTAACGAGAATTCCTGGATCCGCCACTGGTCATTATATATTTTGTTTATCAAACGGTACAGAGACCAAGTGACTGAATCTGACTTGCATTTAATGAATGAGATGGTCTGTAAAAGATTTCTGATGAATATCCTATGAAATTTGCAGTCCTCACGTTCGACTGGTCATTGTTTGTGGATTTATTATACACAATTATAAAAAATACTATTACCAAGTTGTCTCTTAAGGTTACGGGAGCCTTCACTGTCAAAAGTAAGATATATATAATTTGTCTCCCTAATGCCATAAAATATGGATGGTCCCCTTAATGCCTCAAAAATAATATTATATATACACTGGTCTCCATAAACCCTTCTACATATATACCGGTCCCCTTAAAACCTGCAACATACTTACAAATTATTAAGGAGACCGCAAATTACGTATATTTTTTGTTAATCAATTTAAGAAGCCTAAATTTTGTACTCATAATAAATGATCATTTTAATACTAAATTATTAACAAAATAAAGTATAAAACAAAAAATATACAAATTGTCTCCTTAATGCCATAAAAAATATACGGTCTCCTTAATGCCCTAAGTATATATATATATGTAAATATGTCATGTACTCACGGGGAAATTTTAAAAAGAACTACTGCTGACAACATTCTTCATGACAACGTCAACGATTTTGAAATAAAATATCAACAATACTTCTTCATCAAAATTATATAAAACATATGAACAAATGTTTGTAATAATGTTATGCTTTATGCATGAACGAACATATGAACAAATGTTTGTAATAATGTTATGCTTTATGCATGAACGATCAAACATAAGACATTGTTTGGATACAACAGCACTGAAACAGCGTTTCTATTCATGTTGATAATTGATGCATCAACCACATTGGTAATCGCAGTCAGGAGTGATACACTCTTAGGATAAAAATTACATTTTCAAGGAACTGTTAGTTTTCGCCATCGTCTTTTTCTGATGATATAATTGATACATCTCTGAAAGAACACATACTCATTAATACTCCTCCTTCACAGCACCATCAACAAATGCATACGTTGTAAGTTCGATTGGAATACTAAAAGAAACAAAACATAAAAATCAATTAACTCTAAAACAGACACAGAGTAGCAAACAAGCTCAATACATTTAAATCGTTTTTTATAAAAGGAGTAAACTGTACAATGTGTTCACATGTAAACACATGATCAAAAACCTCAATTCCATCGGCCATACATAAATTTAGCATGCCATTAGGCTGTGTGTTGGCTAAGTTTCAGAGCGAAGAAACGAGTACATAATGGCAAGCCAACACAGACAATCCCAAAGCAATTTCTTTTCTTGAGAATTTTTCATCTTAGGTTACAGTGAAACATCCCACATTTCAAAACACACCATCGAACTAAAATGTACACAGGAAGTTGTATTATTACTTTCACCCTCAAAATAATTGTACTTAAAATGATCAGTGAGCTCAACATTTTACAGCAAAGCCATAGGCAACCGTTATGACACAAAGATCAAAATAATTAAAAATCCAAACCATTAAAAAGGCAAAGGCGACACATACTTTCAATTACATTTCAAAATGTATGACACCGAAAAATGGAAACAGTTACTAACCATAATTATGACGCAAACAGCGATGCCTGCTATATATAGCGTTACCGCATACAACATCGAAAAATTTGGACAACATACATGCCATAATTATGACTCTAACAGCAATGATTGCTATAAAAACGATAGCGCACACCACATCGAAACCAATGGAAAACTTACGTGCCATAATTATGACGCAAATAGCGATGCCTGCTATAATAAACGTTACCGCACACCACACTATGAACTTTCCTTCACTTCGCCGAAACTTCGGCAGGTGTTTATCAGTGATAACGGACCGGTAAAATGGCCCTCGCCCGTAAGGATGGAAGTCCTCTTCGATTGGATACTCCGTTAAATTCCTCTCAACATTAGGATATGTCTTATTTTGCTTCGTTAAGAATTCATCAGATTCGAACGATTCATTTTCAAGTCCTCTTTTCTGAAATAATACATAAATAATAGAGAGCATAATACATCGATCAAGGATTACTTCATTCTTCTAGGTGAAATGCCATGACAGGTTTTCGATAGTTTTAGAATGTATATAGTGCGGGACTTAGACAATTGATAATGACACAAAACTATCTTGGTTAAATAAAGTATAACCAGCTCAGCACTGTCTTAAAGTATGCTATTGAAAACGTTTGACTGTCCGTGTTGATTGAGTATTTCATAATGATTAAACAATTAATATGAATATTCTTTAGTTTAAATATAGTTATTATGTCCCTTTAAAAAACAATTTTACCGTGTTATCATCGGAAGCAGTTTGGTTGGCACATGGCTTATAACGTCGTGTTTGTACACTGTCATAACAACCTGCCCCTGTTTTCGAATTTGTATTGTTATCATATTCCCATGTTTCGCTCTTCAAGCTAACAATTGCACTGACTGTACGTATTTTAGCCATGGTTACACCTATGTGTGATATTAATTACACAACATATAGTCACGGTACGCATTGTTAGAAACACAAACGTTAATGATATGTCCGTTCACTTGATAACAAAATGATTTATTTTGTTTGAAAAATTCTGACTCTTTTTAAATCACCACAAACAAAACAACGAATGTCAAGTAACGTTCACAGGAATTTAACGTTGAGCTAGTTCTCATCTTACAGAATATAATCATCGGCTTGTATGCCAATAAGCGCTTGAGAACAAATTTAAAAAAATGTTAATAAACCTCTTCTTGTCACGGAATTCAGCTTTGAACTCCTCGCAAAAGTCATTTCACACCAGATAAGGAAACAGATGATTAGAAACGGTATTTCTTTCACTTGATATTTTTTTTGCACACGCCAGACTCTTATCAGTTCTAGTTGATGGAGGATTCTTTTCTAATTAGAAATTATCTTAAGCTTAGACTTGATACAAATCACTGGAGCTCAATCAAACATTTCTGTTCGCTACGATTACCGAAAAAATCGTTGCTACAAAGGAATATAATTTATAGTTTGTTGTAGAGAAAATATTATTAGGTAAATCGATGATTCCGACAAGTATAGTAAGCTGTCAGATAATGTAAGCTCCTACATGGATTTGAATGTACATTGATATTAAATAGTTACTTTGAAATCGCCGCAAAAATAATTTGGTTTGATTGTAGATACATATGACGGACATTTATTAAGTAATTCAATTTATTCGTCTGCTGTGAATATTTATGAAAGCGACATGTTATAATGTGAACACTAGCTTAAGCAAACTTCATTACTTGAAGGTTTCTGCAGAATCCTTCTATATCTATTCGAAAACGATGGCTACTGTAGTAAAACACTTATATAAAATGTCAGTAAATATATAGCATCAATAATGTCATTCATTGAAAAAAAAAACGTATGAGAGTCCAGATCCATACAATTTTGTTATAAACATGTCGGCTTTGGCATTTATTTCTGATGACAATATAAGTATCTATCATTTGTTTCCGTAACGGATAAAAGTATCCGACCAGAGAGCACGCGCGAAACCAAGTTACGAGGCTTGCCGATTTACCGGCCATGCAACATGCCCGAGGGTCGGATTTATTTATCCGTACCGAAAAAAACATTATTGTTTTTTTTCTTGCATATCTAAAATTATCGATCATGTAAAAATTGATGTAGAAAATGCACTTTTTACAATTCAACAAAAGGTGCATGCGACTTCGTTCACTTATGTCAAAAAGCGCAGTAATTGTAAATCAATATTGGAGTCAAATAGTTCCTCTAAAATCGGGTTTTTACGATTATTTATTTTGATTTTGATTAAAAGTATTGCATACTTATATATTAAAGTGTGCTTTATTGATATGATATAATACATTTTTCAACAACCATACAATGATAAAAGAAGTGGCGCGCTATTGCGCGTGACTCGTCTTACAATGCGGTGTAAGACGGTTTTTTCAAGCACTGATCACATGACCAGAAACACACGTCCGGTATGCAAGAAAAGGTAATGTCAAACACCGGCTGACCTGTAAGGCAAGAATCAACGCTAATAAAAATACATTTAAACAGATAAGTCAAACGCTATTCTTTTCAATAAAACATTGTGTTTGATGTTTGAAAATACACGATATTAGTTTCATACTCTGTATAAGTATGCTACAAGTTATATATAAATATATTTAAATAGTTATATATAAGTCAATGCTTATTCATCCTACTTTAAGTCTATAATTCATTTTTCTAGGCCATTGAAAACAAATCAACATTGTCTGTTGTGTGCTATAAGGATTCCGAAAAGTCCGAAAACACTTTAAAAACATACTCTTTTGTTAACGCATTGACTGATCAGAAGATCGTTCCTAAAATCAAATTACATAACAATAAGAATGTTTGCCTGTACGTTTTCCTCGTAATTAGTTAACAGAACGTTTCCACAATCGCGCTCCTTCCAATGACCGAGGACAAGCTCAGCCCATGAACTAAATAAAACTGAAGCGCTACGAGTACTTCAACAATACATAATGCAGTAACCATTAGATTCTGTAATGCACTGGAAACTATAGGCCCATCAGCCCCAAAACTATTGTGAACTTTTGCATGTCTTATTAACTGGTCCAAAATATAGTAGGTCATTGATTTTTGTTAAAGCGGTATGATGGTTATCCATTGTTTTCGACATCTATATTTAAATATTCATGTTCTGCAAAATCATTTGATACGAAAAAACGCTGCCATTTAGACCAATGAATTAAGAATACACATAAGCAGCTGCAGTTTACTATCAAACTACTACAATGAAATAGTAAACTTAGGCTGAACGTGTTACTACAGACCTTAGTCTGCCCAAAATTCTTAGTGTTGGATAAAATGTTTTGATTGTCTTTTTTGTTCTTGCATTAAAACGCTGTTAGTATAATGTTGTGTATTCTTTAATTCAATAATTGAAACTACAGAGACAACCACAGCAGCCTAAGATTGAACCTATGTCGTATTTTAAGGCACAAGGATCAGTCCCCTAGACATCAATGAGAGACACACAACGCCACAATACAGTTCACATTCACTAATAAAATGATTTTCTTAATTAAGTATCAATCTGTTTATAAACTCAGGTTTTTATTATATTGTTCTAGTATTTCTTTGCTATAAAGATAGTTGGTACGCGTGAATAACAGCTCGTGCTACATATACGGATCTTACCTCCCTTTTCCCATGTTAAACCTGCTTTGGCAAACATGATAGGGACGATGACGTTTAACAGTTCTTTATTGTTTGGGCGCTTCCACGGTATCCACACTTTTAATGTGTTTTATTTAGTGTGAGCGCAATTTCATTCATTGACATTGAGTGTAGTTTTAAAGAACCCCAGTCACTATCTATATACATGTGCTTATCAAAAATCTGACAACTGACTTTTAACAATTTCACATTTAAATAACTTATGTTAAATAGACCTAGTGCGCTTCACTTAGTTAAATGCTTAAATATATATAAATAACTATGGTTAAACAGTTTTAAATCATTTTGTTCATATCTGTTTTACTTGTTGTTTACGAAACATTTTTCTAAAAATGACATTGTTCCTCTGCTTCAATAATATGTATTGCAGTGTGTATTATAAAAACAAGTAGTTTGTGAAATTGTGTAGTTGATGCAAGGATGGCACTTGATTAGTTCGGCTTTTGCGGCTGGGCCACGCCTTTTCCAACTACAGGTCCGCATTCATGCAACAACAGCGCAGGCCAGACAACAAAATCCACTATTGATCCTGTACAGGTGTATTGTTTGAAAACATTTGAATCAAACTTGTCGCCCCGCAAAGCTGTTTTAAAACTCATAGGTGGACTTTGAACGACCATCATCCAACCGATGTAAAGACACTGCATAACGAAAGGTTTGAGGCCATGTAAACAGTGCTTCCGCCAGCTCGCCTCCATGTAAGCCTACGGAATAAACAAATATATTTTTCTCTGGCTGCTGAAAAACCTTATTATTTTATTGACGTAGAGTAGTCGCCGGAATCAAGATTTGCCAACTTAAAAACATTTTTGTACTAAAACATGTTATTTTAGATCGATTGCAGTGTCTACGAATTGTCGCTCGTTAAGAAATTGTTTGATAACGGTTTATGTTTGCATATGTTTATAAATACATGATAAACATTCCTCTCACTCTTTGCACGATTGGTAATATTGACCGTGAAACTTCTTTTCTGACTTTCGTCATCTGTTCTTCAACTTTTACGTGTCTTGATGCCTGTAAAGTTAATTTTTGCCTTATGTATTGATCACAAAATGTGTATCAATTTAGTTAGAAAAAAATCAAGTGTATTCCAATGCCTTTATATTGAAATAACCGAAGTACATACTTTCAATATTATGCAAACATTCAAAATATCGTTTTGTGACACACTGATCTAAGCCATTTTAGCCAAATCGTTAGTAAACATACCACTTCAATTTCATTTTTTTGTTCGGTTTCATCAGCGTAACTTTTTCTCCTCTTAGGTTCCCATCGTTTTTGAAGCTGCATGTCTTCTATAGTCGACTGTTCTTTGCAATATTTTGCAAACTTGGCAAGCTTCAATTGAAAAAGGACAAAATGATATACACACACACACAACATCACAACATCACAATCCGATTAAAATCGTATTCATAAAACGAGGAAAGTCGTTTACTTAGCTTACAGTAAGTAAGTTAATTTTGGAAACACATCACGATGTTTTTTTTTATTTATGTTGAATTTCTTACTGGTTTTCGTAATAATGCTCTCTTCAATGTACATAAGTTTGCATACCTGTTTACGGGAAATCGTCAGATGTACTGGAATGTCCTACAAAGCAAATGCATTTTATAAAATGAGTCTGGATTATAAGGAAAGCTTCCGGAACAGAAATAACACCACAGATTATAACAACAAAGCATATATACTGCATGAATAAGGAATTATTTATTTGTCGCTTGATCCGTTGGGTTGTACCAATGCGATACGTTTGCGTAGGTTTAATGCGATGTATCGTTACTTAAGCAAGACACGAGAACTAATGACTTTGCGTAATATTGCGAAAGTTGATTTGTGCATGCACCCTTGGAAAGTGTGTGGTACAGACTCAGGAAACATTGTGTTATACGGTAGCATCTGAACACTTTCCCATTACGTCATATAAAGTTCACAGAATATTTCAGACGGAAAATTAACACGCATTAAATAAATGCATTTCCTACTACCTTGAACACTGCAGACTTCCGGTATTCATCAAACAGGAGGTTGACAGCATCATCTGTTTGCTTAAGTATCTGACTGGCTTTCTTCTCGCAAAATTCAAACGCGTTCTAACAAATGGAAATTTTTGAATTGATATAACACTGTGGAAACGACTGCGTTATCAGTTGTTTAGCGCTCATTTTATATTAATAACATGTAAATGGAAATCGCTTTAGTATGTCACCGGATTTTCTTAACTCATATCTTTTTTTGTGAAATATCCAAATTGTAATTCTAATGCTTTTTATAATTGAGTGTCAATTGTGAGTAACTCTTTGTACATCACTCCATGAAATCAGGTAAAATACTTTTACCAATAACGTGAGGTGCAGTGTCTCAATCGATTCCTCCTCAGTGTAGCCAACCTCGGTCAAACATTCAAACGCATTGGTCCACTCATTGTCATAAAGTTCACTGTACTTTTCACCAAGTTTCAAAGGTCTGTCCGAATCGTTAAGATCTGTAATGTTGGGATTGTCTTTCGTCAGCCTATCTCCTGCAATCTTACTCAATCTACAAAGATGAATATTAAATTAAAAATCATTTGGATTTATACAGCACTATATTAAAATTCTCTAAATTGCAATAATGTTTAACAGTTAATGGTCTAACACAATGCAAAAGTGGATGGGGACATATAACAGTTGTTTCAAAGGTTCATGATTTATAAAGTTTTGAGAATCAATCTTTTGCATGAGTAATACATCTTTTGCCACATGATTAAGGGGAATAGGAAGTTGACAAAATGTTACAATAAAGTATTTTATCAGACTTTGAATCCAAAGAATTCTTTTATTGGAAATGTCAAAAGACAATATAACTATAATTAAGTGTGTGAAAAAGCCACAGACTACCCAATGAACAATGTCTCGCGGGTTCTTCAATATATATTCAAAATATTCAAAAATATAACTACAAAATTGGAAAATAGTCATTTCTTTATCATACAAATGCAAATATCTGATAGGGTTGACTGTTTTGACACAAAAACATACTCATTTTGTATAACGAAATTTCCGAAAAAAATACAATGCTTCTGCAATTGAAATTAATATGATATAACTTGTTACACCTTATCATGTTGCAACGCATATGATGCATGTAGCATATTAAAAATCCAAACTAAATACAAATCAAACAAAACATGAACATAAGTGTTTTTTGGACATTCAAATGTTTTGAACTCTGTGAACGGCCCTTAAGCCTTAGATTATGTCCTTAAATTATACAATTTATAGTATCAATACATTCCAAACGTTTATCTTTAACGAGGGTGAATTCGTTTAAAAACGTCACTTCAAAGTGTTTTTTAAGTTATTTTTATATACGACTTTCTGAGCAAAAGGTAAATACAAGGCATTTCTTAAGGATTTAAATATCTTTGAATTTGCTTATTTTCAGCAATGGTAGCAGCAACATCGTCACAAACCTCTTCAATCATTGTAAGTGGGTTAAGATTTTCAAAAAAATAAATAAGTAATATTCAAGGACCCCAAAGAAACAGATTACTATGACTTCACCGACTAATATCAAACCTTGTTAACAGTTCCTCATTTTCAGCTTTAAACTGCTTAAGTTCGGTCTTTAGTTGATCATTTGCTGCGAGTAACCGAATTGTTTCATCTTTCTCCAGCTCCAGTCGCTCCCTGAAGTCACACATTTGTTGGTGTATCTTGGTATACGGTTCTGTCGACTCTTTTTCTATAGTCATGGACACTGTGGAGGCATTGTTGTCAATAACTGTTTTCTGTGCAATACGAACGCACGCAGCTTCAGTGCTTGTTTTGCTTTTTAACGTTGGCTG
The DNA here is from genome assembly GCF_026914265.1 of Mya arenaria. NCBI lineage: Eukaryota > Metazoa > Mollusca > Bivalvia > Myida > Myidae > Mya > Mya arenaria. The sequence continues at coordinate 15,196,568 of NC_069124.1, read as the reverse complement.
TCGATAATATTCTGTAGACTGACAGCTGTTTTTCTTTTGTTCCTTGGCTTGTTCGGAGGTTTCATATCTTTGTAAAAAATCTTGTGGAATCTGAAGCAGTATTGAATCAGATATGTGAAATTACTTAGCAGCAAACAATTATATCATACTCGAAAAAAATGAAGAAATATGTGAAATTGTATCTGTTTTTGTATAGCTTCTATGCAGAATCGCGTTCGACGCCTGTGACGCTTTCTCCATTGTCAGACCAGGAGTATAACAGTTTCAATTAAAGATGAGCTTAGCCGTTGGAAATAGATGCATTTGTCTGATTTTAAAACATATTATGAAGCCAATTAAATATTTTGTTTCCAAGATAGAAATAAGCAAGCACGAGAAGTTGGAATTTATTGAATGGCAAATGGACTTGTCCGACTGTTTTACGAGTTCTATTATTTATATAATGAAAACCCCACAATCTTCCTATCAGTTATCAAATAAAAACAACATTAAACAATTGAGCCTAATTTGTTAAACCCTCCTATTTCAATTGTTAATCCGAGTTTTGTTTACAGTGTTTGGAAAAAAAGTGTCTGCGTTCTCATTTTTAAGAAATATATCTGTTCGATATTCATTTTCACACAAACAGCATAAATCAGTAAAATTATGTTTGAGTACAAAGATGGAGAAAATTGCAATCACCCAAACCGCATATAAGGAAGTTAAATTATATTTGTGTATATACATGTAGGGAATAACTGTCACCAATACCGAATAAAAGGAAGTAAAATAATGTTTGTGTATCAACATGTAGATACTAACTATCACCAATACCGCATAGAAGGAAGTAAAAATTTATTTGTGTATAAACATGTAGAGAATTGCTATCACCCAAACCACATAAATGTGTAAAGATATATTTGTGTATACACATGTAGAGAATTACAATCACCAATAGCGCATAGAAGGAAGTAAAATTATATTTGTGTATAAACATGTAGATAATTGTTATCACAAATACTGCATTGAAATAAGTAAAATTATTTTTATGTATGAACATGTACTGAATTACTTTCACCAATACCGCATAGAAGGAAGTAAAACTGTATTTGTGTATAAATATGTAGAGAATAACTGTCACCAATATATATGCAAAAAGCTGCAGAAACATGCTCAGTAGCAAAATGTTTAAACATAAACCCGGTTTAGTGGCAATGGGCAAACGACAAATACCGCATAGAAGGAAGTAAAAATATATTTGTGTATAAACATGTAGAGCATTACAATCACCAATACCGCATAAAAGGAAGGAAAATTAGATTTGTGTGTAAACATGTAGATTATTATTATCATCAATACTACATAGAAATAGGTTAAATTATTTTATGTATGAACATTTACTCAACTACTGTCACCAATACCGCATAGAAGGAAGTTAAATTTTATTTGTGTATAAACATATAGAGAATTACTATTACTTATAACGAAAATAGAAGTAAACCTATAGTTCACATTGTTTATACGTGTACCTGTTTTAATAAAACTTCAGCCGCAACCTTCATTTGTGTGTAAAAATACCACTTTATCTCCTCCGCAGAATTGGAATCAATGTTTCCTCTTGCTTTAACGATTTCCGTTTTCCAAAAGGTTATTTTCTCTTCAAATTGGTTTAAAAGATCATCAGCTCTATCATGTTCGAACATGCTACTTTCTCGTTTATAAGTGCGGGTATTGTTCCCTGCTTTGGGAACACTCGCAAAACTTCCATTGTTTCCCATGATTTGTATGTCATCAATGTTAAATATTTTAATTTTTAACATTTGCATACTTATTTGACCAAATGCTGTATAATACTGCGTAATTTACGCAGTCCACAAAAGACTTCCTCCTTCGTAATATTTAATCCTCTGCTTATTTTACAATTTAAACGTAAGATTAAGTTGTAAGCATTGTACTTGTTTTGAATTCAATGTTATCACTAAATAAATAAGCGACACCCTTAAATCTAATCGATGGGATATCAAATGTGGAATCCCAGACAATAAATTAATACTCAAAACGCAAATAAAATGTGTTTTTTACCATGCGCCAAAACGTTTAGAATAACTGAAGTAGTCCATGTATGTTTCTTACTGATTTTTTTCTGTTTCTGGATTACAAGTAAACTATTGGAATTGATAGGAAGTAAAAACAACTATATTTTGGTTGCTGGCTGTCAAATTTTGTATTTTTCATTTTTCATCTGACAAATGTATCCCATCCACAAGACTACTCGTCCTTTAGCGAGGTCCAATAATGTTTGCATCTGTAAAGAACGAATCTGTAACTTAAAACCTAAATTAAGTTGTCAAATTATTTTGTACCATGACCTGAAAGCACGAGGTAATTTCGGATGCGTGAGATCAGCATGTAGCATATCATTTACTAGGGTAAGGATTCATTTATAGGGTGATCAATACATATATTTTGACCTGTCATTAAATCCAGGTATGTATGAAGCAAGGTATAAAGTAGTTTCTCATTTGAGACAAAATAAAAAAAAGAAATACTTATAAATGATGATTGTTCGGCTCAGAACGTAAATAGATAATTCATTTTAATTATAATTTCTATAAATATTTCGACTAGGTTCATCAAATAAAAGTAATCATATTTTCATTGTCTTTGTAATCTATGTTTAGGTAATATTCGTCACACATGTCGTACCACAATAACAACATTTAATTTTATTACAAATATAATTTACAAATGATGAAGTGTTCATTTAAATAAACATTCATCATATAATCGTGTTAGTGAACATTCTTTATTACACTAAACATACGAAACCGTTGTAAACAAATTGTTTTGTATTACAGCTTTAAATTATGATTGCGCGGTGTTAGGTTAGGTCAACTTTTGTCGAAAACGGATGTAAGTTTGAACTAAACATTGTTTCAATGCAAATTAATCCTGGAATAATGAAAAGTTCATTCAAAGAATTCTTGTGGAGGCATGAATACATTCTAAACTCTCCAACCGTTATGGTTAAATGTTACTGAACTTCACACACACACACATGCAAAGTTACATTTAAGTAAACAAAGACAAAAAAGAAATATGATACTTCAGAGCCTGCTAGCGTCAACGTCAACACTTGTCCTTGCACTATTCAGTTAGGATCTATGGATATGATTATGTGGTTATTACCATTTAAACTATATTATACATTTTAAAACTAACAATCGTATGCGTTTTTCTAAGCGCCTTATATCAGGAACTGTCCGGTAAAGACTCGGTTTTATGTTTTTCACTAGTCCAATATTTATGTGAAAAACTACAGAAACAACTCAGTAGCAAAAAGTTAAAACATAAATAATATCCTTAGTTTTATCAAGACTAGATCATTAGTGTGCTCCATGTTTCTTATATTAGTATTATACTTGAGGACAAAAATCTTAAAACATTTGTAGTTTAGTTAGAGCAACACAACAATATCATTGAAGGTTCTTAGTACAGGGGCTGTTGGGTTAGAAAACACTAAAATTATAGTATAATTATAGTATACTAGAGATCAGTATTTTTGGACCAGGGACATTCCACGGATAACTACTACACCTATATAAAGCATGAGTCTAAGATCCTTTTTTATAATAGGCTTACAGAGATTCTAAAACAAAAACTAGTGATTTAAGCCGTACTAGTACTTTATTATACAGCCTACTTTACATATCGATTACACCTTTTATAAAGGAATTGATACAGAAACAATACCCCAAACTGAACTTTTCCGTTGTTTTCAAATAAATTGACAGTAACCGGTATGGCTTGCAACCTTATCAATGCAAATTACGATTAGTTTTATTATCAGACAGTTTCAACAATGTGCATTTCACTAGTAGAGTACGCCGTGAGGGTACCAATTTGCATGTGAAACGAGTCGAAATATTTCATAGAACATGTGACTAATTTAACACGCAATGTTTGTAGATTTAAAGTAGTTTAAATATATAGTTTTAAGGCCTGTACATTTTTAAACTATTGGCAGTGTTCATCATGGATGGTAAGACTTCCTAAGTGTTGTTCAATTCTATACGAATGGAAAGTGGCATCAGTGTACTGATGGGTTTTGGAGGAAATATGTGAAAGTTGTGTGCAGGCAGCTTGGTTTCAAGGTACCGTTTCTGTGCCTGGAGGCTTATAATGCATAAACAGACACATGTCAGGTTAAAATTGAGCATGATATGTTACAATAAATAGCGATGTATCCACATTTGATGTCGACAACTCTAATAACACATTCTGTGAAGATATGTGGGTGAGTGATCATCTATAACAACCTGCAGGCAATTTGTGTTAAACGATAGACAGGAAACGTATTACACGTTTTGTTATTTACGGTACGTGTGCATATTTTCAGGAGATAAGTACAGTTTTTGTGATATACCTTAGGCGTTCGATCGAGTCTGGCAAAAAGGCCTTATTCACAAACTGTCTTCTTTTGGCATCAGAGGGGATCTTCGGAACAGGATTACATCATATCTTACCGGTGGGAAACAAATATTTGTTGTTTCGAATTCTTCTTCATCTTGGTCTGATGCTTGCGGGAGTGCCTCAGGGCTCTAGTATTTGTCCTCTTTTTTCTCATTTATACTAATGATATCGCTGATGATATTAAAGCTTACGCTCGTTAATTTGCAGATGATACTAGCCTGTACATTGTGGTCGAGACACCTGAAGCTGCTGTCATCAATTCTAATCTTCAGAAACTATCCACTTGACCTTCTAAATGGCTTGTCACTTTCAATCCTTCTAAAACAGAATGAATTATTTTTTTTCTATAAAACGGGATGGATGGATTCATCTCCTTTTGTTTATGCACACTACTCCAATACAAAGTGTTCGTTCTTACAAACATTTCGGACTTGGCATTTCTGATGATGCTAAATGGAAAGATTATAAATGGAAAGATCATATCATTTCCGTTCTCGACAAAACTTTAAGATTGGGTATCATGCGGGGTCTTATAAAGCTTATATGTATATGTCAATGCAGGCAGTATGAATTCATACTGCCTGCCTTATAAAATACATATTGGCTTTATAAGACCACCTTTGAAGTATGGAAACGTTGTCCGGGACAACAGTTATGCTTATTTATGGAGTAAAATCGAGGCTATTCAGACGGAAGCAGCGAGGATGGTAACCGTGGCCACTAAACTGTGTATCAAACAGGGTCTTAAGCTGATTTTAAGTGGGACACCCTTGCAGTTAGAAGGCAAAATAGGCTTGTTTTTTATAAGATGAAAAGCTGGCATCACACCAGCATATCCAACCTCTTTGATTCCATCCCAGTCTCAGGTCATAGAAACTCGAAAAACGTTATCCTACCAGTTTGTCGAACCCAGTCATAAGCGTCATCATTTCTTCCTGCTAAACTCCGAGATTGGAACTCCCAATATCAACTACACAATCGAAAACAGTCCAATTTTAAAATACAAACTTCAAACACACTCTACAAAACCATCTACGTTTTACAATGTCGGTTCGCGCCGCAACTTTATTATGCATTGTCGTTTCAGACTTTGCTGTAGCTCGCTTAACCAGGATCTTCACAGAAAAAGTATCATTGACTCTCCTCTATTTACATGCACCACTATTGAAAATGTTTTCCATTTTCTGATGAAATGCTCTTTCCAGAGACAGAAATGTTGCAATGATCTTCCTTAATTTTTGGTGACGATCGCTCTACTTTTGAACAAAACAAGGACATATTGTTGTGAGTGTAGAGGTTTATATCAAGTTCAACGCTTCGACACTTGATGGGGACTGCACGGATAGTGTTTGGTGTCGGGGGGGGGGGGGAAGGGATGAGCAGTGTGTCATGCATGAGATGCTAAACCAATTATGTAGCTATTAGACACGTGTTCCAGTGAACGAACGTTTTAAAGTGGAAACCTCATTATTTATCGGTATATTTATTTTGATTAATGTGAGGTCTTTCTGTATTGTTTGTTTTTAATAAGGAAATGTCATATGGTTTTAAAACGTTTCTATAGGTAATTTATGTTGATGAGTGTGACGTCTGTCTGTATTATTTGTAATTTAATGTGTAAATGGTATATTTTTTTAAAACGTTTCTATTGGTCATTTATGTTGATGAGTGTGTGTTCTGTATGTAGTGTTTGTACTTGTGTATGTGTTGGTTTTACGTTTGTATCGGTAACTTAATTTTGATGATTTTGTGCTATTTGGGTTGTGTTTATACTTGGTGTTTTTATGTGTTGACTTCTTTAATGGTTTGGCCGTAGACTTGTGCCTCCAAACATGGTGTTTTTGTTACATTCGACTAATTGGTTTGTCTCTCTAGTTTCATTGTATTATTGTTATAATTGTCATATTTTTAACAAAGAAACATAATCTTTCCCCGGTATTGTTAAAGTTAGGTATTAAGTATTTTCATTTTTAGGATAAAAATCAAAGAACCAAATATACATACTACTGTTAGCCAACAACATAATCATTCTTCAGCACAGGGCGAACATAGATTGTAAATTTTAAGACGCCAATCTATAAATTTAGACAATTTTTATTAAACGTAACAACCTCTATCATCTATGTCCTTGTCATCTATGTTTACGTGACATCCGTCACGCTTGTCGCACAATTATGACAACAGGATTGTACTATTGTTCAAATTATAATCTTCAAAATGATGAAGCGTTTGTTTGAATAAGCATACGCCTTTGAATCGTTTGAATCGTTTTAGTAAACACACTTTGGATAACTTTTCATAGGTGTGTTTCAAACGAGTAATTTAGAATTAAAGCTTGAAATATTTCGTTATATTAGTACGTGGTATTAATTGGTAATAAATGTTGACATAACGGATTGTTATTTGAAATTATCATTGAAATACCGAATAAGCTCAATATTAGTTTCAATGCGCATTAATCCTGACTAATTCAAAGCATAATCTTAAAAGAAAACACGAAAGAATCTCAAAGATAAGATAGGCTGTTGGTTAATGAAACACAAAAACACGTGGACACGTTTTGTTGTTTAAGTGGATAAAGAAAAAAAAGGAATATGATATTTCAGAACGTTTTAGCTTTAGCGGCAACACTTGTCCTGGTACTCATTCAGCTAGGATCAATGGATATGGTGCGTTCTTCTGAAGGTACGTTCTTACTGGCAATTATTTTGTAACGGAGTATTTTGTGAACAGGGGCAGTCTGGTTTAAACCACGACAATTAAATTATGTATGAGTCCAATTTTCGTAGATCGTGGACAGTCCAGTAAGAACCCCTAAAACTACGTTATCCATGCTCGAGGCACGTCATTGATCAGCGAAAGTCCGCTAAGAACAAAACCAGCTATTTATGAATTAATCCAAGGTACATAGATCAGGGACAGTTCGGTTTTAACCACTTGAACTGTAGTATACAATTAAGAACCGACGTCGCAAGGTATTCAACGATGGTAGTGCAAATTACAATAATCAGACAGTTTCAACACTCTGTATTTCACTAGTATTGTTTTCCCTAAAGATACCAATTTTTCTTATGAGTTATAACATAATTATTTTATTATTAATATGAATAATTTTACACGCAATGTATGCAGATTTCAACAAAGTTTTATCATCTTTAACTTCCGTGGTTGTTTCTAGTGCGCATCACAGGTGGCAAAGACTTCCTTGGTGTGGTTCAATTCAATGAAAACGGAACGTGGTCTAGCCTTTGTACTGATGGGTTTGGGAAGACAAATGCGAAGGTTGTGTGCAGGCAGCTTGGTTTCAAGGTACCGTTTCCGTGTCTAAGGGTTTATGCAATGACGTACAGTAGCATGTAATTTAAAATTGGAAATTTCCCATTTTAAAACTGATCTTTTCTTCCGTTGGAATGTTCATATTTACCAAATTTTCAATGTCCTTCTAATAACCGAATCGTTTCCCATACCTTGAATATCAGTATTCTTTGTGTTTCAGAAAGGTATTGCTTTGAAAATGAGCTCTTTTGCAAATGCAGTTCGTCCGAACATATCTTGTGTTGGCAAGGAGACCTCAATATTGAAATGCAAATATAACATTGGAGGGCGTTGCAAGGAAAGTTGGAAAAATGCCGGAGTTCTATGCTACAATCAAAACAGTGCGTTTGACTCTTGTTTGTGATATATAATTCAAGATCATATAATAAATCAACCCGTGATAATAATACATGCATAGGCTTATATATTAAATGGTAATCCGATATAGACGTTATATAATGCTCTCAATTATTCATTGTGAAAGGTTTTACCTAATTAAGCGTAAAAGCTGTCAATATATCAGAAACATGCTTGAATGTGCGTTCTTTTGCATAGAAATGTCTGCTTAACATTTTTAAATGTTTTGTTCACTATTTATCACTAAAACACTGGAACGAATGTTTTTAGAACCTTCAGTTCGCATTAACGGTACACGAAACTCCGGTCGTGTTGAACTTCAAGTTGACGACATCAATTACACATTTTGTGAAAGTATGTGGCAGAGTGGTCCATCTAGAACAGCCTGTAGGCAATTCGGGTTCAACGACGGGCTGAGAAGGTAGCACACGTGATTCACGTAACATGTGCATATTTCAATGTAACAGTTACAAAATTGTGCATCCATTATATACAACGGTTATTATTACATGTGCATGTGATATTTTCACAAAATCGTTTTATTTATAACTAGTTCAGAAACTTTGCAAACATTTCATTCCATGAAAGACAACTGACCATTCATTTGATGAAAAAACAGTCTTTGTTTGCTTTTAGATTTCTAAAATATATTCTGTATCTGTTGTAGCAGCTGTATTGAAAAACAACAACAATTTAAACGTAATCTCAATTTTACCGACAATGAACACATTTTATTAAGCATTATATGAAACAGTCATCGATATATTTGCAAACTTATACCAGGATTTATCCGAATGGTAACATGACCATGCTAGCTATCAGCATCTGGTGTGACTATAAGGACCAATCAATTTTCTCGTGCTCCTGGTTCTTGAAAGACGATTCCACATGCCTCGAAGTGAATAGAGCTGCTGGCGTGGTGTGCTATAATAATGGTAGGTGTTCTAAAGATCATCTTTAATAAATTCGTTGGGAACTATTCTAGAAATGATTTTGTTCTACTTTATATAGTGAAAGCGCCAGTCAATCTAAATCAAGGACATACTTTTAACAGGACTTTTTCAAGTATTTCACCGACAATATCAGCGGTGATATACCGTTTACTGTTGTACTTTGTTCAAACACACTTAATACACACTTAAGGTACTAAGTCCTAAAACAAATTCAAGTCGCATGTATTATTAGATGTTCAATTATGTCAACTTTGTCGTTTACTTAGTTCACTCTGTTGTTATTACTTTTCCTCCACAGTGTAATTATTATTTTTCGTCTAAAGCGTACTTGTCCTTTTTTATCCAAATGATAGTAATTTACGTTTCTGGCCAGTCGCAATGAGTGAATTATTCAAAGATTCACAGAGTTGTGCATTCAAATAGAATACTGCCACTGCAATGGGCTTTGATAGTACTGCACTTGCCATTGTTGTCTAGGTATGATGTTTTTATGCCCCCAAAGAACTATTTTCTAAATTTCTGGTTTAATTCAAAACATATGTTTTGTATATACACAGTGCGTATTACTGACGGTTGGGAGAACGACACAATGATTGCTGGTGTAGTGGAAATGTATTATCCCGACTATGTTGCTACAACGAATTGGTTTACCATGAGCCCTACTGGTTTCGACGAAAGGGAGGCACTGGTTGTGTGTCAAGAACTTGGCTTTCCTTACAGTAGACTTTTACCGTTAGGTAAGACATTTTATTGCGCACTAATTTACTGACTGAAATCTTGAAAAGCAAGCAATACCTGAGGTACAATTATTTTATATCGATTTAAGCAAACGCATTTCTGAATTCTTGTATTGTAACTCATATAACAAGGACTTTTTTCCAGGATTATTTGGGGCAAAGAGCATCCCCATTTTCCACAAATTTAATTGTAGTGGAAGTGAAATTAGTTTTGCCGACTGTGATTACGGAAAGGCAACCCAAGAAGACTTCCACATCGTGTATGCCTGCTATATAAGACCATATGGAGATTGTTGGCAGCGGTCAACTATGACCTACGAGTACTCTTCTATTGTCTGCTCCGTATACCCATTTGGGAACGAAGGTATAGACTCCGGAAACTCACAATATAATGTTTAATTTGAAGCTGGAGATAATGTTCATACTTTTCGAGCAAACCTGATGACTAAAGGTGGAATATATGAATATTTTGGACACAAAGAATCAAAATAAGGTGTTTTTTTTAAACAAAAAATATTTTCAAATTCAATTTAATGTTCAATGACCTCTCTACGATCAGGTACGTGTCCGAAAGACATTTTTTACAACTATATAACTTTTCGAATTGTTATTCTTTTGCAGTCCAATGCTTGGAAACGATTATATAGGAGATCTGATATTAATATATATACATGCCTCTGACATTAAGAAACTAAATTTAATTGCATACACAAAACAAGTCAACCTTTTAGCATTTTCTGTCATATGTTTAATTGAATGATAAATGTAACATTTGTACATACTTATTATCACAAATTGACCTTAACGACTTGTTACAAATAGGTTTTATGCTCACTTCATGAAATGTTTACCTACATTCATTCGCTTGAAGTAATGCTCCTTTTGAAAAAAATGAAAGATAGATAAAAGTCAATCTTAAGATGATTTTATCGGTGGATGTAAGAGTTACACAGTTAATCCTTAAAACATTATTTTATTAATATCCCGTCTTTTTGAGTGATTCTTGCAACTTTGTCTTGTTTGTAAGTGGGTCGACACTATCAACGAGTAGCCAGTGCATTTTATCCAGCCATTTTGTCTCTGATATCAATCATCAGTCTATGTTTAGAAACTATAGACCAGGTAGAATCAGAGACCAGAAGTGATCGATGTATTGCATGCAATTCATTTTGCAGGAATGAGGGTACTACCCGTTGACCATTCACCTACCATAGTGTATGTGGAGAAAGACGGAATAAAGGGAGTTATATACCCTGAAGATTGGGACGATAATGACGCCAAGGTCATGTGTCAACAGCAGGGTTATAAAACAGGTGTAGCCCTCGGGCCGAAGTATGCAGGTAAATCATTTAACGAAAAGTAAAGGACATTGATAGTCAACATGTTGGGTGTACTTTTATTAGCTTACTTTACATCCATTGCATGTCAACTCGTGAAGAGTTAGTAAATCCTTTTTAGCTTTGTTCCAATACAAAATGACCCCAACGCTCACTAATGACGATATGTTGTGTAATGTGTTTGGCCTGGTTGCATTCTGTGACTTTTTTGTTTTACCTTTGACCGTGTGCCTTTAAATCTGTTCTTGTAGAAACTGTAATCAACTGAGGTAGTCTCTGTAGTTTTAATTGTTGTATAACAACTTTATATTCAAAGATCCAAGTTACCCATACTGGATGTCAAGCGTGCAATGTGCTGGAACAGAAGGACACATTGAAAATTGTACCTTTGAAGAAAAACCTCCTCTTTGGAAAGCATTCTCATTCAGGGACTTTCGCAGCGCGGCACAAGTGCATTGTACAAATGGCACAGGTAAAGCATATGTTGCATAGGAAAATTTAAACATAAGTAACTCCTCATTTAGTTATCACTTTATGTTCACTTAGAATTCGACAGGGTTTATCAAAACGTTTTCAAATCGTCAATATTTCGAAAGTTGTTCAATGCTTGTTGTAATTTCGCTGCCATGTATTTCTTGTTTAGTGATTGTTTCGCCTCTACACATGCTGTTCTTTAAATGAAACATATTGGGTTTGTCTCTGTATGTTCCATTGTAAACAATCATATATACACATCAATTTCAAAAGTATGTACAGAATGAGGTAATGAAGACCTGATAAAGGTACAACTAAAAATCCTCTCTAAAAGTGATATCCTTCAGACGAATGCAATCTACATACAACAATCGGAAATAGCAGCTCCTGATTGACTGTAACTATGAAAAGTAAAACACTGGCAATACCCTCTTACTTCCATGAGTCATTAAGACATATAAGTATAAAACTAACCCGTCAATAGTTTTTGCTAATTGACCGGTATTTTTTTTATTTTATCTTTGTTCATTGCTATCGTTTGTTTGTTATACTTATTATCAAGAACATTGGAACAACACTTACATTTAATTTATTTCATCAAAGTTATCAATTCTTGTTATTAAATTGTGCTCCAAAGTTCGCGTGTGTTTGTTTCCTAGTAACAAGGGAAATCAGTCCGGAATATGATGTAAACTTCTAATTGCCGGTGACCGGTACACGTTTTTCCGACTCATTACACTTTTATGATGATTTCATTGTGATTACTCCTCCAAGTTACATTGTCATGTTAGACACAACTTATTCAATGGCGTGTCGGTCAAAAACAAAACAAATTGCACCCCGTCGGGTCTTAGCTTTTTGCATAAATATTGAAAGACCAGAAAATAAATGAATACTGTGTGTAATTTTATTAGTTATAAGGCGGACCGTGTCATCGATTGTATTTGCGTGAGTAACTGAGAATAACATTCCAAATTGTCTTACCGTATTTTCCTTGTCGTCCATATCTGTTGTAGGTGTCGATATACAACTTGATGCAGGAACATCGCCAAACTCAGGAATGGTGAAGGTTTCTGTTAGCGGGGAGTGGGGCGTTATCTGCGATAGAAACTGGACTAATATGGATGCGAGGGTAGCCTGTCGGCACTTGGGCTTTTATGACGGTCTTGCTGGTACCAATGTTAACAAATCATTAGGAAAAGGTAATATAAAACAATATAATGATATTTACTTTGAATAATGAGTTTAATAGTTCAGCATGATTATTTTCATTCAATTTGCCAGATCTGTAATTTTAATAGGTTATATACAGGCCTACGCATATGGACCAGATTTCAACTTTTCCCCAAAATTTCCTATGCATTGGCCAGTGATGGGCATTTATTCATATTGAATATTTCATAAGATCATCTTAATTTCATAAAACTTTCACACGAAAAATAGATAAATACAGACGATACCAAAACATGTTTCAAAAACAGTATACATCGAGCTGGGATTTCCAGGTAAGACCTGACACACTACATCATATATACCGGTTATTGAAGAAGGTTTTATGAAATATACATCAACAATTAAAAAAAGATTGTAATTTTGGGTAGTTTGTATGTTATTAAGCATAAGTGTTTAAATTCACCGCATGTGTGTTGACTTTAACCACAAAACAAAAAAAATGTAGTTACCGGAAGTAACATTAGCGACATCGATTTTGGATAACCACTATCGATTGTCGCCGACATAGCATTGTCATGGTGAGCTGTTGTGATCGCCCTGTGTCCGTCGTCCGTCGTCGTCGTCCGTCGTCAACAATATGACTGTTAAAACTCTAGAGGTCACAATATGGGCACAATCTTAATGAAAATTGGTCAGAAGGTTACCCTCAATAACTAGGACAAGTTCGATATTGGGTACTCTGGGGTTAAAAACTAGGTCACAAGGTCAAATTAAAGGAAAAGCTTGTTAACACTATATAGGTCACATGTATTACTGTTTCTTCAGGAAACTTAGTCAGAATGTTGATATTAATAATCTCTAGGTCAAGTTCGAATCTGGGTCATGTGCGGTCAAAAACTAGGTCACCAGTTCAAATTGAAGGAAAATCTTGTTAGCACTCTAGAGGTTTATAACTGTATCTTCATGAAAGTTAGTCAGAATGTTTATACTAATAATCTTTAAGTCAAGTTTAAATCTGGGTCATGTGAGGTCAAAAACTAGGTCACCAGGTCAAATCATAGGGAAAGCTTGTTAGCACTCTAGAGGTCACATTTATGACTGTATGTTCATGAAACTTAGTCAGAATGTATATATTGATAAGCTCTAGGCTAAGTTCGAATCTTGATCATGTGCGGTTAAAAACTAGGTCAACAGGTCAAATTAAAGGAAAAGTTTGTTAGCAATCAAGAGGTCACATTTATAAATGTTTCTTCATGAAAGTTAGTCAGAATGTTTATATTAATAATCTCTAAGTCAAGTTTAAGTCTGGGTCATATGCGGTCAAATACTAGGTCATTAGATAAAATCATAGGAAAAGCTTGTTAGGTCTAGAGGTCACATTTATGACTGTATGTTCATGAAACTTAGTCAGAATATTTATATTGATTAGCTCTAGGCCAATTTCGAATCCTGGCCATGTGCGGTTAAAAACTAGGTCACCAGGTCAAATAATAGGAAAATCATGTTATCACTCTAGTGGCCACATTTATGACCATATGTTCATGGAACTTGACCAGAATGTTATTCTTGATGATCTTTATTGGATCAGGTGAGCAATACAGGGCCTTCAGGGCCCTCTTGTTTAAAGCAAAGCAGGAAGTTGGCAAGATTGTTGTTGTTGATCAATCTCGACCCCTTGTTGTATTTTTGTTGAAGGTTACCCAAAAAAGCTTCCTGTAAAATTCATTGAATTTGGACCGGCAGTTTCAGAGGAGATGTTTCTTAAAGCAAAACAGGACGTCGCAAATTTGTTGTTGTTGTTGATCAATCGTGACCCCTGGTTGTATTTTTGTTGAGGGTTGCCAAAGGAAGCTTCCTGTAAAGTTTCATTGAATTTGGCTTGGTAGTTTCAGAGGAGATGTGTTTTAAGCAATTGTTGACAGACGGAAGGACGGACGACAGACTTCGTGCTCAGGAGAGCTAAATATACAAAAAATATCCATATTGCCTTATTATTTCATTCATTTTTCTTTCAATTTAATATGATGTTAAAAAACGTTAAAATAATAAAGCATACAACTCTTCTACTTTCTAGAATGTCTTCACTCAATATTATATTATGAAGAACTGCATCTGAAGAAATTAACTTGACCCTTCAGAAATCAACTTTACCAGCCCAGATAAGATCAGAAAAGGCCAATTTGTGATGGCTGGGCTTTCAGCTGAAGTTAATGGGAGATTAACAGTTATAGGTGATTTACTAGCTGATAAGCCCTTGCTGAGTTTCAGTTGCTCTCTGGTACATATGCGTAGGATTGTATAAACAATTTGACCGCGAAAAGCACATGCGACACATCTCTTAAATGGTGGTTTGGTCAAACATGTGTATTCAAACTGTTGCCCTTGTAGGTCGTTTGTGGTTGCACGACATAGAATGCAGCGGTGAAGAAAAGTCTATATTCTCCTGTCCGGGAAGTTTTAATGTTACGAATCAACAATACTATGATAAGTGCATGGCGTATGTTTTCTGTACGGAAAAAGGTACAGTCACACCTACCTTAGTTTAGGTTTAGAAAATAAGCTTTAATCTTATCTGTGTAAGGTAAGGCTTACCAGAACATTACTTTCTTAATAATACACTTCGTCTGATATCAAATGAATATAAGTAGAAAATGAGATGTTTACTTTCTTGTTTCGCTAAACTGTCATACCCGCGATTAATAAATACATTTTAATATCATGATTTTGAAAAACTTATAAAGCTATTCAGATAATGGGATGAAGAAGTGTTATATTCTTTTTGAAGATATGCGACTTTACCTATATTTAGCTATTGAAAAATATATTTATGTTATTCCTTAAACACACACATGACTTTTATCGTAACAAGTTCGACTTCAACCCAATGTGACATTTGGCGCTGTTCAAGTATGGGACAGAGACAACTATCATCTTGTGTGTGCAGAAGGTTTTGATAAACTTGCTGCTCAAGCAGTGTGTCGATCCCTTGGGTTCGCTTATGGAACAAGCATATGTTGCTCCGCTTTGGGACAAATGGAATACGATATTGTATATAGCAATTTCAAATGTACTGGTATCGAGTCAGACCTACTCGAATGCGATTATGTTAAATACTTTCCCAACTGCACCAGTGGACATTACGCTTCTGTAGCCTGCTCGAACCATCTGGAAAATGAAGGTGTGTTCATTTTTGACCGTTTTGTTTGTTATTCACAATTTATCATTCAAAAGTTTAATGAATAATGAACTGTTGTTCTTTGTAGAAATGTTTAATTGTCCTAAAAACATAAAAGTATTTAGGTTTAAGAAGTGTCTTTTTATCGAAATGTTCAATATAATTTAAAAACAAAACAAAACAAAAACGCTTGTTTTGAGAGTGATCAAATGATTTACAGCATTGTTGTTATTTTCGAAATGTTTTTGTTTCCTATTGCTTTCCATAAATCATGTATTTGGCAGATTATGAATTAAAGATCCATACATCTGGAAAAGTTACCATAAGACATTTTGATAATTCGGGCTTTATCTGCGCTAATGGTTTTGATGATGCAGCAGCGACAGTAATTTGCAGAGAGAAGGGATATAAAGGTGGATCTGCATATTACCATTCCAGAAATACTAAATATAGCACCGTCCCACTTTTAGGTATATGAATTATTTGTTTCAATTATTTTCAGAATAAGCAAAATATTTTCGTTCCAATAGGTTTTGAACTCAGTAAGATAATAGATTAACATAACACTATCTTGATTTTAAATGTTAAAATCGTTTGGTTGTATTATATCCATACGCAATACATGTCGCAAACTACGGTAGTCTAATCCGTATTCTCCTAAAGGGCAATACGACTGTATTTCACTCTACTGGTGCTACATCAGTGCGTATCATTGCGCGAAGTTAAAATGACGTCATAAAACAAAAAAGTGTGTCATTAAAACGATATCTATTATGAAATGTGGTGGGTGCCATTTAAGTGATATGATATCATACGAAGTGATCAGGAAAGTATATGATAAATGTGTTTCGATTCGGCATATCGAATTTGACCATCTTGGATAATTGCAGATTTCGATTCGTTGAGAGGAGAAAACAATCTCCCAGATAGTGCATTACTAATAACCATATTGTATAAAAGTGATATACATGTGTATCAATTCAAATAATGAATTTGAAGATTAACTTCGTTTTAAATGTGTGTCTTTAAATTTTATTCTAGGTGTTCCATGGTTAGCAAACATTGCGTGCAATGGAACCGAATACTATCTTGGACAATGTGAAAAAGACAAATGGGGCTTAGTTGGGACTTGCGATGAGAACAGAATACCTGCAGTTTACTGTTACAACCAAACGGGTACTTAAGCATTTTTTAATTGGGGAACAGAAGCGTATTTCTTATTCTGAAGTTATTAAGCTCCTATTCAATACGGGAGCTAGAGCTTGTTTTGGCTACCTATATTTAATCTTACTCAAGCCTAAGGTTGCTCAATAATATTCAATAATATTCATGGCAACAAGTATTAAAAGCTTAGGCTAAGCTTACTTAATCTTATTCTAGGCTACGGCTTACTTTGACTACGTGTAATTGAGCTTTTCTTAGGTCGCGGGTATGCGCTTGATAAGGCTACCTGAAGTTAAGTATATTAAAGATTGTGGATATTTTGTTTTCCTGTGTTCTTTGTATAATTATGTCAATGGTGAATCTGCAAATATTTATCCTTTTGGCTATCAGTAACCTACAAGTATTTTATTTTAATTTCAGAATGTATTAATTTTCTTCTTTGTATATATGCAAATTATATCTCTTTCTTACCAATGACAGTCATCTGCATTCATATAGTATCTCATAAATAATAACAACGTTCTATTTTTTCATTACAGGTTTCGTTTTTTCTCTTGTAAATGAAACAGATAATGGTAATGGACTTGTTGTGTTCACGGTAGATGATAAAAGCGGTGCGATATGTGTACGCGATTCCGTTTTTGGAGAACGACAAAAACTTGCAGCCATTGTATGTAAACAGCTTGGCTATGGAAACGGCAGCCTGCTTTTAAATGGTACTGAAGCTGAGAATGACGTCGTCGGAATGGAAAAATTTCCTGGAAAGTTGGATATGTTTATAACCAAGGTCGAGTGTACCGGAAACGAAAGCAGTATAACGGAGTGCACGTTTAGGATTGTAGAAGACTGGTCGACGTTCACTGAAGATTGGATATCGATAACAACAGATGGATGTCACAACTGGTCTTGTATGAGAGAACGAACTTACAACCGAATGTATGCGATAGAAAAAGAACTCTCGTGTTGGGGAGGAAAACGACGTTTAGCTGTCAAATGTTTCCTTTAAAACCGTGTAAATTACGAAATGCTAAGCATACATAATATATATAGCAATTGATAAACAATACTATGACCTTATATTTATTGCTATTACAGGACAGAAAAATGTAAAATTTTGTCAGATAAGCCAAATGATTAAAATACTTGGAAATATAATTTGTAATTTCCGATAATGAGAACATACTAATAAACAAGAAATTTGTTTTTTACATCATTTGTTACATTTATTGTATTTTTATGTGTTTATTCCTTTATCTTCATCTATATTAAGATTTTGTTCCGAGTAACTAAACCTAGCAAATAATTTCCGTAACGCATTTCCATTGATACAAAAAAAATAGTTTTACATAAACTCACAAAAAATAAAATACTCATGTTATCGTATGATTTAAACCAGTACTAAATCGTTCGTATACTCATGAACAGACTTGGGAATCTTGCCAAATTACCATATACGGCAGCAATGCGTGAACACATCAAATTGTTTTAAGAATCTGTTGGTATCCTGTGCTTTATAGAACCATAATAAAGTGTAGGACTTTCCATACCATATCAATGCATCAATTTGGTTAAGTGTATCACTAAGTCTTATGTCTTAATGCATAAGATCAAAAGGTTTATTAGAAGCGAACAAAGCACGCATTGTCTGCTCCGATAACTTTGATGTGCTTTCGAATAATTCTATGTTGTGATAGAGTAAAGCCTGGATAGGTATGTTTTTTAACAACATCAATTTTATAACTATCATAGTGCAAATCAACTATTATTTTCTGTTTCCTTTTTCTCAAATCATAGTTTTTCACTACATTTACAGACATATTCAACAAACAGTATCACCTGCAAACGAAATATATATGACAAAACATAAATACCGTCTACAGTACTTCTTTTGTCATTATACATATTGACAAGCTGTGAGAAGGATAAAAACCATCTGTTCATTTACACAATCGAGGATCCAGCAATATAGAAACTGATAAAGAAAATATTCTTGTAAGGGTTGCAACTTTATAATTGCAAACATTATTATTATCTATATTTATAACAATTGTACAGGTATGCACTTAGTCTAGTCATTTTGGTAAACATAGTATATACATATAATAACACAAATTGTTGCAAAGATATCGTTGCACTCAATAAATATTCCTGACGTTAAGTCATCAACAACACCCATTTTAAATGAACTTTTACAATTTCTTCTTAAGTAAAATCTATATCTATATCAACGATTTCCTTGTTCCTAAGTTTTTTATTCAGTTTTATTGAAAATTGGCCTGCTTCTTACCTTAACGCGTGATACAACAATCATTTTTATGTTTCATATACTACAACGAACGGAATTTATCAGTGTAATGTTTTGTATACATTTTTTTTCCAAATCTCAATTTACGCTTTAAAATTTCAAATTAATTGTTAAACCAAGAACGTTTATATTGGGCTGGAAGGTTTCAGTGTTTAAACCAGAAAAGGATTCAATGTTGCTTAGCTCTAAAACTGACAACTTGGTCATGCAAATAGGTTATTTGGTTATATAATGCTAGCATAGATTCTTCATCTATTTGTTTTCAAAACGTTTTCAAATGAGAAATTTATCAAAATACAACACATCTTTTCTTATTAGTTAGTATACGCTATGAAGAATATATAAAATGAAGAAAATATACCCGTTCATTTTTTGTTTCTCTAAACATTCAATGACATCACTTTTGAATACATGACCTTACGATATAATTGCTGACAAAATACACTGTACCTCCCATGTTATAATGACATATTCATAATATTTGTAATTATAGTTTGTAACGTGAAACTACAATCATGTCGATGGCTTATGAAAATGTCACTTTAATCCAATTTGATAAACACAGATATCTACATAACGTATGTTTATATTATTAAATTATGTCTATGACTTAATTTCATAGTGTGCAATTTTGTTTATTCAATCATAAGAATTTTTTTTATAACTATTAAAATCTCGTCTGAAGAAGCCACGAGCAATCGGTTTAGAGTTGTTCCGCAAATTCGCTTTGAGATATCATGTAAAAATAAAAAAAATGTTCATTTTCAGAAAAAAATAATACATAGTGTCTTCCGTCGAAAATTGGCGTACGTAGTTTTATTTGTTAGTTGTAATAAGATCGCCATGAAGTATCTCCATATAATTCTTATCTAGCAATACAAAATATCTAATTCTTAATAACATTGCTTTATATTTTAACTTAAATAATTAACCTACTGGCAAATTAAAACAAAATGAATGTACTGAAAATATATACTAATTCTTGCATCATTATGAAGAAAAATTATGTCTTAATTTAATTAAAAACAATTCATAATAAAAATTGTAACTTATTACAATAAAATGCTATCTATACCTAAAATAATGTTCAAAATTATATTTTGTCTTATTGCATGGAATTATTTTTCTGAAAGGAATCATCTATTTAATTAAATTTATCATCATTTATGACAATAGCCTAGTAAGTTATCTGTTTAAACAGTGTTTACATTTGGTTGTTTGAGCACACAGCAGAGGTATGGCTTACGCATTTTGGTGTTTGCTGTACCTGAATATGCACCATCCAATTAACTTATTTGTGTTTTGCACATAAACAGTTGATAGATATTGAAAGGGATGGTATAAACATAATATAATTATAAACATCTACTTTGTTGAAGTAAATTAGTAAGCATTCACCAATTTATCAGTCGAATGACATTAGCCATTCTTGTCTATTAATTCAGATAAATACTTCACATTACTTAACATTTAAACATACGTAATATGGTATAATTATAAAACTTCCAATTGTCTTGATTTTCCTCTCGATGTGCTTTCCATATCTGGTTCAAGTTTCTATGGATACACCTCAAGCAATGTTTTCAGGCACCTATGGTGACAATTAACATCTCCTCTTCATCGTTGTCTTCTACATTGTTTAGTCTTGATACGTTGATACGACTAGCAGTCTCTCGTTTTCGTATTTCTCTTCTACCTGTCCGTCGTGTTCTTAATTGCCCCATTTTTCTGACTACAAATATTGCTTGGTCAATGGCCAGTTCTATCAATTCCATACGCAATACATGGCCACTTTTCTCAAGGATTTCATGGTCACTTTACAATCAAATGTTAGTTCTAAAGAATGGCGAGATTGTTCTTACTTATTTTATTACGTTATTGTGGAAAATACTGTATTAAAAACCAACAATAAAAATATGAAAAATCATCGACGGATAAGGCAGGTTGTTGATAATATTTGTTAATAGAAAGTTAAAGTATGTCAATCCCATGATGGAATATCCGGCCATTCTTGCGGCTGGAGCAAAGATATCTTTTAAAATGTGCTGGACAGCTTTATGTCAACCCTGAAATGC
The DNA here is from genome assembly GCF_026914265.1 of Mya arenaria. Classification (NCBI taxonomy): domain Eukaryota; kingdom Metazoa; phylum Mollusca; class Bivalvia; order Myida; family Myidae; genus Mya; species Mya arenaria. Next base: position 15,175,051 of record NC_069124.1, on the reverse strand, counting down.
TTGTTCGCTCAAACTCGCAAAATTCGGCTAATACGAGTTTCTGCCGTTTTGATTGGCTACGGAAATCGCCAAATACGGGATAATAGGAATGGACATTTTTCATTGCCTGTCGAGGATGCTGCTTTTCGTTTTACCGAATTAATATTATTATGATAACAAGTTGAAACTTCATGTTTTAATACCTATGCCTATAACAAAAATTAGAACAGCGTGGATGCGTGAATGCATATAATCATCCAGTATCCAACTGTATGAAAATGGTTAATTCGTTGATTTTGTCATAAATAGCATACGCAACTATTAAGTTATCAATAAAATCGTTTTTTTAACATTTAACGTACAAAATCACTTATACCTGTACACAAGTCTTTCCAACATGAGAAAAACGTTTCCAGTTATTTAAAATATTAACTGTTTTAGTTTTATTACCTTATTCAATTTTCTTGTTTAAGGAACGAGTTGTGGTGATGATGTTGTTATCGGGGTATGAATGCAGTATGGCTGGTTAAAATTTGTGGAGTCCGAAGAACCAATAATTTATTGTTTCATTCACGAAATATTAGAAATACATCGTATCATTTAAGAAAATGTAACTTTAATTCTTTCTTACCCATTCTGTAAATAGAACCACAAGACGGTAACCGGAAACTGTTTATCAAATTTAATTTAAAAAAAAAACACACGGGAAAAGACAAACCACTTGAAATCACTTTAAACGTACAATTGAAACATTTTGGACAAAAACAACACTTAACATATCATAAATAAACACTTTCTTAAATGCTGATTGAAGTTTTTTCGGTGCCTGTTGACACAATACAAATAGTAACAAGATAATTATTATTAAATGTTCATGTATATTGCTATGCGATCCTAACATGTCCGAAGATGTTCCGTTCATCGGAAAGTATTTGCCGAAAGGCACATCATCTAAGGAATGGAAGTTGTAGTGTAAATATATGTTATTGAAAGTGTTTCAAAAAAACAAAATTCTGTCTACCATATTGTGATGGAAATGGTCAACGAATGCAAACCTAACGTACCGGGCTTCGAATTCTGCTTGGAGTGATTAAGACTTCTACATTTTTAAAAGTTGCATAATCGTTTCTTATTTGATAACATCAAACAACACTTAATGAGCCTTTAATATATCAATATATCTGTTTAAACACAATACCCACAAAGTCGTCTAGGAACCTGGTTTTGTGAGAATACACCTGGGTTTTAAGTTGTATTCGTCAATCACAAAGATGGTACGCTTGTTTTCGTTTCATGAAGTGTGCTTATTATTGTTTGAAAATGTAAAATTTATAGCTTTAGAAGAAGTATAATACGTGATGTTATATCCAGTATGCAGTAAAATATTCAATGGAAGTCCCAATAAAGTGTACAGGTCTTGGTTGGTCAAAGTATTTGTCAGGTATGTACATACAAAAACATAGTATGTAGATCCTTGCTATTCACCCGGCTATCTGAAGGCAAAACGTGTCCACAAAAAGATCACCGAAGACAACAAGCCTGGAAATATTGACAATGTTTGAGTCATTTTTTAAATGGTACATGAAACCCTCAAAAACTGTTTCTTATGATCAAAAGTGAAATGTTTGCGACCATACGATAGTTTTTTAATATGTAAGTATATGCCTAAATTGGTATGCAATTAGAGGGTTACGTTTTAAACTAGCCTTATGCGCACTAACGTATGATATTCAAAGTGAAACATACCTTTATTGTACTCTATTTATAGACAGAAAATACTATTTTGTGTATTCTTATACACCAAAACGTTCCACCAAACACAGACGTATAATGATAAATCATTTACAAGTTACAGCAGATCAGTCGTACCTAACATTAAATAATATTTTTAAATTGATGTTTTAAGTGTAATTTGTGCACATGGCATGTAAAACTTGAATATAGATTTAATGTTTGATGAAACAAAATGTGAAACCTTTGTTGATGAATTTTCCAACGCCGTCCCTGTGTGCATGTACTTGGAAAAATATTCTCCATTTGTTGTCGGGTTTTGCCTCATTTGGCTTATGTGACAGTGCTCACTGATCTTTGTGACATCATCTTTCGTTAGGGACTTGCCTACAAAGACTGCAATATTTTGCACTGCCTTATAAAATCCTGAAATAGAAATTGTCAAAATGTAAAATACAAACCGTATAAAGCATGCATTAACTAAATTAACAAGCCCTTGGAAAAACGACACGGACCAAATATTCTGATCTATGTGTCGCCATCTTCCGAGAGAATCCTACAGTAAAATATACAAACCCATTCATGGAGTTTTTTCCTAAATGTTCAAGTACTATAACAAAGTGTTTTATTATTAACATTTTGGTCTTTATGTTTTCGTTTGAATGAACACGCTCACTTATTTGATGTTGTTGTTGTCAATGATTGTTTAACCATTGCTATTTCATTTATATTAACGAATAAACACGAGAACAGCGCCTTACAGATACTCATTAATGCCGACCTTTTTTCTAAATCCGATGACTTTAATAGCTTCTTGTTAAATTTCGTGACGAACGTTTTACGGCAAGACAATGATAAGGCATTTTCCGCACATTTAATAATTATAAGAGTTTGATTTTTTTCGGATTTTTTTATCCTAGTTCACATTTTGTTCAATTTTCGCACGATTTTCTTGCAGATGTCTGACCGTGTGAAAGGTAAACGAGTCCCTTTTACACATTGAACTTAAATATCATATACAAAAATATGCTTATTTTGTTACATAGGTCTATCAGATTCATTGGTATAATTCAATTTGTGGGTCCAAACATCATTTATCAAAATTTTCTCCTTGCTTGTACAAAAGTTTCTGTTTACACAATGTCATTTTTATTTTTTTAAAAATTGCTTCTTAGTCCATACAATACAAAATAATAAGAATTTAGTGAACAGAAGGTTTCCACAATCACGCTTCTTCCAATAACCAAGGACATGATCAGCCCACGAACCGTACTGAACTGGAATTGTAGAATTGCGTGTCTGCATGGTATATAAATTATCTAATGTAATGCTATTTTAACTATATAGACAAGTCTAGCAACCAAAATATACAGTGATTTCCGTGATTTTTTTTATATGAATGAGATTTTGATTATTTTGTACAGCAATTAAATGTTAAAACGACGAATCCAACATTATTTTGCTGCAAAGAGATATATGATACCAAAACACATTGCCGATCGGATGAACGTTCATAACATCAACGAGAATAATTAAGCAACTATTTAAAATGAAGCTAAAGAAATTATAATACCTTTGCCATGTGAAAAATCATCAACGTATTTTTCAAAAACTTCGTCAAGCTGGTCATAGCACATCATGAGGCTATAAAAAAGACTGGACAACGTCCTTCGGGTTGCGAGAAGTATAAACAATCTACAATGAAACCATTTCATTTTAGAAATAGAAACAGAGTAATTTCTGGGCGTATTATACAATGTAAACAGGGTGTAAATGCTGATACAAATAAGGTACCAAACATCCAAGATAATTGTTAGAAGTTACTTTGCATTATGTTGAATAAAACTCTGCTTGTGGAGCGGTTCAACGCGTCATTATCCTCAGTTTCAAACTGGTAGGGTGAAGACGATCAACGAAATGTTACAGCTGACATTGTATTGGCTTTTACGTGATCTATTTTTACAAGTCTTATATTAGAGCCAGTAATACAATGACAATTACCAGGACAAGCCCATTAGTCTAACATACAAATATGGACCTTGTTTAGAGCGTTGACGCCAAACTGCACCTACACACATTATACCTTGCAGCAATGCTATATGTACATTTTCGTCTACAAGCAGACCGCGAAAAGTGAAATGAGTTGCATTGCAATAAACTTATTTAACCTACAGGGACAAGCTGAGTTGCATAAACGTTAATCAAAATACCTCTTAAATCAATACAAATGTAGGCTAGCCAAACATTTAAAGAGAAAACATAACGCCACAAGACAAACAAAATGCACACTCACTCGTATTACACTGATCTAGAAAAATAAAGTGTGTGGGTGCAAACGTGTCTTTTTGCATTCTAAAACCTTGAGTTACCGAGTCCGAGACTAAGTTTAGATTTTTAAATTTTTGCAAACCTTGTTTGTTGTTGTTAATTTCGTCTTCGTCAAAAACTGCTCGCTCAGAGTGAACAATGTTATTTTAGATACATTAAAGACAATTATAAAACTTTAACCTTCCCTTTCCCATCTGTGAGCTGATTTGGAAGGAAATCATATGGAAGAAGCATTTAACAGTTCGTGGTCGTTTTAGCTCTTCAACGGCATCAACACCTACAATGTGTTTAAATGTACATTTTCTAAATAAATAAACATATAAACTTGAAGTCAAAAGATTCATGCAAAACTGAAATGATTGAAAAGGCAATGCAGTTTTGAAAAAAAAAATACGGCAACAGAAACAACAATCATAACATCCAGTATGAATACACAACATCGTGGTGATATGTATACGGAAAGGCATACATTAGTTAATATCTAGTGTTAGTAGTTTACCAGAGATCGCATAGATGATGATTTATTGGATTACAAATTGCAATATTTACACCTCAACTTCCATTCCTTAAATGAACTGCCTTTGGGGAATTGTGTTTATCAATCGATAAACGCATCATCTTCGGATATGTTCGGATCGCAATTCATCGCATAACAATATACACGGATTTTTTTATCTTGTTTATGTTTGTATTGTTTCAGCAGGTGTCGTAAAATATAAATAAACATTTTAGAAAGTGTTAAATAATGATTATCAAATGTATCGTTGCTATAAGTGATTCAACTTTACGTTTAAAAGTGATTTCAAGTGGTTGATCTTTTCCCGCGTTATCGTGACGTCATTTGATTAAACGTTTCTGATTGCAGTCGGGTCGTTCTATTTACAGAATGGGTAAGTTACGATAACAGAAAGTTTTTCTTAAATGAAATGAAGTATTTTTTTCAACAATTCTTGAATGAAATGATGCACTATTGGTGTACATATAAGTAATGTATTTCGGGATTGATGTCATAATCGGGGATATGAACGCAATTTGGCTGGTCAAAGTGTATGGAGTCCGAAGGAATCCACGCGTTTCGGACTCCACGCGTACTTTGGAGGTCCTATCGTACTTTTACCCATATTTCATTTATACCCCGATAATGAAATCAATCCCGCAATTCATTTCTTAAATACAAACTAGGGAAACATACTTCGAAATGTTGGAACGTGTTTATGCTCCCCGTCAATCCAAGGGACTCTGTCGTTCAGATATGTCGACAATGCAGTGTCGAAATCCAATGTTTGTATCAAATACGACATTTCTTGTGTTAATGTTGTCCCTAGTCAAATTGTATCGCATTTATACATTCTTTGTTATTTTCAAACTGATATTGTTCTTTGTGTCTCAATTTATGGATACCAATCAATGAAATAAATAGTCCTCTTTGAAATTTTGATTTGTTTTACTGGAAAACGTGAGTATCTATCTGTAGAACCAATGAACGGGAATCGTGGGAACAAACACTTATAAGCGTTCGAAGCAACGATTACAAACAATTTAACATCCATTCTTACCTGATCTCGGAAAGGAGCAAACAAAGACATCGTCGTCAAAAATCTCGATGTGTTAAATTCGTTCCATGTCACATTTAAAGAGTTCAACCCCTTCATAAACCATTAACTCAAAAACAATTCGGGGTGGATTCTCGATTACTTGTTCCATGGTTTAAATGTTTAATTCAGTTCTATCGCCTATGTTTAAAACAGTAATGCAATACAATAGAGTTACAATTTATATTCTGCACACCAGTTTGCATATCATAATGTGGATGGTCGTTGTGAATACTTATTAATTGTAAAAGTGCAGTAGGGTAAGCCTCTTAATAGGTGAATTGTTTAGCTTTTGACTTACTTGTAAAATACGGTGCGTCGTTATGAATGGAAGTCATTTTATCGGCCGACCCTTATTAAGGCTATATGTATACACGTTTACAATTAGCCTTACTTTCTTTTGAAAGTGCAATCACCGTTAGCATAAAAATGCGTGAATGGAATGAAACCACTATTATTCGGTCAATAAATCATATAGAGCGCATGAATGCCGGATACCAAAATCTCATCAGGGCGTGATGAGACTGCATTCGATAGTTTTCGTCATCGTTAATTAGGCACTTTTCGTAAAAATATTAACATGGAAAAAGAAGAAAATTACATGCAAAACAAATTATCAACATATTTCAAAGTATACTTATAAAAAAAATACGAACAGTGTGGGCAAATAACGCACAGAGAAATTATGACCCTTTAAGTTTTGGGAGAAAAATACTTTGAATTATTTTTTTCAAAAAAATATGCATACACACGGTGGTGAGTATTTAGGCTTCTTCGGCAGGCATTGTTGGATTTTGGAATACATTTCGGACACTATTTAATATGCATTTGTTCTTGATTACAGATATAATTTTGACCTTTGTCAACACTTAGCAGAGTAAGTCACGGAAAAGGTGCTGTATGATTATGTTGTTATATATACTCTCAGTTTGACAGTTAAGATGGGCATGATATTTAGTGTGTTCTAATTATTTAAAAATCACTTTGACTGAGGTAGTGACAGAGTTTATGGGAGATTGACTTAATGTGGCTCAAACAAATAGTCAACCAATAAATAAAAAAATGAATATTGTTTGGCAGGCATTTCTTTCCTGTCATGTAATATTTCTGCACAAAGCTACAGAAACAAGCTCAGTAGCAAAAAGTTAAAACATAAACCCGGTTTAGTGGCACTGGGCAAACGCCAAAGACATAGAACACAAAATCACAAACAGGAAACATAGAAGAACAGCGCAAAAGTCCACAAACAGCACAGTGCATACATATACTTTATAAAAAATAGGTATGTTTATCAAGAATTGTTGGGTACCACGTTGGAACGGTAAGTAAAATATAAATTTATTGGGGGGTTAAACCAGTTTATGTGCACAAACCTCACTCTTATCCCGACAATCCTTAATAAAGATGGAACGTAAAAGGTAAATTTTATCAAAGTATGCATTAACTTGAGGAAACTTATCAATAAAAGAAATAATAATAAACGTATAGGTAAACCCCAAGTACTTCTATGATTATAGATCCCAACTCTATCTGCAGACGGAGGGAAACAATTCAGAGCACCTAATGCAAAAACTTTTCAAAGAAATGATGCAGTCATTATTAGAAACTATAAACATCCCACACAGTCTGCCTTAAAAAATAAAAGGTTAAAACTGTGTGATCATAGACAACACTGACCCTGAGCTAGTGAAATATACATAAATACATTACGGGGAATGTTCGGTCGGGGGTGCCCCCTCCCGGAAACAAACACCGTGTCTTGTGAGGGATATTTTAACTAAAGATATGGACATTGTAGTGTTTGTGGATACGGGTTTGGACCGGCCGGCGGATACTTGGTTGGTTGGGGAAAAGTGCTGGTATAATGGTGGTCATGGGTTCCATGTACATACCGGGCACACTTTTCCTTCCAGGTTTATTTTATTCGCGAGAGTATCTTCTATTGCCATGCATCACTATGTCTGTGTGACAGATTGGCTGCGTGCGAGTTAATGACCTAAAATGGATGCTGCTGGTGCTGACCGACACCATGGCACCTATCAACTACAAACATGGCTGATTATTAAATTGAAACTAAAAAGAAGGCGGGAAGCGTGTTGAAATTTGTTTCGTATTATTCGAGTCAAATGTATAACATAAAGGTGCACTATGATAGTTACGTCACCTACGGACATATTGATTGAGATCATCCAGTATAAAATGCGTAAAAGAACGCTTGAATAATAGTGACTTTTCAATTTCAGCAAACAAAATTAGTCCTTCTTTGATATTTTAGTAATCAAACATCACACAATTTCCCTCGTAACAGATGCATGTTTATTTATCTGACATAGATGTATAATCAAACTGTTTTTATTGCAAATGTCTCTACACACACTCATACACTTTGCAGATTAACAAAATCACCCCCAACCAATCATTGATACAAATACTAGAAAAAAGTGGAAATAATATATATCATTATAGGCACAAAACGGAGAGTTTCAGGAAGCCTTGACCATTGGTATGGTTAACACCCCCTCCTCTTTTTTCACTCTTTTTCGTTTGGAAAAAAATAATTAGAAACTACTGAACATTGTTGTATTTGGTTAACTTTCAAAAGGTACGGCGCCAACAAATCGATTATTTTAATATGTACAGGGGCGCATAATTGTGAGCGGACATTTTCAATTATGAGGGTTGCGGTTATAATAAAGGAATATAATATAAAGGTCAACCTGTTTTAAAAAAGTGCGGGGTATCATTGGTATTGTGCTCATACTCATTACGCAGATTCATTTAGATAAATTAAATTAAAGATTCATTTTTTGCATGGCGACCCCATACCTGTTTTCGTATATATATCGTAGTCCATACTGAAATCCCACTTATTAACTATATAACCTAGTAACAAGACCACAACAGCCTGTCTGCATGAGGATATTCTTTTTTTTACATATTCTTCTTTTAGACATAAAACCCTTTAAGATAATACAAAAGTAACATCCAAACACCCAGACATCCAAAATTCACATTTAAGAACTTAAACATGTTACAGTTTTACTATGATACCTTTTACAATGTCTGGTTTGCATGTCAGCCTGGAACAAGAGGTGTTAATGTCTGAGATAAGTTCTCGCCTTGATGATGTTATGGAACAGGTCGCAGGGAAAGGACCGTCTTCTGGCTGTTGTAAGACACAGCGTTATGTGAATATGTGCTTTGCACTTACAAATCATACACATATATATTATAACCATTTCTTGATAACCTTTTAGCCGTGCTCTAGATGGCATTAGTACTGTCGTCAACATTATTTTATGATTTTTATGTATATAAGTTAAAACTTAAGAGGATAATTATTTTTATAGTATGTAAAATTATAGTATAGTTTATTCAGTGTAAGATCTCATAATAATTCAGCGAGATAGCAATAAATTTTTCTTACGAGTCCTTACTCAATTATCCGTAAAAGGAGAGAAAAATTGTTGACATGTCAAAAATCCTTCTTACGAGTGTCACTGGAAGTTAGAGAATACTTCAATTAAAAAAAAAAGATTGAGCAATAATTAGTTAATTTTCTGATTAAAACAATGAACTATAATAAATAAGATTAATATGCAAATGGGTCTTGGGTGTGACTAAAATGTTAAATGAAAGCATTGTAGTGACATATTAACATAACATAAACAAGGATACTATTTTCCTATATTCAAATCATCCCTATAGCCCAGGTACACAACTGCAAACATAGCGTGGTTTCATTCATTTTGTTTTTGTTTGTAATTATTATCAAATAACTAGGTTTACTGGGAAAAATTCCACATGATTGTCTGTGAAGAAATATTCCAGATGTGCAATGTTCATGTCTCCTCTGAGGTCAGAATAACAATAGAAAACATTTCCGTCTGATTCATTCTTCAGACGACACAAAAGAACCTAATTTCAGGCCAAGCAATCTTTGATCGAAATATATTCTGGCAATGACGAGTACAATTTGATACAGTCATTATATGGAAAATGACAACTCAATTAAACAAATTGTCAATATATATATTAGGCCAAATCGAAAACAATAAATGCCTCTAATACTTTAAGTCGTTGTTTTGATTATATTCCTAAAACCCAATATACAACATAAATTACAATATTCAAATGTGTGTCATTAGATATAAACGGTCTATATAGTTGTATGAATATGTGCACCATCCTTTTAGATACTCGCCTCTCACATTATACAATTATTGACCAGTGCGCCATTGAATATGATTTGATATTTACTGAGAGTAAGGCATTTCGATCGAGGTTTGGTATTATTCAATTGTATTCGTAAAATAAACCAAGCGGTATTTATTGGGCATTTCTTAAACCATTCGTTTATTGAACCCTTGAGTAAGTAGTCTACATGCGTGCAGAAACTTAAATCACTGTAGATCAACTCTAATTGTATGTAAAACTATACTTTTATTCCTGTTGATTGCAAACTCTTAACATGTTTAGTTTTTTGCATTTTTTTATTCTAGTGCACAATCGTATTTTAATGACACATGGTCCTAGGAGTTCCAGGCATGGAGAGTATTCTGAAAAATACTAGAAAAATAATCAAACGAGTGCTATTCTGTCGAATTTTTAAAAAGCACAAAACATGGAATTAAATGAAGCATCTGACAGCGAGACGTCGTTTTCCTCCCCAACATGAGAGTTCTTGTTCCATCGCATGCACTCGGTAGTACATACGTGCTCTCATACAACCCGCGTCGGTACAGTCATTAGTAGTTATCCGTATCCAGTCCTCAGTGAACGATGACCAGTCTTCTAAAATCCTAAACGTGCACTCCGCTAGGCTGCTCTCATTTCCGTTACACTTTACATTGGTTATAAACATTTCCAACTTTCCAGGAAATTGTTGCATTAAAGCGACTTCATTATCAACATCAGTACCATTCAAAAGCAGGCTGCCATCTCCATATCCAAGTTGTTTACATAGTATCGCTGCAATCTTTTGTCGTTCTTGTATACGGCTATGGCGAAGGCATATTGCGCCTTTTTTATCATCTAGGGTGAACTCAACAAGCCCATTCCCTTTATCTGTTCCATTTACTAGCGCGAAAGCAAAACCTGTATTTAAAGGAAATAAATTAAAACGTAGTTATCATGAAACACTATGAAAGATTATTCGATGATTTCCATTATTGTTACATATAAGTGTTTGCAAATGTAAAATTAACACCCTTGTACCCGTCTGGTTGTAACAGTAAACTGGAGGAATTATGTTGTGTAGAATGCAAAGGAAATAAAAGCAGATAACAAAGGTAAAATTATGATGATAAGCAAGACAAGAAAGCACCATGATTGGAACATTAAATATCCTTAAGTAAGCGTTTTGTTGTATCAATAAACTGTAGATATTCTGTGAAATAAAAGTAAACTACTGGTTAGAACTGGCATTGATCATGAAGATCAGATTTTGACTTTACTATAAACATAATAAATATTCAAAGTATGCAAGAAATCGAGATGGCCGCAGACGAGGCATGCTTCAACACAAGCATGCACTTTAACTCGTTTATATCTGTGGCCTCAAATACTTAGAGCCAAATGCAAGCGTTCTTTCCCATAATGAACAATCAGATAAATATAGCTAAATGTGAGCCTATGATAAGTACCTGTTAGCTAGAATAAAATTAGAAATACGGAAGCCTAACTTAAATACACAACCGTCTATACTAAGCTTAAATAAAGTAGCCTAGAACAATGTTAAGTTAGCTTAGCCTTAACTGTTAAAAACTCGTAGCATAAAATATTAACATTGAGCAGCCGAAGCCTAACTTTTGCTGAAATACCCGTATCCAGAAATAAGGTTAAGAACCATTGGTAAAAAAATCTAGAGCAGCCTAAGCTAGACATATGCTTAGGTACGCATGACCTAAACTAAGCTTAAGCTCAACAACAAAAAACGTATGTACCCGATTTGTTGTAACAGTAAACTGCAGGTATTCTGTTATTATCGCAAGAACCAACTGAGCCCCAATAGATTTTTCCACATTTTCCTAGATTCTTTTCGGTTCCCTTGCAACCAATATTTGCTAACCATGGAACTCCTAGAATATTATTGAAATAAACAAACATTTTGAAATGTGTTTTTTTTTCTAAAATATTGAAATCGATATATTAACTCTATTCTGTTTTATACTGGAAACATTTGATCATACAGAATGAGTTTTATCTAAACAGTAAATCATCAATGATGAGATATATTTGAAACGGAAACCGTTCTCCTCATTCGGGATTACATTATAGTAAAATACTTGATTCACCTAGAAGTGGGACTGTTGAATATCTCGTATGCCTCGAATGGAAGTACGCAGATCCACCTTTATATTCCATCTCCTTGCAAATAACTGTCGCTTCTTTATCGTCAAAACCATTAGCGCAGATAAAGCCCGAATTATCAAAATGTCTAGTGGTTACTTTTCCAGACGGATGTATCTTTAATTCATAATCTGTAAAGAATGTTTTGAGACTCAGTTGTTTATGACAAACAGGTAAAGACAACTACATATTGAGTAATCAACAATTCAACTAACACGAAATACTGCATACCATCGCATTCCGAACAAACATGATTAAAACTCTATCAGACGTTTGATAAGAAGACAATTGTGAACTGTTTCAGTCGCTTCTAAACAGAAACATATGAGTGACAATTTAGAAATTCATTCAAGTAACAAACTGTATGTGTTTGAAAAATCAAACGTGTGAACGACCAAAAAGGTTCAACATACCTTCATTTTTAGGATTATTTGAGCACGCTACAGAGGCGTAATGTCCACTTGTACAGTTTGGAATGTATTTAACATAATCACATTCGAGTAAATCTGACTCGATACCAGTACATTTCACATTGCTATAAATAATGCTGTATTCCATCCTTCCGAAAGCGGAGCAGCATATGCTTGTCCCGTAGGCGAACCCAAGAGATCGGCACACTGCTTGTGCAGCAAGATCATCAAAACCTTCCGCACACACAAGGTGATAGTTATCCCTGTCCCATACTTGAACTGCGCCAAATGTCACATTTGGTTGGAGACGAACTGGTAACGATAATAGTGATGTGAGTGAAAAGAAAGTAGCAACAACTATACCATTTTGATAATTAATTATAATTTCATATAAACGCATATTGCAACAATTCAGAAATATACATTCGTATTAATGAATTATGTTTTTACATCAATGAATTCATGTTAATAAGGGTTTTTTAATCGCAAATTCGTATATTTTCCAAACATATAAAATGTATAAATACACAATCCTTCTGCTTCATCTATAGGCACCGGAACGTTCCAGACTAGGGGTTCTTTGTCAGACCCTCATTTTCTAATCGTAAGCTTCAATTTTGAGCAAACTAAACAGATGCAGTAGTAAGCTTATCTTGTGCAATATATCATACAGTTCATTTCGTTAACTTGAACAAATGCCAAAGTGACCGTACCTTTTTTTGAACAGAAAACGTACGGCATGCAGTAAGCATTGTACTGTTGGTTCGTAACATTGAAATGTGCCGGGCAGGAGAATATAGACTGCTCTACCCCAGTACAATCAATGTTGTACAACCATAAACGCCCTAACAAAACAAGACTTTGAACACACATATTAGATCAAACCACCATTTAAGATGTTGGTCACATACGTAATTAAAACATACTAGTTGTTGAAATTGTCACTCATTGATTTAAACATTATCATTAAATGCTATTTAAAAACAAAACAGAACTGATTTGAACAAAAAAACAGTCATGCCTGAATTATTAAAATCACTTCTAAAAGAGAACCATTTTGTTAGTATTGTACCTGTTCCTATTGATTTGATAACCTTGGTACCAGCATAACCGTCTTTAAAACCCAAGTGCCGACAGGCTACCCTGGCGTCCATATTAGTCCAGTTCATATCGCAGATAACGCCCCATTCACCGCTAACAGAAACCTTTACCATTCCCGAATTTGGCGATGTCCCTGACTCAAGTTTTATCTCGACACCTACAACAGGCATCATCACGACCGAATCACCTTATACGGTTAGACAAAGTGGACGGTTATTGTCATTTCACACACTTACAACCGACACGTCTTTTATTATAGTATGATGTAATTAATTTGGTCATTTTATATTGGCCTATTGGTCTAATGTGTGCTAATGAGTCTTACAATTGTCATTGAAAGCGATGACATTATATAACTTTTCATAACTATTAATTAACAGTTTAAATCCAGCCAGAACTTATATTTTAAAGTTTTGGAAATAGTTTTTCCCTTTTAGTGTATATTTTAGATGTACCTTTATCAATGCATATAACGTCAATTTATTTTGATGTATTTTGTTTGTTAATCCATATTTGCATTCATTTAATTGTTTGTATTTATCTAACATTATTAAATTGGATGTATTAAATCCATTTTCTACCTTTTCATAATTATTTTTGTTTGCCAACATATAAAAACAATGTTTTTATTTCAGTCAATCTGTTGTTATATTTTCTATTTGTATCTGGATTATACGACAAAACTTGATTACAACTCTGACAAATGCTCTTTTAAATTATTCGTTATGTCAAAAATTCATGTTTGTCTTTAAAGTGATTGATGTATCCATTAACATGTTAAAAATTACTTTCTTAGACTAGAACAATGCAAAATTGCCGAATAACGAAACATATAAACAAGGCCCTGTATAAAAGCACATTGTTGAAGGCTAAACAGGCTCCAAACAATATAAACACGACTAACATTACACTACTTTCAGATGTTGTCAATTGGTAAACAATGTGATAAATCAGACCTCTCAGTGGGCTTCCGTATGTCTCAATATACGTTTGCAGCAATTGCTATACCTGTTCCATTTGTACAATGGACTTGTGCGACGCTGCGAGATCCCCTAAATGAGTTGTCTTTCCACAGAGGAGGTTTTTCATCAAATTTGCAATTTTCGATGTGCCCTTCTGTTCCATGACATTGCACTTTTGACATCCAATATGGGTATCTGGGATCTTTTGTTATAAATAACATATATTTGTTAAACATATGAAACTTCAGAGACATGTCAAGTTTCTTGGAATGTTAATAAATCAGGTTTACAGGCACAAAAATAAAGTCAAAACAAACAAACCGCAGCAAGGTCTCACATATCATACAATCTCTTCATTTAAGGAATGAATTGCGGGGTTGATGTCATTATCGGGGAATGAACGCAATTGGGTTGGTCAATGTGTGTGGAGTTCGAAGGACTCCACGCGTACTTTGACCAACCCAATTGCGTTCAAATCCCCGATGATGACATCAACCCCGCAATTCATTCCTTATATTTACACCAATAGTTCATTATTTTATTTAATTGTTAAAAAAATACTTCAGTTCATTTAAGAAAACCTTTCAGTAATCCGTTCTTACCCATTCTGTAAATAGAACGACCCGACTATAACCGGAAACATTTTTTTCAAATGACGTCACAATAACGCGGGAAAAGATCAACCACTTGAAATCACTTAAAAACGTAAAATTGAAACACTTCTGGTACCAATATATTTAAAATATAATAAACTAACACTTTTAAAAATGTTGATCTATATTTATATTTCATCGATTGATGAACGCAATTGCCGAAAAGCAGTTCATTTAAGGAATGGAAGTTGAGGTGTAAATATTGGTAAATGTTGGGCTTATTTTATATTTGGTTCGGCGTGAACGTTTGAATTATTTACTAAAATTCTATATGCAATGGATTGTAAAGTAATTTAATCAATAACAATACATTACACATGCTAACCATCAATGTCCTCTGCTATTCGTATGTACGTTTTATAACTATTATCACAATAACACTGGCTAGAGTCGTCTGTAATTGATAATTTAATTAACGATATACCTGCATTCCGGGGCCCGAGGGCGACTCCTGTTTTATAACCTTGCTGTTGACACATGACCTTGGCGTCATCATCGTCCCAATATTCAGGGTGGATGACCCCCTTTATTCCGTCTTTCTCCACATACACTATTGAAGGTGACTGATCAATGGAAAGGACCTTAATTCCTGCATTGCGATAATAGATGCAAAATATATACAACGGTTTTGCTGGTATGTGTGCTGCGATCGCTTTTTTGCTGTTTTAAGTTTCGAAACATACGCAGGAAGATCATATCATTGACTGAGAGGCTGGTTTAAATTATATATTATTTGTCTTTGATATCGTCAAACCACTAATAACAACATTAAGCTGCAATACTATAAGAAGTTGGGAACAATCAAATACACGAGTGAACAGCTAAAAGGCACGTTTTATATTACATTTCCGGTGTCGTTACCTGTGTTTCCTATAGGGTATTCGGAGCAAACAACAGAAGAGTATTCGTAGGTCTTGAATGATCCTCCCAAACATGCTCCATGTGCACTTACGCAGGAATACTCGGTGTGGAAGTCTCTCAGGTTTGCCTTTACGTAGTCACAGTCAATAAAGTTAGTTTCATTTCCACTACAATTAAATTGGTGGAAAATGGGAATGCTCTTTATTCCAAATAATCCTGGAAAAAAGTCCTTGCTATATGAATAACATTATTAGCAAGTTGCTATGACGTCCGAATTAATTCGATTTAAATCGATATTGAAAATAATGCATTAGTTGCACGGCAAAGCAACGCTTGCCTTTCAAAGATCTGAGCTAGAAAACTTGTATTTGCTTAAACAAATTACCTAACGGTAGAAGTTTGCTGTAAGGAAATCCCAGTTCTCGACACACAACCAGCGCCTCTCTTTCGTCGAAACCGGTATGACCCATGGTGAACCAATTTGTATCGGCAACATAGCCGGGATGATACATTTCAACGACACCAGCAATCATTGTGTCGTTCTCCCAACCACCAGAAATACGCACTGTTGTTATACAGCAATATGCAATTGAAGTAAATACATTTTGAAAAATGTTCCTTCAAAGCACAAAAAAGATCATACTAGACAATCATGGAAAGGGCAACACCGTATGCATTCAATTGTGGACCATTGTCATACATTGATCGCGATATTGTGAATAAAAATAAATAATTTTCTTTCTTGCCTTGGGTTGAAATATGGAATATTAAATGATAATTTTACTGCAAATTGAAGAGTTAACATAATTACTTCTTTTGAATTCATCTCTTAATTTTAGTAGTTACTTCCCATTCATCAAAACTGATCACTTCACCTTTGAACAATTAAGATATGTCAAAATAAAAATTTGATCTTAAAAAAGAATTGCATATCATTACCTTATATTCTATCGTACAACACATAAGACGTAATCAAATATTCGAACACACATTCTATATTTTATAATATATTTCTTATCTTTTTAACAGTCTTATTTCGTAATACGATTGACATTGAGTGGGATTTAAAAGTTATGTATCATACAACATTTATAATGAGATAAACTATACAGTTTAAAAAACATTTTTGATACGATATTACAATGAAATCAATAATTTATCTTTATTCGCGTTACTAAAGCACTACACTTTGAAAAAAAAGTACACAAAGGCGAAAAAGATGACTACACTGTAAATGACAAGTACACTGAAAACATGAATAAATGATAACAATATGTACGAAAGTGAAAGACTACACTGTGAATAAAAAAAGTACACTGTGTATGAAAACAAATAACTTCATGGTGGATCGAGGCATGTTTTACACTTTGTACGAAAAGGAATAAGTACACCCTGGACGGAAATAAATAAATGTACAGTGGACAAAAGAATAACTACACTATGGACGAAAACAGATAAGTTCACTGTGGCCGAAACTAAATGAGTACACAGTGGACGAAATAAAACACTTGTACTGAAATTTGTCTTAGATCGTAGATTGTAGATGACTTAGATTTTACTCGGCATAACAATCAACGGTACAATTTGATAAGATTTCCTACGCTCAGAATACTGAAAAAAACACTAGAGAAATCATGTTAAAAAGTCGCATATCTAGTGCTTCTAGTCTACTAGTATATTTTTATTACTTAACATGGCTAGCGCTTTCACTAAAAAAAGAAATCACTCAGCTCTTTTAAGAAAACGTACCATTACTGTAGCACACCACACCAGCAGTACTATTCTCTTGTAGACATTCGGAATTGTCTTTAAAAGACCAGGAGCACGAGAAAATGGATTTGTGGTTGTTATCACACGAGAGGCTTACAGCTAGCATAGTCCGGCCACCATTTGGATATATCCTGGTTAAGGTTTATAAACGTCTTAGTTAATATTTTAAATAATGTCCTATACAATCAAACTCATATTTAAAGTAATGTTGAATTATATTTTTAAATCAGATGAAGAGTGTACTCAAAACCAACCTCAATCAAAAACTGTTGACCACATCTTACTTTTTAAATCATTGTATGCAATTCATTTTTTTCACAATGCCGTCCTTTCTCCATTTTTTTTGGGAAAAGCGCGACATTTTCATGGGAAGTATGATACACAAGCTTTAAAGGTTTAAAACAGCATAAAACACGACCAAATAATGAATAGACAAGTTCTGTTAGTAGGAAATATCTTATCTGTAGTGTATTTTGATACGTTTTGCTTTTATTAACGACTACGATTGTAATTGAGGGTGTTTAAATATATTATATTTTGTCTACTATTGTCACCTTTATTGTGCACAAAGTGTTTTAATAAGAAACGTTATGTATTTTCAACTTCTATAAAAAACATTGCTCACTTGAAAAGTAGCTATATTCAATGTGTGTATTAAAAGGTGATGAAGTAAGTCAAATCGGTAGGAATAATTGTTAAAAAGGTCAGCTTAACTTATATATCTTATATTTATAATCAACTATGTGATACAATAAGGAAATCCTCGTACGTTTGTTTCGAATAGAAACTATTTAAGATAAATGTGGAAATTCAACTATTCATGTTATCAATGTTTTGTTACTTTATATGTATTTCGAAAACCTATCACGGAGTGCCAAGACATGGTTGCTGTCTTTTGGGCAATATGTTTCACGAAAAACTGTGTCAATACCTTCCATTCTTGCATAAGATTCGTCGTTAAGAAAATACATTAAAACTCGTAGTCTGTGGCAATGTTTTTGAAATTGGTAATATATACCTTGAAAGCACAAACCAACGAGCGAAAGTTTTTAACTAGAGAAGTAATGCAATATATGTAAACACACTCTTGACCACCCATTATGTACATGTAGACGCCATAATTGGCATTGACTTGTAGGTTAACTAGAACAAAGCCTTTTTAAAATTTGATGGACGCGTTAACATTTGTTGCGACATTTTCACGGGGCAACATGCCTTTGAGAATGCAGTTTATGTTATTAACTCAAAGATTAATGAATAAACCAGTTCAAATTTCGACACAGTAAGTGTGTAGTTCATCTTGCCGTGCTTCTTCTGGATCTGTTTGTTTATAAATTTTCAAAGCTTGTCGTGTTTTCCTGAATAATTTGGGAAACGGGGATAATGTGGAGAGAACCAAATACATACACAGATCCAATAATAAAAAGTGGTCATGCTACAAATAAACATATCAAATTATTTGCTTACTTTGATGATATTTCACACCTCTGGTCTTGTTTTCCACCACAAACCAGTGTTATCCCACATCTAACCAATGTATCCTCAATCACTTCACCCCGTATCGACTAGACATGTTATTTCCATCAAATATTGGTACTTGTATTCTGTTTATATTTTAGGAACTAGTAGAAATGATTTTGATAAAAATGCATATTTCCACTCAGGGTACTTGAGAGCAAACGTCACTTGTACAATCCTCTCAATACTCCATACTATCTCTTTGATGCACTAACTACATAACGTTGAACATATGCACACTTCACAAAACGTGTTATACCTGTCTTTCCCATCGTTGAAGCCTAGTTGTCTGCAGATTGTGCCAGATGGACCATGCCCCCACTGTATATCCCGCTGACGTTCACATATTGTGAAATTATGGTTGTCCACTTGAATCTCAACCACACCGGAATTTGATGTACCGTTCATTCGTACAGTAGGCTCTGAGGAATCAAATCATAGTGCTTTATTGAACACATAGTGTATGGCTGTTTTCAAGAGGTCAATGCATGTGTTTCAATGGAAACAATAAAGTAAAAAAATGGGGAAAATGTTAGAATAGCTAAGTGGCAGAATTGCAAAATGATCATATCAGAATGCTAATTAATATATACGCAAGTAATAACAATCCCGGCAAAAGTAAGTTTTTGTTCTGGAATTATATGAAACATACAACCGTCTCACGCACTGATTTGGTTGTAGCATATAACTCCGGCATTTTTCCGTCTCTCCTTGCAACGTCCTCCTTTGTCATATCTGCATTTCATTATCGAGCTCTCATTGCCCTTACAAGCAATTTTCGGACGAACTAGATTCAAATGTCTTCCAGAACTCATGTTCAAAGCGATTCCTATCTGAAACATATTTTGTTTTATTTATATTCATTGCAAGAAATATAATTTCGGATACAAGAAGAATAGTTTAAAATGACAGGTATTCATACTCATTATTTTTACTTGTTAACTTAATTTATGAACATGACATGTCCAGGTACCCTTTATTGTATAATGAGCCTTTAGGGATAGAACAGAACCGGTACCTTGAACCCAAGTTGCGTGCACACAACTTTTGCATCGTTTCTACCAAACCCATCCGCACAAAGGTTATGCCACGTTCCGTTTTCATGTATTTGGACCATACCAAGGAAGTCATTGCCACGTATGAGGCGCACTGAAAACAACCTAGACAGTTAAAGGTTCAATTCTACTTGAAATTTAAAATATGTTGTCTACACGCATTGCGTGTTAAATGAGTCGTATTTAATATCGTAAAGTCGATTGAATTGTACATGCAGATACATTTACATATACTCTGTGATATACAAATTGTTGATCCTGTCTGAAAGAAGAGAAATGTAAATTGCAGGTATGACGTTTATTTCGTTATCATCGTCAATCATTGACTTGTAACGGATTTAGTAAGCTTATGTAAATAAAGTGGAATGGAATTGGTTCTAGGTGTAATCGATGTAAAGACCGTTCAATAAATTTCCAGCATGGCAGGAAACACGACATTGTAGCGTTTTAACAAACGAATACATTTAAGAATCTTGGACTAATCTTAAATTGTTGTTATGGTTTTAAACCCGAATGTCGTTGATTTGAAATGCCCGGAAACATGAATACTATAATTGTAGTGAATTTAAGCGCCCTTCTTCTCAACCTTAGTACCTTTAACTTATGCTTTTATACTTGTAATGGTTCCAACACGGACCGTCCTTTATCTAAGAAATCCTATATGATACAGTAAAAGAGGTTGAAACAGGGCGTCACCTGTTCTAATTATCTTGGAGTGATGTACAACTTACTTGAAATGGTGATTTTATTAACATATAGTTGTAAAGGTTAAAACCAGACTGTCTTTGATGGAATAAGCTTTGACCTATGTATATGTCACGGTACCGATACCGATAAAGGTGGTGAGGAGGTGTGTAAGCATTCCGGTAGCTCAGTCGGTAGAGCACTCGCCATGATAGCGAGGGGTTGCGGGTTCGAGCCCCGATCTGGCTGCACACTTTTCTCACCCCGTGACATTTGTCGCCCAACAAGGGACCGTGGTAGCACTGTTTGGCAGCATAACGCGCTCTCAGTGTTAATTATGTGAATTCCTTAGCACTGGTGTTCCTCAAATTCGAGGACGAATTTCCAGTTTGCGGGGAAGTATGTCACGGTACCGATACCTATACATGTGTTGAGGAGGTAAGCGGTTCGGTAGCTCAGTCGGTAGTGCACTCGCCCTGATAGCGAGGGGTCCTTTTCTCACCCTGTGACAAATAACAGTTATTTTTGTTGTCCTTGATCTAATTGTCTTTGATTATAGGAAAAAATGTGAGCGGCTATAACCGAACTAACCCTGATCAAAGAAGTTTGGACAAATAAATGATATAATGGTTGTAGTTCTAATCGGACTGCCTCTAATATACAACATGGACTGATATATTTTATAATGGTTGCAGTTCTACGCGGACTGCCCCTGATATACAACTAAACTGATATATAATATAATGGTTGTAGTTCTAACCGGATTTCCCCTGATATACAACCTGGACTGATAAAATTATAATTCAGTGGTTGTATTTCTGACCGGACTGCTCATGATATACAACATTGACTGATATATAATATAATGGTTGTAGTTCTAACCGGAGTGCCCATGATATACATTATGGACTGATATATAATATAGTGGTAGTAGTTCTAACCGGACCGCCCCTGGTCGAAGATGTTTGGATATGTATATGATATAGTCATAATATCTCAAACTGGACTGTCTTTGATTTAAACGTTGAAAACATTTATTATAAAGTGGAAGTAGATCTAAGAGGCTTGTAATCGTTCGTACTACACTGCCCAAGTCCTTAACACTCGAGACTCATGTATAATATAATTATTGTAGTTATTTCTTGAATGTCCCGTTTCCTAGAATATGACACTCATGATATCGGTATGATATATGTGTTGTAGTCCTTACTTGGATGCTCAAGTTCTCAGAATTTGAGACTCATGTTAAATAAAGATAAAGTGAATCTATCCGGACGGTCCCTGAGACGCTTGGACTAATTTCGAGTACAGTTGAAGTGGTTCTAACATGAATAATAAAGTTCCTGTGGTTATAGCATTACTGTCCCTGGTCTCTGTCATTGGGCTCATGAACAATTAGCCTTATTGACTAAAAACGGAGTGTCCTTGATCAAAGAAGTTGTCTGACTATGTTGAATTATATTTGTAATGGTTGTAAGCGAACCAGCCCCGACCTCAAAGCTGGGACTTCTACATAATACAGTTTTGATGGTTATAACCAGAATGTCCTGTTCACAAAATATTAAGGTATGAGATATTTGCTAGTAACAACTTACCTTCAGAAAAACCCACCACATCCATATATCCTAAATGAATGAGTGCAACGACAAGTGCTGACGTTGAAGCTAGAACGTTCTGAAATATCATAGTTCTTAGGTCTACATCCACTAAAACAAAAATACTTTTCTGCCTTGGCTTGTGCTTAAGTACAATTCAACAAAACCGCTTGTAATGTTCAGAATTCGTTTATGTTCAAGATTATAATTTATCAGGATTAACGCGAATTGAAACTGCCATTGAAGTTATTGGCAATTCAATTTAAATTTTAAGTTAAATTTCAATCCTTTATCGACACAATATCTTAACACCTTAAACCACGCAACGAAATAGTTTTAATTATAAACAACTCGTGCAACGTGTTCGTATGATCAATGTAACAAAAGTATATAACTAAAACGATTATAGGCGTATGATTGTTCAAAACAACGCTTCATCATTATGTTAAATACAATTTCAAAGCGTATAATCCTGTTAACGATGTGGTTTGAAACGCGTGGTTGATGTTGAGTGAACACATACTACTACAGATGTTTTGTAGCACTCCGTGCATTCTCTTCGCTATCTGATGAATATTGGTCCTATGACTTTAAATGCCATTTTGTAATTAACGTTTCTCACAAAGGTCTGACTTGATATAAATTGAATGTGTTTTTTTGTGTTTTTCCTAAAGCTAACTTTAAGTAACGTCATTATTGTTTGTTCATAAAGTATATCAATAATACCGTAAAGTAAGGTTCAGCTCTAACTTTAGATTTAGGTGTATCTTTGGGCAAGCACTCAAATGATTCCTATACATTCCATATACACACAATTTCTTTACTGCAATTGATATATCAGCATTTGAATGCGTCTGTGCATGTATGTGTTTAGTAGAATGGATTATCATAATTAAGTAGAACAAAGCTATAAATTTACCCGTCAGCTAGTCTATTTATAAAATGTGTTCAAGAGCCGTAATTCAACATTAAACCATTTTTCCATTTTTGAAAGTTCATATTAACAAATGAACGCGTCAAAGTCGATTAGATTTGCATCATTAAAGTTGCATTTGCTTAGCTGAGAACTCTATTTAAAACAATTGCGTATTGTAAATATTACGAATTTAAAATCTGGGTATTTCACATTTATTGCATTTATCATGCATTTCATATTAGCCAATGTGGAGATATTTATAGTGGGTCTCCACCATTTATTGCAATTATTATGCATTTTATATTAGCCTATGTGGAGATAATTGTTGTGGGTCTCCACCATTTATTGCATTTATCATGCATTTCATATTACCCATTTTGGTGATATTTGGTGTTGGTCTCCCCCATTTATAGCATTTATCATGCATTTCATAATTTACGATTAAATTTACATATTTATTGGTGGTCCCCACCATCAATTGCATTTTTTTCTGCATTTTATATACACCAATGAGGAGATAATGGTGTTCTAAGGGTTTCCATCTATCATGGCAATTACCATGGAATTAATAAATATATATCTGCTAAGGTGATATTGGTTGTGTGTTTCCACCGTACACGTCATTCCGTATGCAGTTTATATCACCGAATGATTGGTTGTGATTATAACAAACATGTTTTTACAGCCATGTCAACACATTCCACAATTAAAATGAATTGCTGATGCTTATATGTGCATATTGTCTTGATCCGTTTTAGATCCGATGTATACTTACTTGTTTCGGGTGTATTGCTATATTAATTAATATTATTTGTGCTTGCTTTAAGTATCAGTTTATGTAATTATATATAATTAAATATTAGCTGTTTCCCAATAATTATATGATTTTCATATCTGCCAATTTTGTAGGATTTACATCACCGTTATACTGTTTTGTTAGTTTCCAATTTTACATACTTTTATATCCATAAATCATACTACTTCGTCATTCTGAAATGCAACATAGTCATATAACGCATTGTTCAATGCTACTTTGGTTGGACTTGGTTTGGGAATATTATATAAGTCCAACTTTATGGGACTTTTACCTATTATTCATCTCATATTTAAATTGACTGTTTAAGACCATTACATATTTATGAAAACATATCCTATTTGAGTATAACAAACAGCATCATACATAAAAATCCTATTTTATAAAACGGCCATATAGGCCATTGTGTTACAGTATGAACAGTGGCAAAACTGTATTTATTTGAATTTTACAGTTTTTGTTACTGTTGATCTTGGTTGTTGTTTATTGATACTGCCTGTTAAATTTTAAACGTTTTATGAACTTCATATTCATATTTGTACTGCTCATGTCTAAATATAAGTATATTTATATGACATTGACTGTTTAATAATGATAATCTTATCTGCAACGGTATTATTTGACATGTGTATACTATTTATTTATTGATATACAGTCGAAACGAACATTCGACACATCCGAATTTCAAAAATTATTATCAATCCCTACATATTTTTTGTTTGAGTTTGATTTATGTACGTCATCTGACTTCTGCAATTGAACTGTCGACATAGTGAAATAACCGAGACTACTGTGAAATCATTAATGTTCGTGGGGCATTAATGTTCGTGGTTTTCGTGGGTTGGGTGATCCACGAATTCAAGATCCCACGAAATATAAACCCTTTATTCAGTTTTTCAATTGCCTTGTTACGTACATACTTTAGTATATTATTTACAGATGTCGCAGTATACAGTGTTAAAACCTGTCTCACTGTATAACTTACGATTATTATTCTGTTAATATATTATAACTGCCTTTAACAAATAATGAACCAAATCAATTAAATGTGTTTTATGCAGCAAATGACAGTTATAAGCACGTGTTTAAACGTGTGCTGTTAATGAAAATCTCCAAGTTTACAAGATGTGCGTGATGAGTGTCTGTACTCGAATTTTTTTATTTAATGAAATAATTAATCGATTACTAGTACATTGAAGGTTACTAAGCACCGAACGTGACAATATACGCACCTTTTCGGTGTTTTCACAGTTTGCAAAATTCTTAATTGGCATTCAATGGCTTCCCCTATCTGTATTTATGATCAGGGTACATCCTCTTTTATTACCTTTATTTCCAATTAAATCGATAAGTGACATGGGTATATGCACTAATTGGCATGTCGTACCACATTAGCGAGTGTCATAAACCGAGTGACGTAGAAGACGTAAATCACAGGCCAGTGCGTGGATATTATGCAGACAATCTAGGACGATCGCATCTTCGATTTTTTTTTTTTCAAAAATGAAAATCCACGAATTCAAGTACCCACGAAATTGTTTTTTTTCGGCAAACCACGAAATTTCATGCCCACGAACATTAATGATTTCACAGTATATCGACACAAGCAGATTTATTTTATACAGAATAAGAAGGAATAAACTCGGGACCGGAGAAAAAAGTCGATACAACCGGGAAGTCAATATATCCGACGTCGACATAGCGTGTTTGGACTGTATATATAACTCTACTATTATTCCTGTTGATAACAAACACTTTACATAATTGATAAAGTACTTTTTCTTGTGCCCAATCACATTATAATAAAACACGGTCAAATGCTAACCATACATTAATGTATGAAAACTACTTGAAAATACTCAACGGATGTTTTTTCTATTATAATCGATAATTTGATTAACACAGAATTTGTTATTAAATGAAGCATTTCACAGCGAGACGTTGTTTTCCACCCCAACACGAGAGTTCGCTAAAAATCGCCAACCATCGATTGTTTGCTCGTACTCTATAACATAAAGGGTTAAGACAACCATCCATAGTAAACGGTATCCAATCCTCAGTGAACGCCAACATTCTTTCAAAAATCCTAAACGTGCAATCTGATAGGCTGCTCTCATTTTCTTTACACTTTATCTTGGTTATAAACATATCCGACTTTCCAGGAAATTCTTTCCTTGCAATGACCTCATTCTCAGCATCAGAACCATTCCATTTCCATATCCTAGTTGTTTGCATACTATAGCTGCAAGATTTTGTCGTTAACCTATATCGGAATCGCGTACGCATATCGCACCCTCTTTATCATCTACGGTGAACACAACAAGCCCATTATCTTTGTCTGTTCCATGTACAAGGGCAAAAGAAAAACCTGTATTTAAAAACAATATGACGTTATTATTATATTGTGAAATAAAAATGAAAGACTAGTAGATACTTGTTGTTGACTTTTCCTATCGGAAAGATAAAAATGTTTACCAATGTAAAATTAACATGCTGATTTAACAAAGAAGACATCTGCACACCGGACCCTTGTACCGTCGCGTGTAAACAACAAACTGCAGGTATTCTGTTTTTGGAATGCAAAACAAATTTGAGTAGATGATTTTCATTTGTCAGAAGGATAAATGTTTCCAACTGTAATTTTACCATGATTAACATACACAAAAGACAAAAAACGGCATGGTTGCAGCTTTAATAACGTTAAATACCCGTTGTGTTGTATTAATTAAATGCAGTTATTATGTGAAATAAAACTGAAATACTGGCATTTGTCAAAAATATTAATATTTGCAGATTTACCATTAAATATAATCAGTATACAAAGAACAAATTAAATCAACATGGCCTCGTCCGAAACATGCTTAAATACACGTAGCAGTAGTGAGCGTGGGATAAAATTAGTATATAACACGTTGCCAAAAGTAAGCGTGCATTCCCATAGCCAGCAATAAGATTAAGTAACTGCAGCTAAAATTAAGCCTTTTTGCCAATAATACAATCAATCACCCGTCGCCTAGAATAAGATAAAGAATACGTAAGCTTAACCTAGCATTAGCTTAAATACACAACGGTCCTAACAAATTTTAAATACCGTAGGCTAGAACAATATTAAGTAAGCTTAATCTAAACTATTTAATATCCGTTGCCTAGACGAACATTATGTACACGCATTCTAAAGTAACCTTAAATACTCGTACCAACAAATACAGTTAGTACCCTTAGCCAGTCATATGCTTAAGTACCCATGGCCTAAAGTAAGCTCAAATTCACTTATCCAAAAGTACATTAAGCCAAAAATTAAGTTTAAGTACCCGTTTTGTTGTAACAGTAAACTGCAGGTATTTTGTTTTCATCGCAGTTACCTGAGGCCCAATTATTTTTTTTTCCACATTTTCCCAGATTCTTCTCGGTTTTCATGCAGGCAATATTTGTTAACCATGGAACTCCTTGTATATCATTGAAAAAAACACCTTTTAAATGTTTCATTTTCTAAACTTAAGAATTCGAGATATATTAACTCTAACCGCTCTCCTATTTCATATTGTTATCAACAAGATTGAGTGTTATTTAAACAAAATATCATCATTGATTGCCAATCTCCAAGATATATTTGGAACGGAAATTCTTTCGCCTCAGTCGAAATTTGATAATAGTAAAATATTTGATATACCTAGAAGTGGGACTGTTGATGTCTAGTGGTAACTTTTCCAGATGTGTGGATCTTTAATTCATAATCTGTAAAGAAAAAATGCTTTATATGAGAATACTTTGCTTATGAAAAACAAGAAGAAATAAATACATTTGAGGAAACTACACATCTAAAGCTGTATATCATTGGATCGCATTTCGAACATGGCCTCAAGGGACTGATTTGACAAAAAGACATGCACTAGCGGATTCAGGTGTGGGGGCGTGGGGGCTCACCCGCCCCCTCCCCCCACAGGCGAACGAAAGAGATGCACTAGTAGCCTTAGCTTACGCATAATAACTTCCACTTTACTCTATATACTTAAACAAATGCACATTTGACCGTACAGAAACATACTGCATGCAGTCATCATAGTAATGTTGATTCGTTGCATTAAAACGTCTCTGACGGGGTAATATAGACTGCTCTTCCCTATTGCATTCACTAGTGTACAACCACGAATGATTTAAAGAGGCACGAGTTTAAATCCACATATCAGATCAAACAATCATGAAATATGTTAGTCAAAAACGTCATTTAAATATACTAACTGTTGAATTTGTTACTCATTGTTTCAGACAATATCGTTACATGTTATTTAACATAAAAAACAAAACTGATAAATTCAATGAAATAACCATGCCTGAACAAATAGATTTTTTTTAAAAGTACCATACTGGTATTATTTTATATTTCCCTCATGATACACGAATACGAACATCCAGTCAATTTGGCCAGTTACCAAACTAACCGGACAATGGTTGGATGTAATTTATGCCTTTGAAGGATCTCTCTTTCGGAATGTTTTTAAATAAAACTACCTCTATCAATACCATTAAGTAATGCATATTACGTCAATTTATTTCGATTTATCAAGATTTGTTTACTTGTTTCGTTTATAAAATTGTATGTATGGATCTTAAATCATTTAACTGTATGCATAACTCCATTTTGCACCATTCATAATTATCTTCACAAACACGCATTTTAAAATGCTTTGCTTATTTATACAGTTAATATGCATTTGTATCTGAATTATAAAATACCGCCTGTCACCCAAGTTCAATACATCATTCTGGTTGTCCTTAACGTAATTTATTTGTTTATCAACATGTTAAAAATATTGATGTGTGATTCAATAATAATGAACAACAAAATATACAGGGAAAAGCCAAATAACCTTAAAATAATCAATGATCTGTTTAACGCCCAAAACCGAACACACACGATTAAATATAAACTTGACTACAAGATACAACCAGCATAACACTCCTTTAAAGATGACGTCATTGGGTTACGGCTGTGATTAAACTTAGTTAGATCCCTCTTAGGGCATCCTTATGCTTCCAATGACGTTTGCAACAATTGCTATTTGGTAAACGCTGTGATTAAACTAAAAATCCCTGAGGGTAATCATCAACCTACGTCATTTCCGGTAAGGGGCGCAACTCCTCTGTGTCAATTTAGCGATTAATTGAAAGGGTGTAAAGAATTCTTTTTAACTATGTTTACTTAAAACACAGACACTTCAACACGTGTGTGTGTGTGTGTTTCAGTTACCAAAACTACCAAAACAATTAGTGTTTAGATTTACATAGCGATATTTCTGGCATGATTAATTCGCATTGAGACTACACTTGAGCTTTATCTGATTGGACATTTAATGTATATCCGTCATCAAAACAATTTATTAACAACTAAAATCTCGGGTACGAAATATTTTAAGCTTTTACTCTGAACTATTCGTACGCAAGATTTTCGTGTGGTAACTGTCACAAAGAATGTTCACTAAAATAATTAATAGGCGTTTGATTAATCATATAACACTTCATCATTTTGTAAAGTACAATCCTGTCGTCATTGTAATGCGACATGCGTGACGAATGTCATGTAAACATACGTTCTTAATATGGCTGGATTTACGCGTGTTTGAAGTTTAAAATCTTCATACTTGTACACATAAGCTGCTATTGCACCTTTCTAGGAAAGCTGTATTTAATAAAATCATTTTGACTGCTAAATGCTATATGATACATTTACTTGCGGCACAGACGTAAACAGGTCAAATACTTGTTTCGAAAATCAGGCTTCTTACAACGCTTTTTAGTAATATAAAGTTTTCATTTTAAATATGAGCTTTTAGTATCGTTCTTTTCATTCTTTTCTGGAATTTTATTAATTATGCTGGAAAAAAAATCCTTTTAGATGGAAGTCTGTCTTGGGAGACATACTCAATAAGATCTTGAATATAGCATTTCAGCCATAGTAACACCAACACAAGAAAACGATACGTCTTGTTAGTAACACACGTTCATGACTTATCCGTTCACTACATAATTTCATTTGTGTTGACTAAATTTGACACGATGTAATTATGAATAACAAAACAATAAATCGAATGGCATGTTAATTACACATGAAGTGAACGGTTTTCCACATATGTAATGAGAATGGGATCCATGTCTTGTGGGCCATTGACATCTCCGGAACAACAGCATCCTAAAAAGGTTTGTAAGTGTCTCCTTGTCACGGATTTCAGATTTAAAGTTAGAACTTCTCGAGAAAGTCATTTCACACCAGATAAGGAAATGCATAATTAACAACGGTTCTTGATATGGTTTTTGCATACGTCAGATTCTAATCAGTTCTCTTTTTTGTCGGAACTTACTTTTCT
Organism: Mya arenaria; assembly: GCF_026914265.1. Classification (NCBI taxonomy): domain Eukaryota; kingdom Metazoa; phylum Mollusca; class Bivalvia; order Myida; family Myidae; genus Mya; species Mya arenaria. Next base: position 15,144,369 of record NC_069124.1, on the reverse strand, counting down.
AATTAGAAATTTTCTTAAATTTAGAATTATGATGTTGCATATTGAAATTAATACAAATCACTGGAGCTCAAGCAAGTTTTTTGAGAGCTACCATATCCAGAAATCGTTTATACATGGGAAAATGATTAACGTTTGTCACAGAGAAGATTTCAATCGGTTAATCGATTATTTCGATTTATATACTTAGCTCTTATGCATGTATGAACATGAATGCAAATTGATATGAAGTTATTACTTTTAAGTCGTCAAAAAGCATAAAACAATTCCGTGGAGAAAAGCGAGGGACATTCAGTAAGTTTTTCAACCTATGTTCACCTTATAATGTAAACATCGGCTTAAGCAAATTAAAACATCTTTGAGAATTCTGCAAAATCCTTCGTAATGTGTCGGTCGTATGCGATGGTTACTATAGAAAAAGATATTTTTTTTAGTAAATGTAAAGCTGACTGTTTTAAATATATATCACCAGTAAGTTTATGCGCTAATGTAAACTACTATAGATCTATTTACAACATAAGCCAATGAGTTCATTACTTTACCAACATGGTGTATCTAAAACATGTAAAATAGACATGACAGACAGATGTAGCGTCGTCATAATGTTGTTTTATTAACTGTATTCAAAAGTTTCGGTCTAAGTCTCGATATGTTTTTCAATGGTTGGGAAAGGCTTCACATTGCGAACTCTTTGTCAAAATGTTTTCATGTTTGCCTTTACTAGCCGAACAACAAATTTGTAAAAGATTGAAACCATGAATTTGTTAAAATTTAGAATTGCAACCATGACTTCAACAAGTATAAATTACTCAAATGATGGAGATTTCTGCCTTATTCAGCGATCTTCTTGTGAACAGCGCTGTTTAAAACAAAAAGCCGCCCTAGTTTTTCATTTTTAGACAAATTGTCTTCATTATTGAACACATTTCTATCATATTATATCGATAAACAAACAGTCGAATATGGACATAAAAATACAATTATGTAACTTGTTTTAAATCTGAATAAATTGTGTAAATCTTCAAAATCAAAATACAATCGAAAGAGAGTCCAAATTCGACCAGTTTTGTAATCAAAAAGTTTAAAAAAACTCATTTCAGGTGTCAATATGGTAGACTGATCCCCAGCTGTCCTGTAAAAAAGTTGACAAAAATTAAAGTAAAATTAAAATTAAAGGTAAAAAGCAGTTAAAAGCGTAATGTTAGGAACTGGTATAATGATCATATAAGTTATATATGTATAGCTTATAGTTGTAAATAAGTCAATGCTGATAATTCCTGCTTTAATCATTCCAATCATTTAAAAGACCAGTGATACTATTGTTAATAAATTTTCCAACGCCTTCTCATGTGTGCATGAAGTTTGAGTGACATTAAAGTTTGTTGTCGGGTTAACCCTTCTTTGGTTTATGTGAAAGTGTTCACTGATCTTTTTGAAGTAATATTCCGTAAGAGATTTTCCAAGAAAGCCTGAGATAAATTCGCACTGAAAAAAATGGTTTAAATGATGCACTGTCAAGCATTGTTTACCTAAATTAACAAGATCTTGAAAAATGTATTCCTACATTTACGAGATCGTTAAAGCTCTTTAAACGCAGAGTGGTTAATGTCATTCAAATTCCATAAAGCCAAATCTTTGTGAGGTGCGTGAAATTAGGTTTAACAGCAAACGGTAAATAGGATCATCATTTAGACGGCGTTCCTAAAGAGAATGCACAGACCGTTTTGTAAATAAGTATTTCAAATACCAAACACGCATTGATCCAGAAATGAAACGAATTATTTCTGTTTCTCCTGCAGTAATCTGTGTTTTCGCGACATCAATCACGCGTATCAAACCACATTGTTAACAGGCCTGTATGCTTGCAATTATATTTTACGAAATGATGGAGTGTTGTTTTGAGTAATAAAACGCATTTTAATCGTTTTCGTGAACTCATTTTGATACACTGATCATACGAAACTGTTGCATACGAGTTGTTGATAATAAAAACTGAAATTATTTCGTTGCGTGGTGTTAAGTGTAAAGAAATTGTGTCAAAACGGATATAAATTTGACTTAAAATATAAATGCTGAGTAAGCTCAGGGGCATTTTCAATGCGCATTAATCCTGACAAAATATTAATTTAGATAATGGTCTTGAACATGACCGCATTCTAAACCTTCCAATTGTTACGGTTAATTGGTATTGAAACACAAACAAATACGCAAAAGTATATTTGTATTAAGTGGATATAGACAAGTAAGAAATATGATATTCCAGAACCTTCTTGCCTCAACGTCAACACTTTTCGTTGCACTTTTTCATTTAGGATCTATGGATGTGGTGGGTTTTTCTGACGGTAAGTAACTTCTGGCAAATATATCACATTGGAGTAATTTATGATCAAGGACAGTCTGGAAAGTCTGGTAAGAACCACTACAAATACCATTAAACATGATCAAATCACTTCCTTAATCAGGGACAGTGCGTTAAAACAGGGGTAATACGGTTAGAACCTTTAGTACTAGATAATACATCAGTCCAAATTTTTCGATCAGCAGCAGTCAGGTTAAAACACCTACAACTCTACCCTATACGTGTCAAAATATATTTGATCAGCGGCAGTCTAGTTTGAACTACTACCACTATATTATATATCAGTCCAAACTTCGTTAATCAGGGACAGTCCGGTAAGAACTACTACCAGTATATTAAGTCTAAACATCTTTGATCAGGGGCAGACCGATAACTACTACATCTTATAAGGGTGTGTAAGCTTATTTATACTCGCACTCGGGCCTTGCCCATTCGGCGAGTGCTCCGTTAAGAGTGTTAGTCATTTTAGGTTTTTGGAGCATAGTGCACAGACATAATGTAACCCTGGTTAGAGCTACCCTGGTTCTTTAACGTGCACCAGTGTATAGCACTGTCACACGGGACCCCCATTTAACGTCCCTTCCGAAAGACGATTTTATTGATGCGACGGGGGATCGAACCTGCGACCCCTGGATTGATAGTCAAGTGTGTTACCTCAAGACCACGAATCCGCCACATATACTTATATGAGTCCAAACATATATGTCCAGGGACAGTCCGGTAAAAACTACTACGATTTTATTGCATAGTGGTCCAAACATCAGGACATAGAACATAAAAACAAAAAAACAAGAAACATGGAAGAACAGCACAAAACCCCACAAACGACACCGTGCAAACATACGATATATAAGAAACTATGTATGTTTATCAAGGATTGTTAGGTACCTCCTTGGAACGGTCAGTTAAATTTACTGGCGGTTTAAACCAGTTTAAGCGCACAAACCTCACTCTTATCCCAACAATCCTAAATAAAGTAAATCTTATCAAAGTATGCATTAACTTGGGAAAACTTAACAATAAAACAAATAGTAAAAAATATTTGTAAACCCTTCTAAAGGTACTTCTATGGTAAGAGATCGCAACTCTATCTGCTGACGGAGGAATACAATTCAGAGCACCTAATGCAAACATTTTTCATAGATACGATGCAGTCATTGTTGTAAAACGACTACCACTTTATTATGTAGAACTTCAAACATCTTTGATTAGGTACAATCCGTGTAGAACTACTACCACTTTATCAAATATGAGTCCAGACATCTTGATCAGGAGCAGTCCGGTTAGAACTACTACCACTTTACTGCGTATCAGTCCAAACATCTTTGATCAGGGACAGTCCGGTTAGAACTACTACCACTTTAAACAAAATATGTCCAAACATCTTTGATCAAGGAAGTCCGGTTAGAGCTACTACCATTGTTTTATATGTTTCAAAACCAGTAGAGCTAATATCACTACAACTAAAGAATACACGAGTCCTGTCTCCTTAAATCAAAGACAGTCCGGTTATAACCATTACAACTATATTAAATATTCTAAGTCTCTTAGATCTTTGATCGTCAAATGTCTATCACAAGACTTCCTGAAATATTATGACAATATTTTTGTTGAATCACATCAATATCGTTGTTCCGGTCACGCTAGTATTTTGTTGAACAGTTTTTACATCGAATTAATTTCGTTACATTTTATGAACATGGGATCACAAGTCGGTATTCGACGTTCATGCTACAAAACACGTCAAATTTGCATATTGAACATAGGTTCAACAATCTGCTTTTTACTAAACATAGTCTTCTCTGAATGTAACAATTTGAGTATACAATGCAATCAACTATATCAATGTAAATACGACTCATTTACAGACAAATCGAGTAGATAACGTATTTCAAATTCTAAATACTTTTTAAGCCTTTAACTTTCTTTGTTGTATCTAGTGCGCATCACAGGTGGCAAAGACTTCCTTGGTATGGTTCAATTTAATGAAAACGGAACGTGGCATAGTCTTTGTGCGGATGGGTTTGGTAGAAAAGATGCAAAAGTTGTGTGCACACAGCTTGGGTTTAAGGTACTGTTTATGTGCCGAAAGGCTCATTCTACAATAAAGAGTACATGTCGTGTTCAGAAAATAACTTTAAAAGTAAAAATAAAGAGTGTTTACATGTGACATTTCAAACAATCAATCTCGTATCCGACATATTTCCTTACCTTGACTATGACTTGTGTTTATGTTTCAGAATGGAATGGCTTTGAACATGAGCTCTGAAATAATTGCAGATCGAGGATTAAAAGGTAAAAGGTGCCAACTTAAGTTTTGGTCCAATACAACATGTTGTGTTTTTGTTGTTGTTGTTTTCAAGTATACAAGTCACGCTTTATATTTGTTGGAATTTTCTAGTTAAAGTTCATTCAAAATTGAAAGAATTGTTTGGGTCAAATCCTTGAGAGAAAAAAATCAGGTGCACCTGGTACATTCAATGCAAAAACAGTTTAATTGTTTCTAGTGAAACGGGAGCTATCTTTACTTTTATCAATGAAAATAGGCTTCATTCATACATTATTTAAAGTTTTGTTGAGCATAAGCATGACGACGGAAGGAAACCAATTACTAGAGAACGAGAAGAAGCACATTCAAAGCGACAATTTAGTCAAAAGTCTACATTTAAACTTACACCTCATAAAGAAGCGGCTTTCAAAAGTCCAGATGTTAACGTTTGAATCGTAATTAAGTTGTCAATAAACAATTAGGAGTATCGAATGGGATAAAAGAAGCCAGATCCAAAAGCCTTGAATACACTAGTAAATCAGGAAATGCATTGAAAGCTAGATCCATGAAATACGCAGATTTTTCTTATTGTTTAAATGATCATATTTTTGTTTCAAACAAACTATGCAGTCAGTGATTATGAGAAAAGAGACAGTTTATTCGAAGTCGTATTGAAAACAAAGAGCCAGAAAAAATATGAAAAGGCAGGAACTCTTATTTCTTTTGAATGGAATTGGAAATTACATGGTTTGTAGAAATAATGTTTCGAAAACACTGGATATCGGCAAATTAAAACGTAATATAACAAGGAGGTTTGTGTGTGTGTGCTGGATTAGATAAAAGTGGGAGGACACTTCCAGCAAATATGCGCAAGAAAAAAGAAACATTTGTCAGAGAACATATTGAGAGTTTTCCAACTGTAGACTCTAACTTCACCAGAAAGGTAACATAAAGTGAATAGTTACATAATATCTTAGCATTAGAATAATGTTTGCACTCTATGTTGAAAAGTGTTAAGTACTTGGCAAATTACACAAGTTGTTTACAGAAATCTATACAACTTGTCATGTTTACACAACTACTACCCCGGAGACCCCCACAAAAACTGCCTTATGCCAGGTGTGTAACCATTATGTACGAACATTTAAAATCTGAAGGGAAGCTAGACGATGCATCGAGGAAACCAATGGTACGACAATTAAAAAAATGAGAAACAACCACCAGTTTTATGCATAAATATTTAAGTTTGATTTACAAACTGTCCTATCAACAATCACGTAGTGTACAACCGAAAACATTGTTATACATTTGTTTCTCTGATACGATTCATGTTATTTGTTGTATGAAACTCAAGGTAAAATAGTCTCTTGTGAGAGACATGCATGTATTTTTTATATTTAAGTACAATTGAATGTAGAATGTCCAGTGCTGAAAGGTGACACTTTGGAGTTATACTTGTGGCGGACAAACCCGCAATCATAATAAAATACCTAAGTAAAATGTGCCTCAGTTGATTGTTTTGTTACATAATATCTAGATAAAGAGACCATCATAATATGTTGATTTGATATCGTATCAACAGATTTGACTTGTAACAGTTTTTGATAATGAAAAGTGAAAAACTATTTTTAACTGCTTAGTGTTAAAGGGGTTTTTAATACATTGTGCACCTTTTATTTCTATAAATGCTCAAATCTAAAGAAACGGTATAGCGGCAAAAGGTGCTATCTGCTGTTGAAACCTTTGACTTCTTGCAGCAACAAATCAGTACTAAATACACATAGCACCTTTTACCACCTTACATTTATAGTTAATAGGATATGCAATTTTAACAGTGCAAAACGGTTGGCTGTGCAGCCTCACTTCATACGTTTGCATTATAAACATAAAGGGTATTTTTGACTTGGCAAAAATGTACTCATTTCTTTACAAAAGAAAATGATTTTCTTTGTTTTCATTTTTCTTTGAACCCTCGAAATTCAGCTCGTCCAAATATTTCTTGTGAGGGCGATGAGAGATCGATACTGGAATGCAAATATGACAAAGAAGGGCGTTGCAAGGACAGGTGGAATTATGCCGGAGTTCTATGCTACAACCACATCAGTGCGTGAGAAAGTTAAATGTAACATATTATTCCAGAACAAAACAAAACTCTACCAGCGATTATGTTTACCTGCAGTAGCTTATATACTGAACAACATTATGATATGATCGTGTCACTTATTCATTGTAACAATTTTTACTTTTTACCTTCTTGTTTCCATTGAAATGCTTCATTTTACTTCTTGAAATCATTTGTACAATATGTTATAAATAAAGCACTAGGTTCTGTTTCCTCAGAGCCCACTTTACGAATGAACGGTACATCAAACTCCGGTGTGGTTGAGATTCAAGTCGACAACAATAATTACACATTCTGTGAACGTCAGTGGGGGACTCGGCAAGTGGATGGTCCATCTAGCCGTACCTGCAGGCATTTCGGATTCAACGATGGAAAAGGCAGGTATTACACGTTTTGTGATTTTTGTGTCCAACGTTATGGATCTAATGCATCAAATAGATAGTATGGTGTATCTACAGTACGGACAGTACAAGAGACGTTTGCTATCGGGTGTATGCTGAGTTTGAATATCTATTATTTTTAAAAAAAAATCAAAATTTCTACCAGATCCGAATATATATATATAATTATATATACATAACATTTCCTTTCTGACCAAGTACCAATATTTTGATGGAGGTAATACATCGTGTCCAATCGTTACGAGTTGAAATGATTGAGATAACGTTGGTAAGTTGTGAGATAACGCTGGTTTTGGGTGGAAAATAGCCCCAAGGGTAATAAATTCCATTCAGTGAGCGAGAAATGTACATTTTTGTTTACAAGGATAAGTGCAAAATGACCTCCTGTTATTGTTGAATCCATGGTTGTATTTGGTTACCCTAACATTGTCGCCGTTTTTCCTAATATTCTGGAAAATCACGACATTTGCTTTGGAAAGTTTGATCCGCAAGCTTTAAAGTTAAAAGACAGCGAAAAACACGGTCATATAGTGGAAAGACAACTTCTGTCCGTAGGAAATCTCTGATTTGAATGTATTTTGATACTGTTAGCTATAATGAGTGTGTGAGATTGTCATTGAGGTTGTTAAAAACTAATATTGTACGTTTTATCCTTATTAAATACATATCAATTTTTCGATTACTGTTATAAAAATTCTAACCCTGGGGTTGTGTTCAACCACAAACCAGCGTTATCCAACCACTTACGTTACCTCCAACATTTCGCCTCGTAAAGAGTGGACACGGTTATATAAATCATTAAATAAGTCGTTTATAAACCAAAACCAGGATATATCCAAATGGTGACCGGACTATGTTAGCTGTTAGCCTCTCGTGTTCCTACAACCAAAGATCCATTTTCTCGTGTTCCTGGTCCTTCAAAGACGATTCCAAATGCCTGCAAGAGAATATTGCTGCTGGTGTTGTTTGCTACAAAAATGGTATGTTTTCTTAAAAGAGCTGAGAGATTACTTTTCATAGTGAAAGCGGGAGCCATGTAAATGGAAATTTAAGTCTATAAGTACTAGTAATGCGCCTTTTAAACAGGTCTTTTTCAAGTGTTTAGTCTGTAGTCTGAGCGTTGATGGGTTTTTTTTTTCAACATATACTGTTAGTTACTTTATCTAGTAAATACGATCTAAGACAAATTCAAGTAAAATGCTTTACTTGAGATTCATTATTGTCCCCCTAGTCGTTAACTTCGTTCACGGTGTACTTATTTAATTGCGTCCAAAGTGTAGTTATTTTTTCGTGCACAGTGTATTTATTTATTGTAGTTCACAATGTACATTTTTCACTTTCGTACACAGTGCCCTTTGTATTCCGTCCATAGTGCACTAATTCATTTTCGTCCACATTATACTTGCTTAATTGTGTAGTTATTTATTTTCGTAAACAATATACCAGTTTATACTCATACACAGTGTACTTATTTATTTTGTTCCAAATGTAGTTCTTCAATTGGTCCACAGAGTACTTATTTATTTTGTTCCAAATGTAGTTATTTAATTTGGCTACAGTGTAAGTTTTTATATTGTTCACTGTGTAATTATTTAGATTAGTGTATAGAAGATAGTTTGTTTATTTAATTGGAATTCCGTTTTTGATTTCATGACTGTCATAAAAATAGTTGTACTAGTTGCGAAATACAGTTAATGCAAGATCTTTTTAAATTAAAAGGGCATGACTGCATTGACAAAATTACACTGGTCGCTATTTATTGAATAATTTTAAGGTCGAAAGTCTAATCAACACAAATGTGGATAAACGTTGGATTTCAAGTTGAATAGTTTATCTAATTATACATGGTTTCATGACACATGGATATAAAATATTTTTTTTGTAATCAGGGTCATGTCAAGATAGCGAATTTTCGAGCATACGTTAAAAACGCTTGAAAAATGGGATTTTCATTTCCCTAATGAACGGCCATAAGTAATATTACCAAAACAACCATAATGCAATGATATATAATCTCAAGATCAAATATAAGTTGGCTTGTTCAAAAGTGCGGTACTCAGTTTTGATGAAAGGGAAGTAACTACAGTTGATTTTAAAAGTTGAACTTAAGTTTACTCCTTAGTTTGGAGTGAAATTATCATTTACACTGCTGTCCTTTATCTGATTATACTCCATAAAAAATATTTCATCCAAAGGCATGAAAGAAAGTTATTATCTTCATTTACAGTGTAGTTGTTTATTTTCCTTCACAATGTACTCATTTGAAAGTTTCCATAGCGTAGTTATTAATGTTCTGACCTGTCGTGATTGATTAATTTGACAATGGTCGGCAAATGAATGCAAACAAATAGACAGTGTTGCACTTCCCTTTATTGTCTAATATGGTGTACTTTGTGTTTTCAAGGAACTTTTTCCTAAATAGTATATACTTCAATTGCATATTGTTGTATACCAACAGTGCGTATTTCTGGTGGTTGGGAGAATGAAACAATGATTGCTGGTGTCGTGGAAATGTATCATCCCGACTACAGTCCTATATCGAATTGGTTTACCATGGGCCCTATCGGCTTCGACGAAAGAGAGGCAATTGTTGTGTGTCGAGAACTGGGATTTTCCTACAGTAAAATTTTACCGACAGGTAATTTGTTTAAGTCAATACAAGTTTACTAGCTCAGACATTTAAAGGCAAGCGTTACTTTGAAGTGCCATGAATGTATTATTTTATTTAAGCAGAATTTTATATTGCAATGACTTTTTTCCAGGAATTTTTGGATCAAAGAGCATTCCCATTTTCCACCAATTTAGTTGTAGTGGAAATGAAACTAATTTTGCTGACTGTGACTACGAAAAGGCAAACCAGGGAGACTTTACCACCGTATATCGCTGCTTTGGACAAGGTCGAACCTGTCTGGGGCGGACAACTAAGACCTACGAATACTCTTCTATTGTCTGCTCTGAATACACTATTGGAAACACAGGTATCGACACCGCAAACAACGTGACATTTAAAGCATGCGACAAAACGGTGATACATTGCGAACGAACATCATGATTAATTGTATATAGTGTGTATTATTGTCGTGCAATTATTATAATAATCAATATTTTCTTTAAATAATCAAATCACGGTTATTGTTCAACATCATCTTAACAAAGCGGGGCGTACCCCTATAAATATTTATAATTAATAACAACTTTGCAAGTTGTTTAGCATATTTTAAACTCTTCACCCGTATATTTGAATGAGACACTACATTGTACTTCTTACGGTCTTGCAGCTTCATATTGTTTATTAGTAGGTGGGTGATATCAAAGATTTATCAATGATTTTAATCAAGACTGTCAGTCAATGATATGATCTGTCTGTGTATGTTTCAAAACTTTACACCGCACTGAAATGGTCGAAGCACATTTTAAAGCGTAAATCTGATCTCTAATTGCATGAATACAAAAACTGCAGGTATTAAGGTCCTCCCCATTGATCAGTCACCTTCAATAGTGTATGTGGAGAAAGACGGAATAAAGGGGGTTATCTACCCTGAAGGTTGGGACGATAATGACGCCCAGGTCATGTGTCAACAGCAGGGTTATAAAACAGGAGTCGCCCTCGGGCCCGTGTATGCAGGTACATCGTTTAATAAAGTATTAGTAACCGAAGACTCTAGCCGTTATGGTAAGGATAGTCGATATACGTACCAAATGATATTAAAGGATATGATAAGTTTCATGTTTGATGTATTCTTATAACTTTGAAATATATCGCATGTAGAATCATGAGTGGTTATTAAAAAACGCAAAAAATATACATATATCATTTATCAAGAAAGATGTATTGTGTAATGTGTGAGACCTTGTTGCCATGTGTGGCTTGTTTGTTTAACATTTATGTTTGTGCCTTTTAACATGATCATGTTAGCACTTAGGCAACTGGACCTGTGCTATTTATTATGAAACTCTATGATTACACAGTTTCAAACCTTTTATTTGCTAAGGCAGACTGTGTGTGATGCTTATAGTTTTAAACAATGACTGCATCGTATCTTTGAAAAGTTTTTGCATTAGGTACTCCTAATTGTATTCCTTTGTGCGCAGATAGAGTTGTGATTCCTAATCACTGAAGTACTTGGGGTTTACCTATAAGTTTATTATTATTTGTTTTATTATTAAGTTTTGTCAAGTTAATGCATACTTTGATAAGATTTACCTTTCACGTTTTTACTTAAATTAGGATTGTTAGGATAAGAGTGAGATTGTGCACGCAAATTGGTTAAACCCCAAGTAAATTAACATTTTACTGACAATCCTTTGTAAACACACCTAGTTTTAATATAGTATAAACTGTGTTGTCTGTTGAGTTTTGTTTTGTTGTTACATGTTTCTTGTTTGTGATTTTTTTGTTTTCGAGTCATATTTCTTTGGCGTTTACCCTGTGCCATTAAACGGGGTTTATGTTTAAACTTTTGACTACTGAACTTGGTTCTGTAATTTTTCATATCATGATTGTCTCTGCACTTTCAATTGATTTATATAAATTATTTAATTTATAACAAAAGATCTAAGATACCCTTACTGGATGTCAAAGGTGAAATGCGATGGAACAGAAGAACACATCGAAAATTGCAAATTTGATGAAACACCTCCTCCCTGGAAAGATCACTCATTTAGGGACCTTCGCAACGTAGCACAAGTGCATTGTACAAATGGGACAGGTATAGCATTTGCTGCATACGTAAATTGAGACATAAGGAAGCCCTCAGAGAGGTTTTACTTAGTTTTACCACAACGTTTACAAAAATGACGCTATTTTGAAAGTAGTGTAATGTTAGTTGTATTTCGCCGTCATGTTTATATCGTATAGTGTATGCTTAAATTTCAGACTATTAGTTTTTTCCCTTTAGTTTTCATTGTTTTAATCTAAATAAAAAACATAAAAGTACTTTGAACATGTTCATAATACATAAATCCCTTTAAAGATAAACAGAATACATGTACAGAATGAGGTATTGAACTAGGACATTTGTCTGACAAGTTGTGTTTTATAGTTTAGATACATATGAATATCAACCATATGACTGAACCAAGGATGTTAAAATACGTGTTGTCATATTATGTATATGTGTTGGCAAACAAAGATCATTAAAAATGAGGCAAAATGGACTTATACAAACAATTAAATAATTTAAGATCAATAAAATTAATAAGATAAATGAAAATAAGTACAAACAATAAAATAAATCAAGATAAATTGACGTTATATGCATTACCAAATGGTATAGATAAAGCTACATTCTGAATAAGCTATCCTTCAAAGGCACAAACTACATCCAAACATTCAAAATAGCAGTTCCGGTTTGATTGAAACTGTTCATTTAGAGTGATTAAAAGTACCAAAATGTCAACTTCCTCTTATGTCCAAGACTCATACGGACAAATTAGAACATTATTCACCGGACAATAGATAGAGGCTATATATATCCGGTCAATAGTTGGTAGCTGCGCAACCTGTCGGTGTTTGTTGTTGTTGTTTTTTCGTGTATTGCATATCTGTCATTTCGCTATATTTTCTATTAAATATATCGCAGAAAATTAACAGTAATAGCTTAAAATGTCTTTGAAATTAATAAAAAAATATGGACGGGAAAAACAGAATATGCTTATATTGATAAACTGTGCTTTAAAATCCGCGCTTGTTTGTTTATATTTTTCCTAGTAACAAAGCAGGCAACTCGGACATATAATACAAACTACTAATTACCGGTAAACTTTAAGCTGCACAGTGGCAATTTTATAATAATTTTAGTGTGAATACGTCTAACAAAAAATACAATTTCATATAGACATTTGGCTTGTTGGTCAATAGTCCAAACAATTTTGTCCTTCCCCGACCTTGGGTAATTGTTTTGACTTTTGACTGACAAGCCATTCAACAACTTCATAATAAATTGTCCTGAAGGAACAAAAAATAAATACACTGTATTAGTTAAAAAGTTTATAAGTTTGAATGGCGGATCGTGTCTTCAGTTGTAAGTGTGTGAGATGACAGCAGCCGTCTACTTTGTCTAACCGTATAAGGTTATTTCATCGTCCATGCCTGTTGTAGGTGTCGAGATACGACTTGAGTCAGGGACATCGCCAAATTCGGGAGTAGTAAAGGTTTCTGTTAACGGGGAGTGGGGCGTTATCTGCGATAGTGATTGGACTAATATGGACGCCAGGGTTGCCTGTCGGCACTTAGGCTTTAATGACGGTCTTGCTGGTACCACGGTTATCAAATCATTAACAGGTGACGATACTGACAGTATGGTTATTCTATGGATGATTTTTATAGTTCAGGCACAGTTGTAATCTTTCAATTTATCATTCCTGTTAATTAACATTTTACGATACTGTCAAAAATAAGTAACAATCCAACAATTAATATAATTTTATAACGTGACCAACATCTTAAATGGTGCTCTGATCTTAATTGTATGTTCAAACTTTTGACTTTTTAGTTGTTCGTTCGTGGTTGTACGACATAGAATGTAGTGGTGAGGAAAGGTCTATCTTCTCTTGTCCGGGACGTTTCAATGTTACGAACATACGTTTTTATGATAAGTGCATGCCGTATGTTTTCTGTGCAGAAAAAGGTACATTTACATTTGCATTTGTTCAAGTATATAAAATAAAGTAAACTGTATGCTGTATTGCATAAGATAATGCTACTAGTGCATCTCCTTAGTTTGCTCAAAATGTAAGTTTATAATTAGAAAATGAAGGTCTGGGAAAGTACCCGATGTTGGGATCGATCCTGTTTCTCTAGTGAGGGTGGAACTAAAATATTGTTTTATATTTTTGATATTTTGAGTATATACGACTTCGCAATTAAAAAGAAAAAAATATGATCGAATTGATATTTAATAATTTCAATTATACAAAATTGTGGTAATTGTCGAAAAGGTTTATTAATTAGTATTTTCTTAACACTCGCACATGACTATTATCGTTACCAGTTCGTCTCATACCAAATGTGACATTTGGCGCAGTTCAAGTATGGGACAGGGATGACTATCACCTTGTGTGTGCGGAAGGTTTTGATGAACTTGCTGCTCAAGCAGTGTGTCGATCCCTTGGGTTCGCCTACGGGACAAGCATATGCTGCTCCGCATTCGGAAGGATGGAATACAGCATTGTTTATAGCAATATCAAATGTACTGGTATCGAGTCAAGTATACTCGAATGCGATTATGTTAAATACTTTCCCAACTGCACCAGTGGATATTACGCCTCTGTAGCCTGCTCGGATAAACCTGAAAATGAAGGTTTGTTCAATATTTACGTTTTGGTCGTTCCCACATTTGATCATTTAAACGCATACAGTTTGTTATTTGCAAAATTGTCTTAATTGTCACTCAGGCGCATGTTTTCAGACAGTGCACGCGTGCCTTTGTATTAAAACGCTCGCTAGGGTTTTAATAATATACAGCTTATTGTGCTAGTTGAATTGTTGTTTACTCGAAGAATATTTGTCCCTACTTGTTTTTCATAAACAACGAATTATCAAAGCGTTTTTTTACAGATTATGAATTAAAAATACATCGATCCGGAAAAGTTACCACTAGACATTTTGATAATTCGGGCTTTATCTGCGCTAATGGTTTTGACGATGCAGAAGCGACAGTAATTTGCAAGGAGATGGGATATAAAGGTGGATCTGCGTACTTCCATTCAAGGCATACAAAATATTCAACAGTCCCACTTCTAGGTATATCAAATATTTAACTACAGTCGAACCCCGTTGGCTTGAACTCCCAGGGACCGGCGAAAATACCTCGAGCCTCTGAAAATTCGAGCCAAGCGGGATTGTTAACTTGCAGTATAAAGAAATTGGTCCGTGGCATATAGTTAGAGCCAAGTTAAATTCGAGTCAAGCGAGTTCGAGCCAACGGGGTTCGACTGTATAATCAAATCACAAATGAGTCGAAAGGTTTTCCGTTCCAATAATATCTCTGACTTTGGTTATCAATAATAATATATTATTTAAATAGCATTGCATTTTGATGATAACATGTTCGAAGTTTGAGATTGTATAGAGTTAATATATCGATTTCAATATTTTAGAAAATGAAACATTTCAAATTGTTTGTTTCTTACACTTATAAACTAGGAGTTCCATGGTTAGCAAATATTGCTTGCAAGGGAACCGAAGAGTACCTGGGAAAATGTGAAAAAAACGATTGGGGCTCAGTTGGGTCTTGCGATGAAAACAAAATACCTGCAGTTTATTGTTACAACAAAACGGGTACTTAGGCTTATTTTTTGGCTATGTATACTTTTGGGTACTGGTATTTAAGCTTAGTTTAGGTCATGGGTACTTAAGCTGGCAAAGGGTACTTAAGATTATTCTTGGCTACGGGTTCTTAAACTTATTTGTGGACATGGGTATTAAAGCTTAGTTTACGCTTCGGATACTTAATGTTTGTCTACTAGGCTACGGGAATTTAATAGTTGAGGCTAAGCTTACTTAGCGTTGTTCTATGCTACGATATTTAAGCTTGGTTTAGATCGTCAGGTATTTAAGCTTAGTTTGAGTTACGCTTACACATAATCTTATTCTAGGCTACAGGTACTTGATTTTATTATGGGCAATCATTAAGCTTAATATTAGTTGTTGGTACTTAAGTTTATTGTTGGCTATGGGCACCTACGCTTAATCTTTGACTTCCAGTGTTTGGGCTGATTTTTGGTCACGGTACTATACGGGTTATTTCGGCTACCTGTGCTTAAGCATGTGTGGGCTGCGGTCATGTTGATTTTAGTGTTCTTTGTATACTAAATATGTTAATGGTAATTCTGCTAAGATTTATCTTTTGATCAATTCCAGTTCCAGGTACAAACCAGTATTTCAGTTTTAAATTATAGAATACCTGTGATATATTGTTATAACAAGACGGGTACTTAACGTTCTTATGGCTGCAACCATGCCGGTTTATTTTCTTGATTTTGTTTACTTATCATGATATATTTTTCCTTTGCAAACATCTACCATTCTGACCAATTCAAGTCATATTCTGTTATCTACTAACATTTCCTTTGCATTCCACACAATAGTTACAAGGGTGCGGCGTGCCGATGTCTGGTCTTCTTTGTATACTAACAATTTTATTTGTACATTAATCTTTATGAAAAATGGACTAGTATCTTCTAATATTTCGTTTTAATTACGCATAATAATAAATACGTTATCTTTTTTTCAAATACAGGTTTTTCTTTTGCCCTTGTAAATGGAACGGATGAAGATAATGGGCTTGTTGTGTTCACAATAGATGATAAAGAGGGCGCAATTTGCCTACGCGATAGCGTTATAGAAGAACGACAGCAACTTGCAGCCATCGTATGTAAACAGCTTGGATATGGAAAAGGCAGGTTGCTTTTGAATGGAACTGATGCTGAGAATGAGGTCGACATAATGGAACGATTTCCTGGAAAGTTGGATGTGTTTATAACCAAGGCTAAGTGTAACGGAAATGATAGCAGTCTAACGGAGTGCACGTATAGGGTTGTAGAAGACAGGTCATCGTTCACTGAGGATTGGATACCGGTTGCTGAATACGATTGTAACAGTTGGAGTTGTATGAGAGCATATTATTACAACCGAGGGTATGCGATAGAACGAGAACTCTCATGTTGGAAAGGAAAACGACGTCTGGCTGTCAAATGCTTCCTTTAATACCATGCCTTGGTACCATGTGCTTTTTAGATAATAGATCATACATAGAAACATTCAATTGTTTTTCATTAGATTATATAGAGTAGTTTTTGTGCATTAATGTCCGCAACGGATCGTCAAATTTGATGTAAATGATGTCAATTGTCTGCAATCAATAAGAATGAAAGTATAAACTTCCACCAATGCAGGAAACAGATGTACAGTGATCGCAGTAAGTGAATTGTTTTCGGAAGTGCCGATAAAGCCATAAGACATGAACTATAACAAAAGAAATCACGATTCCACGCATGTAAACCACTTAAACGAAGTGATTTATATATTGATTCTATTAAGCACTATTTAATACAAACCGTAAATCGAATCATCATATCAATGTTATAACACATAGAATAGTATAAACTCAAAACAGCCCTAGATCAATAGCAAATAAGAAGTCGGTTTCAAATAAAAACAATCTTACCATAATTTGACATGTGCGGAAAATATCTTTCAAATGAAAGTTCATACTTAGTTTGAATAGATATAACAAACACTTTGACAAAACCATAAAAACACCAACAGTTGTCAACAGTAATACTATAATAAATATAAATCTCCCAATGCCCATACAGAAACATAGTGGCCTATATTGCCTTACATATGAGTTTAATTAATGATGTGGTTTATATTTAAAATGGATATTATTTCAACGATAAATTGTTGGATTACAAATGTTTCGACTGTGTTTTATTCATACTGCAGTGTCTCAAGTGATGGCCAATTTAGTACATGGATGTTAACATTGAGCTTTCAGTCTATGAAGGAAATTCAAAATGTAAGAGGCAGGTTTTCTTTAAGGAATGTCTTTGAAGACAAGAGTTTAGACCGTGATAACATTTCAAGACACAGATTTGGATACTGTTCATCTTAGATTGTATATTTGTAATTTAAGGCCACACCTAATTAATAACTTGTTCATCGGATTTCCCACACCTTTTTCTTCAGAAATGCAAAAAAAAATATTTTTTTTTTTTTATCACTTGCGCCCGCATCATCTGAAAAAAAATCAATCATGCAGCCGCTCTAATTAGAGTCAATGAACGATATAGACCCGGATACAAGCGTCTAGATGAACGAGACTAAATTGGCAAAACACTTCCTGATTCTTGAAAATAACGTTAACAAATGACAATTCTACCACCATTTAAAGTTTGATTAAATTTTGGACGAATGTGTTTGCTTTAATTTGGCTCCCTCTAAAATAAACGTATATATACTGGGCAAGAAGTGCTGAAATTTATCGTGAATGACAGTGATTATCCAAAGTTTGAATTTGGTTCGGACATGTTTGACGGAAATTCGGATAACCGTTACAGTGAAAAGACAGTTTCCAATCGGTCATCTATACCTACTACACCAGATAAAAACTGCAGGTGTGTATTTTAACTTCTTTGTTGTTTTGCTGTTAATATAGCAAATATAATGTATTTTTTTGTATTATTTGTTTCCTTCAAAAATAATTATACATTTAATGATTTATGCATGTTTGTTTTTATTTTGCTACAGATCAGAGTATACTGTGTTTATTTAATTCATATGCAATTCATGTACAGTAATAGAAAATAAAGAAACGAGCACCACCTTTCTTGTGTTATCATCAAACTGTTTCAGTAATTCATACTACATTATACTAAAATGAACATTTATGTATAATATTGCTTTAATATTAAAATTTCAGATTCCTCCGACACAGCGGATCATGAAATTCCTGTCCCCATGAGGCAAAGAGGGCGTGCTTGTGGTGGAGGCCTTGGTCGGCGATGAGTCAATGTTCGTGGACAGTAGGAATGCGCTAAAAATTAACCTGACTGACATTCATATGTGCTTCATGCAATCCCATGAGTTTTACCATTCACACAAAAACATCAAACAAGCCGGATTGTGTATATTTTGTAAATATTAGTCAAAAAGGATAAAAACAAAATGGTGTGTGATTGGAAAAAGGTATTAATCACACTTTGTGTTGCGAATAAATGTTTGTAGATTTTTAAGATGTTCATGTGTATATCTATAATATATATAGAAATCATTCAAGTGTTAAATATTTATGCTGATTGGTTTTTGTCTATGAAAAAATATTGCATATTCTTGTATTTTCTTGAAATATTTTTTTGCCATATATAAAAATTGACACAATCAGTATTTGCAGTACAAAAGAAGTAAAAGTGTCTTTTGTTTATATGTTTATGTTTTTTATAACTTGTCTTAATTTTAACAAGATATCTAAAAAATCACGGAAAATCTGCAAGTTTAAAAAAGATAGGCGTTAAGATCTGAGAAAGCTTAAAATCAATCTGGCGCTGGCTTGAATTTTCTGCGACATTTTTTCAGCTGAAATGGTTTACAATAAGGTGTAGGTTTTTTGTAAATTCTCTTCCAGAACTTAAATGGCTTCCAAGGCCAATCGTGTAGTCAAAGCAAGAGTGATAGCTGTAGTTTATATTTGATTGCAAATGCCTATATTGATTTTGTGAGTTATTTTTTTATTCAAGTCACCCGGTCTAGTCATTTCCATGGCATGAGATATGACAATGTATTTTAATAGAGAATTATTTTTAACAAAGTTTTCCTAAGGAAAATTTGAAAACCTTAAGTTAATAGATTTGGATATGGTTCATTGGGCAGGCAGGTGGCTGTGACCATTGGCGATTATGTCCAGGCTTTAACTTAGCCATGCATAGGGTATTTTGAAAAAAAAAACTTTTCAAAAAGGTTTTAAAAACTGGAAAACTGGTTTTGAGTTCTCTCATTTATGAAATAGTTCAAAGAAATACATTTGCTTGATCTCAAATAGCATTTGTTTGATCTCAAAACTAATATTTCTAAAGAATTATCTTGTAGTGTTATCATTCTTTCACTGGATGTTATCCTTGCACTGTTTACAATATCATTGTTTAGTTAATAAGTGAATAAAATGTGAGCAAAAGTGAGTTAAATGACTACATATATTTGTTCGCTCTTCGCTCGCTCCTCTTTTTTGCTAAATGCAAAACAAATATTTTTATTATTATTTCGCTCGCTCGCTGCATTATTTTTTGGAAAAAAATCCGATGAACAAGTTATCAATTTGGTGTGGCTAAGCATATAATTAAAACAAATGATATAACATGTATGTTAAAAGTCTTTGTTTATTTCGATTTGTGCTGAGGCGCTATGCAACAATGCCATCAACGGCTTTTTGACTCCATTATCACACACGATTGCCTTAATACTGTTATGTTAAAAATACATCGACATTTTAAATGCAAGAAACACATCGAATAATATATCACGGGTTCATATTGTTTAATAAAAAACAAATAGTATCGTTAAACTAGACCAACAAGGTCGATTATTGCTACTCTTTGTCGTAACATTCATCAGATACAATATACTTATGTCAATATCTTAAGCCTCATTAGTAAGTTAATACCATGCAATTGCACAGACATATAATTCCTTCATTTTCAGTTACATAAAAATACTAAAACTATTTCATCATTTTCAGTTATATGAAAACACTTCCTCATCTTTTAAAAATACACTTGATTATTGGTGCTTTTCTGGCTGAGCCACGCCTTTCCCAACCACAGGCCCGCATTGATGCAGCATGAGCGCAGGCCAAACAACAAAATCCACTATTGATCCTGTACAGGTGTATTGTTTGAAACTATTTGAATCAAACTTGTCGCCCCGCAAAGCTGTTTTAAAACACATAGGTGGACTTTGAACGACCATCATCCAACCGACGTAAAGACACTGCAGAATGAAGGGTTTGAGGCCATGTACACACTGCTTCCGCCAGCTCGCCTCCATGTAAGCCTACGGAATAAAGAAAGAATAACTATCTTTAGTTTGAAGACGTGGCGGCCTTACCTACAGTTAATTGCTGTTGCTGTTGTTGGTGTGGTTGTTGTTGCTTGTTTTTTTGTGTGATGTTGTGTGTGTTTTTTACTTTTTGTTGGTTTAAACAATATTTATTTCGATATAATATTTACAATTAGTTTAGTTTAACAAATTTGAGCATAATCAACGTTAACAAAGACCAAATATGTAATGCATATAAACAACGAATATGTTAATTATGCACAAAACAATAGTGTAAACAGAATTGAGAAGAAAGCCTTAAGGCTTATACTATGTCTCGCTTCTGTAGGTCATTTACGCTGCTTAGGCTAGTGCGCAAGTTACGGTGACTCGAATAAATATAATCTTATAGTCGTATTGTGTAAACTATGGTATGTAAAACAAGTTGTTTTAGTCTGAAATCATTTAGTTAGAAGGAGGGAAAGATAACGATAGAATAAAAGGAAGCTGAACGAGAGAGGTGGTACAGGCACTGGTCAAATCGGGATTGGGATAAGGTTTGTTATAATGTGTACTCAAAAACGTTTAGATTGGCGTATGTAGTTCTGGACGCTATCAAAGATAAGTTTGTTCTTTTGATATGAGGCTTCCTTCGACCCAAAGAGTAACAGCTGAAGAGACAAATGCCCAACGGTGGATAACTGAAAAATTAGATGATTTCTTTGGACGCTATATAATGGATAGGTGAAGAAAAAGTGAAAGGTGTCCTCAATTTCACCGCATTGACAATTAGGACTGTTTACAATATTTTTTGAGAATAGATGTTCATTAAGATTGCTACAGTGCATACGTAACCTCGCGTGATTGACACAGGATTTGCGGTCACCTTCGTAGTAGAAGTCAGGAACTTGTTTCGTGTTCTTGTTAAGTTTGTATTTGAAAGAAGGTACGGATGGCGATGAACGAATTTCTTCCGGGAGTGCGTTCCATGCGGATATAGTTGATGGCAGAAATGAACTCGTCAACAACTGTGATTTGCATGAAATGTTCCGAAGGTTATCTGCATTTCGAAGGTTATACGAGGTAGTATCGCCAACTCTTGTTGGAATTAGTGAAGTTAGATATGCTGGTGCAAGGGAGTGAAACATCTTGTAAAATAGGATAAGTTTATGTTTACGTCGCCTTTCTTTGAGTGGTTCGATTCCAGTTTCAACATAAAGATTGGTTAGAGATACTAGTCGAGTTGCCCCCGATATAATTCTGGCCGCCTCATGTTGTTACTTTTTGTTGTTGTTGTTGTTGTTGTTGTTGTTGTTGTTGTTGCTGTTTTATGGGGGGAGAATAATTAGTGTTGTGGACGTAGGCGCCGGTATCAATATTATACAAACTGTATGGCCGCTCAGTATTTAAACATCCTATTTTGAAACGGTTGCAGTGTGTACCAATTACCGCTCGCTGGGGAAATGTTTTGTAACACTCTATGTTTGCAGATTGATGTTAATAAATGCATCCACTCACCCTTTGCACGATTGGCAATATAGAATGTGAAACTTCTTTTCTCACTTTCGTCATCTGTTCTTCAACTTTTACGTGTTTTGATTCCTGTTAATTTAGATAAAGTCCTTTTTTGTTTATCACGTGATGCAAATATTCAAAATTCATTGAAAATGTGTTTAGCCAAACACTCTTTAAACATATTGTCCTAATAGAATAACAGTTGTTTAACACAGTTGTGCCAGTGTTTACACATTATTTAAGTGAATTACAAAGTTTTAATGCTGTAATAACCATAGTGCATTTTCAGTCATTTGAACATGATACAGTGTACTTACAGCTTCCTTATCGTTTTCCGGTTCGTTTTTATCAACGTAACTTTGTCTGCTAGGTTCCCATCTTTTTTGAAGCTGCATGTCTTCTATAGTCGACTGCTCTTTACAATATTTTGCAAGCTTCAATTGAAAAAGGAAAACATACGAGTAGAAGTAGTAGTAGTAGTAGTAGTAGTTGTAGTAGTAGTAGTAGTAGTAGTAGTAGTAGTAGTGGTAGTGGTAGTGGTAGTGGTAGTAGTAGTAGTAGTAGTAGTAGTAGGAGGAGGAGGAGTAGTAGTAGTAGTAGTAGTAGTAGTAGTAGGAGGAGAAGGAGTAGTAGTAGTAGTAGTAGTAGTAGTAGTAGTAGTAGTAGTAGTAGTAGTAGTAGTAGTAGTAGTAGTAGTAGTAGTAGTAGTAGTAGTAGTAGTAGTAGTAGTAGTAGTAGTAGTAGTAGTAGTAGTAGTAGTAGTAGTAGTAGTAGTAGATGTAGTGTAGAAGAAGTAGTAGTAGTAGTAGGAGGAGGAGGAGGAGGAGTAGTAGTAGTAGTAGTAGTAGGAGGAGGAGGAGGAGGAGGAGTAGTAGTGGTAGTGGTAGTGGTAGTGGTAGTGGTAGTAGTAGTAGTAGTAGTAGTAGAAGGTAGTAGTAGTAGTAGTAGTAGTAGTAGTAGTAGTAGAAGAAGTAGTAGTAGTAGTAGGAGGAGTAGTAGTAGTAGTAGTAGTAGTAGTAGTAGTAGTAGTAGTAGTAGTAGTAGTAGTAGTAGTAGTAGTAGTAGTAGTAGTAGTAGTAGTAGAAGTAGTAGTAGTAGAAGAAGTAGTAGTAGTAGTAGTAGTAGGAGGAGGAGGAGGAGGAGGAGGAGGAGTAGTAGTAGTAGTAGTAGTGGTGGTGGTGGTGGTGGTGGTGGTGGTGGTGGTGGTGGTGGTGGTGGTTGTGGTGGTGGTGGTGGTGGTGGTGGTGGTGGTGGTGGTGGTGGTGGTGGTGGTGGTGGAGGAGGAGGAGGAGGAGAAGGAGGAGGAGTAGTAGTAGTAGTAGTAGTAGTAGTAGTAGTAGAAGTAGTAGTAGTAGTAGTAGTAGGAGGAGGAGGAGGAGGAGGAGGAGGGGGAGGAGGAGGAGTAGTGGTAGTGGTAGTGGTAGTGGTAGTGGTAGTAGTGGTAGTAGTAGTAGTAGTAGTAGTAGTAGTAGTAGTAGTAGTAGTAGTAGAAGTAGCAGCAGTAGTAGTTTTAGTAGTAGTATTTTATTTTGTATTTGTATATGCACAACGCTCTGTTTAATGTACTTGAATTTGCATACCTGTTTACGGGACATCGTCAGATGAACAGGAACGTCCTATAAAGCAAATTCATTGTATAAAATTAGTCGTCATACAACCTTGGAAAATAGGTGGATAATAAAGAAAGTTGCAGGAATAAAGTTTAAACAACTGATTCTATGTAAAACTATTTAAAGAGATTACATAAAAAGAGAATGTCATATTACTCGTTGATCCGTGTGATCACTTTGTATGTTTGCATAGAGCCCGTATTCAATTTGACTAAGGGTTTAATGCAATGTTTCTGTACGCAAGCAAGCAAAGAGTCATTTTTAATTTTGCACAGTATTGCGGAAGTAGATTCGTGCTTGCGCTTTATGACAGTTTGGTACGGAAGCAGATAACAGTGTGTGATACGACACTTCTGAACGCTTTTCCATATGCCAGGTAAGTTATATAATATTTCAACGGGGGAATGAACAGGCAAACAAATCAATGCATGTCGTATTACCTTGAGCACTGCAGACTTCCGGTATTCATCAAACAGTAGGTTAACAGCATCATCTGTTTTCTTAAGCATCTGTTTGGCTTTCTTCTCGCAAAACTCAAATACATTCTAATGAAGGGAAAATTGTAATTAACTATAAGATAAATAATTCTATCTGGAAACTTTGTAATACGAAAATTGTAAGCATACTAGTTCGGTAATAGTTATACAAAAATATTTTTCATTTTAACTGTTTGTATGAAGAAAAAATATGAAAAATTTATGAAGTTTTAATTAATGGCGTTCGTTATTAACTATGCACATTTAGCGCAACGTTTTATTGATTGAATGATGAATGAGGGAATGACACATCAAGAAATGGGGAAAACCGAACTCGTACCAATAACGTGAGGTACAGTGTCTCAATCGCTTCATCCTCAGTGTAGCCACTTTCGGTCAAACAGTCAAACGCGTCGGTCCACTCGTTGTCATAAAGTTCACTGTACTTTTCACCAAGTTTCAAAGGTCTGTTCGGATCGCTAAGATCTGTAATATTGGGGTTGTCTGTCGTCAGTCTATCTCCTGCAATCTTACTCAATCTACAAAGATGAATATTTAAATAAAAACAAATTCTGATTAACACAGCACAAACAATTAAAAATATTATTGTATTTGCATAACATTAACCTGTTTAACATTTTATTCCAAAAGTTATATTCTTATCTCATACAATTTATGATATCGATTATATTCCAAACATAACACTCTTGATTAAAATTCGTTTTACAGTCAATTCAATGTCAGATTTGAAGCATAGAAATGCAATTTGAGAATGCCCTCCTACGGGATGAAAATATACACAAAAGGATTGTATTTTCATCGAATGTGCTTATTGACATCAATGGTTTGCGCAACACTGTGACAAAGCCCTCTACCATCGGCTTAATCAGTGTTCTTTTTAAGAGTCAATAAGCGGTGTTCAAGGACCCCGAAGGAACAGAATACAAGGACTTCAATGACCAATATCAAACCTTGTCAATAGTTCCTCGTTTTCGCCTTTAAACTGCTCAAGTTCTGCCTTTAACTGATCATTTGCTGTGAGTAACCGACTTGTTTTGTCTTTCTCATTCTCAAGTCGTTCCCGGAGGTCACACATTTTGTGACTTATCACATTGTACGCATCTGACGTCTCTTTTTCCGAAGCCATGTACTCTAGGGAGGCATTGTCATCAATAGATGCAGAATTTGGGAGTTCTGTTATTGCTATGTCCTGTCCAATATTAACGTAACCAGATTCAGTGTTAGTTTGCCTTTTTAACGTTGGCGGTTGGTCATTGTATGTGGACTGAAAACTTTCGTTCTGAAAGACCACGTCTTGTGTTGACGTCACAGATCTTTCTTGAAAATCTGGAGGAATCTGAAAAAGAGTAGTGAATCATACTAGTGATATTACTTAACAACTACACAATAAATAATTATTAGGAAATTAGTTTCTGTATTAACATGAGCATGATGCGGAATTTGAAAACAAATCTGTAACGCGTTCATCATTGTCCAAACCAGATGATAGCACATTTTCCGGGCCAAGAGTTTTGTAAATGGAGGACTTTGATTAATAAACATATTTTGAATCCAATAAATGAAAAGCGCTTCTCTGTTTATTAGTTTGGGTTCATACGAGTAGCATGAGAACAGTAAGATTGAAGGAGGTCATTAAACGGACGTAGTAACATGAATAACGGATAACATGAACGTTAGAATCTTTATGACGTAAGTTTTAAAGCTTTGAACAAACCATTAACATGACAAGCAAATGTAACGGTCCGCTGTAGGCGGATGTGCGTTCATAATGTTCCGTATAAAACGGAAGTGCGTTCGTAGTACGTATGTCAACTTGGTAATATGCAAATGAGCAAAGCCCGGGCTATGTGAGAATAGAGAAGTTAGTGTATATAAAGACCAGTTGACCCCTTCAGGGTCGTGCATGCCTTTCCCTGAAGGGATCTGTTGGTGTTTGTTTCATTATGCCAGAAAGCTCTGCTATCTGGTGTTTGTTCGACGTTACACTTTACAAATGGTGGCAGCGGTGGGATAATGACAACTGCCACTCGGGACGAGTCTTCTCGGAGGGGAAAGTCGCTGTAGGCGGATGTGCGTCATAATGTTCCATAAAAAACGGAAGTACGTTCGTAGTACGTATGTCAGCTTGGTAATATGCAAATTAGCAAAGCCTATGTGAGAATAGAGAAGTTTGTGTATATAAAGACCAGTTGACCCCTTCAGGGTCGAGCATGCTTTTCCCTGAAGGGATCTGTTGGTGTTTGTTTCACGGTCGCACGTTACACAAATATCTTTATGTTTTCAATAGGGATGTGGGGCGCTAAAAAAATGAGCTTTTTAGAGTACAAAATGGCATTGCGATCGATATTGTTACTCATTTACGAGTACTTTTTAGTTTACAAACTAAAGTAACACTGAACGAATGACACCCAACATAACATGATTAGAAACTCAGACTTCGTGTATTTATTAAATTACCAGTTTCAATAATACATGTTGGAACAGTCAATAAAAAAAAACTTGTTGGCTTTACTGATTTAAAACAATCATGGATCCTCAGTCTAGGATATGTCCCCTAAACGTTCTTGATAAAGAATAAACATACCTGCTTGTTTTGATTATAAATTTTGGGGAACCGCCATGACATTGTCAGTGAAAACTCATTAATAAAGGCCTGACATGAAAGTGCATGCTCTATAGTCTGCATAAATACCTTTTTGGGAAACGCGTGACACAAGACGCTATGGCGTACGGTTGATATTTGGGTTATTTTTATCTAAGTCAAGAAATGTTGGCTGTGGCAAATACACAGCTTCACATGCTGCTTAACGTTATTGTAAAGTATTATCACTTTGGCTAGTAAACTTCTCGGTCTACGCTCAAAGAAATATGTTATGGATGGACCAACCATGCCAAAAGCAGTATGTTTCACTTCAGTCAAAGGATAGATATAATAACGCCTAATGACTAAACATTACATTTGCTATTGTAAATCCGAGTAATACTATCACTTTCTGAACACCAGTATTAGCATTTTCTTTTTGAGAATTATCTTTTTGCGATATGGTCTCCTACACAGTATAAAAGCAAGTGAATACCGGTACCTTCTGTAATAAATCATCAGCCGCAACCTTCATTTGTGTATACACATACTTTATTATATCTTCCTTCGTTGTTGTATCAAATTGTCCTCTAATTTTAACAATTTTCTTTTGCCAAAATGTTATTTGTTCTTCAAATTGGTTTAAAAGGTCATCAGCTTCACGTTCGAGTCCTCGTTTATAATTCCGGGTTTTGTTTCCAGTTTTCGGAACATTTGCAACACGGCTACTTCCATTGTTTCCCATGATGTGAATATCAATGATTCTTATATTTTTCAAACCATTATTTATGCATATATATTTATATACCACATACTTTATCTTGTATTGTAGTTTGGCCGCACGTGAATAACGCCGTCTGTTATAAACTTCCCTCTTCCTGATATATAATCCCCAAAACACCTATGTTATCAAATCTAATACCTGAATTGATTTACATCGTGATTATGATTATGCTTATTCCAAATTCATTCTATATCACATGAGGGAAATACACAACACTGTTTTTTGAAATTTGATCGAGTGAAAATTAAAAGTTCAATCAAACATGTGTACACTTAAGTTTGTAGCATATTCCTAATTGCGTATCATGTTTGTGTCTGGGTTAAACCTAAATGTTTTACATTGGCAGGAAGTAAAAACAAATAATAATACGACTGCTTCCTTTTATCTAGAGCGACTTAACTACTCGTTTAAATGAGATAATGAAGTCGTTTAAATCAGTTCGTGCTCGTTTCAACAAGAAACGTAAGTCGTTTTAACGAGATAAAAAATGTCAGTTCAATGACAACGTAGCTATTTTAAATGTTGGTTTGATTTTCCATGTGACGGCTTTATCATAAAACACTTGCAAATCTTGAATGCTTCTACACAGAGCAGTTGTGGAATATCATTTTAAAGAGGAAGTTTTTCATTAAACCTAGTTCTGTTAAGTTTATTATAAACTTGAAAAAAAACTTGACCGAGCCCTCAACCTATCCTAGTTTATGTTGTGTAAAAATGGCCAAAAAAGGGTTTATTTCACATTTTACACGCAACCAAAGAGCAAATTGCCGATAAATGGTATTTTTTCCGGTTATAGATATTTTTCAAAGAAATAAAAATGATGGTTTATTGTTTCATACAGTAATAAACAATTTGATATTGTTCACTGGTTATTTTTTTTAACTTTAATACGCTCCCATTTCCAAACAAACGTCAGCGCACACAAGGCTGGAACGAAATTTCAACGACGTCATTTCCGAAATGAAGTTATGGTCGCATACAAAAACAGTTTCTTCTGAAAACTACAACAAAACAAGTGCAATACATAAAGAAAGTTAATGTCAAATCAAACGCCATTAAGAGCACTGCAATTTCCTTAACACACATTGATAATAAGGTATTGCTGAATGCTGTGTTTGTAAAAAGCCTATATTAAAATTTTATTATCTAACAACATTCTAAAGACAGCCCTTTCTCTGTGACCTGTTTTAAAACGTCATCAAGACGAGAACTCATCTCAGACGTTAACGCCTCTCGCCAATTTCCAAGTTTACCTGCAAAACACAGACATTGTAAATATATCACATTCAGGCTATAGAATGGGTAAAGAATAGCACATTAAACTCTCTCTAATGCCTTATTTGTTTTGTATTTCTTGGAAGGGTTTTAGATGCAGAGAAAGAATATGTATAAAATATACCAAAACTAAAACAAACAAGCGTTTGTGGTCTTGAAACAGTGTAAAGCATGGAACTTGCGTAGGATTTCAGTGGGAAAAGAACAAAAAACACTACAATGTATTTGAATGTCTATCATACATTTCCTGTCATTTATTTTACATAGAAGTATTCTTCAAGAAATATCCTTCAAACGATACCAACCTGTCATAGGGTTACCACGCATCAAAGATACTTGGTAACTATACGTTTGAATCTTCCTATATTTTCTATGTAAACTATTTCAGTAGTAATTAAACTATAGTGTGGTAAAAGGTTAGTTAAATCGGCATATATCAGTTTTCTGGCTTAGAATAACACTTTCTAACAGTAGGATAAAACAAACTTTAAATGGGCGACAAACTAAAAGAAACATTAATTGAGATAATGTGTTCAAAAGCAAGTGCACCTTTGTTGATGAAACCACCATAACCATCTTTCATTTCACTTCCAGCCAAATGTTCCAAATTAAGCGTCTGGTTCTTTCGCATGCTTGCAGTAGAGTAATAAATTATACACTGTTTTCTCCATAAGAACCATATTTGTAAAATTAACAGCACCTAGCCATTTTTTTCGAAATAGTTTTCAGTAAGGTTAAGGTAGTTCGCGTAGAGTTTTGTTTCCGCAAGTAGTATGCATAACCAGCATAATGTTCAATAAATGATAAACATAGCAACTTTTGTATTAATTCCAAAAGCGTTTATATTTTATATTACTTCAAGTGCAAAACATACTCGATAGCGCCACCACTAGGGCAACAGCGCCACCACTTTTATAAATATGTGCATTTTTCCTTTTTAAGAAGTGCTTATCAGTTTTGTTGTGTTCCGGCATAGGTACTATACATAACAGTTATGTTTGCATGCGTGAGAATGTTCTTACGGGGTGTGTAAGCACCGAAATGTACTTGCTATGCAATCAGATCACAAAATATTCACAAGTCCGATTAGGGAGAAAAGCTCCTGACACCACAGTTGGCACACTATTGAAACGAAATAGTAACCAGCCTAAAGTAGAAGTGTTCTTACACGGTACCACATTCTCCGATTTTCAAAATATGTCCGTTAAATGAAATAATCAAATAAAATGTAAATCATACTTACGTTTGTTCATGTAAACATAGGGCACAGTTCCATCACGGAAGTGTCGACAGCTCTTTTTCTTTGCACCACCGTAAAGTGGTGGAGATGGCGTTTAGAGGCCGTGGTTCATGAAATCCTCAAAGAATTCTGCCAGTGATATATAACTCCAGTCGAACCATTGCATCAGCTTGTACCAGGACAAAACAACGTTGTTAGGGTTCCGACACACGTACAGCATCTGAAAACTTGTCATGCAAGGTAGAATATACCGATGTCGTCCGAAATTTGGTTGAAATTTTATGATGAACGTCTAACTCTAACCTAAATCATGAACAGTAAAATAATATTTTAAAGTTTCGGATTCATCCTTGGAAATTG
This sequence comes from Mya arenaria, assembly GCF_026914265.1. Classification (NCBI taxonomy): domain Eukaryota; kingdom Metazoa; phylum Mollusca; class Bivalvia; order Myida; family Myidae; genus Mya; species Mya arenaria. The sequence continues at coordinate 15,113,825 of NC_069124.1, read as the reverse complement.
TAAACACTGTAAAATATAAAAAGATTCGAAAGATTAGTGTCAGTCTGAATCAGCAATTACAAATATACCATGTATATAAAAAAATAACATAAGATTTGGTCCAAATCCGGAAAATATACAGCTTGGGGGACAGGTACCCTTCGTTTTCCGCTTTGTAACTGTTTTGGCAGAAACTTGTACTGCAGATGGGACTTGAACAACCTGAGGCTCCCTGCGTTCTTTAATGCGTCCATGCCTGCAAATCAAAATTGCAAGTTTTTTTAAAAAAAAATGTTAAATAATACCTTGTTACGTTTGCCCCTTGATGACTCGATGTCAATTTTTTGCAACCTGTTGCAATTTGTCAAAATGCTCGAATAAGCATATCCTATATTAGACATTATTTTGCTGATAGTTTATATAGTTTAGTCTTCAATGAAATGGAAATGTAGCTCGTAGAATATCAATTAAAATGAAAACAATGCAAAATGTCGATATTTTAATTTAAATATGTGTATGCGTGTTTGTCGTTTAAGATATTGTAAAGGTCTACCCGCGCTCATTGGATGCATAATGGCTTAGTCCCGCCATGTGTGCCATCGCGACTTTAAGCGTAATAAACTGTTTACTTCCGAGTAACAATCAAGCCTAAGACAGACTTTGTAATTCAAGAAAGAATCCCACCAGAGTTATCTTAAATGTGTTGGTATAAATTAACTCGCTAAAAATGCCTTTGATTTCCAAGTCCATTATATCAAATAAAATCAAAACTTCAAAAAAAGACTGATTCGTTTGTTTTGGGGTTTAATGTATAGGCCATGTGTGGTTATATTCAAATGTATTTCACTCAAATTCTGCTACGGATCCACTTACGCCCACTACTAAAAGATATTCATATAGGGAACCACTGTATGCAGATATTATGATAGAAACCTGTTGCATTCGGGACGGTTTCATTCAATCGTTCAATGTTGTTTCGTTACATATCAACATGAAACAGAAATTAAATCATTCGTATATATAATTATACATGTAAATAAGTATCTTCCATGGCCGTGAGTGTAAGATAGGTTCATTCCGACCTGAGCGTTGGGTGTTTTGCGGAAACGAGGTTAACCGAGTTTCCCTAAAACACCCTGGGCGAGGGTCGGGATGAACCTATCTTACACGAGCGGCTATGGTAGATGCTTTTTCTCCCACCTCAGTTAAACAAAACTAAGTAAAAATGTATTTTTTTTTGCTGGAACTCTTTTGTGCTTAGTGAAAATAATTGCGTATGGATATGCGATAATTCGTGGTTGTCATGGATATGCGCGCAGTGATTTCGATTATGTGAATAGTCAAACCGGTCTTCAAATAGTTCTAAGGAGAGTGAAGCATTATTTCTTGAAAGGTGCGTGAAAACTGACATTTGAAGCGAGAAATAATTATTTAGCGTTCTTAATATTGCCACAAAACAAGGTTTCCATGATGCTACAGACGACAGTCTTTAAAAACTATAAAAAAGGAGTTCCATACGGGCATTTTATCTTCGCCCGTGGGCAAGATGAGAATTTCTAGCATGGTTAAATTATTGAATCTACTTATCTGAGGTGGGAGAATTAGATTTCTAGCTAGTCATGTATACGTCTAGTTTTCGGTTGTCTTTATACCATCTGTTTTGAAACAATGCTAATTAACAGAAAGACAATACTTACTGTTACAACTACGATTAATAATCAGCAGCGAAGCATATATATATATATGGTTAAAAAGTCAACGTCCGATCAGATCTTCATCGACTCAGATAACGAATAGTAAGCAACGGTGCAACGTGCTAAACGGTATGTAAAAGGACCTTGCACATAATTAGTGTATAAATGAACGGTATGTCAAAGGCCCTTGCACATAATTAGTGTATAAATGAACGGTATGTCAAAGGCCCTTGCACATAATTAGTGTATAAATGAACGGTATGTAAAAGGACCTTGCACATAATTAGTGTATAAATGAACGGTATGTAAAAGGACCTTGCACATAATTAGTGTATAAATGAACGGTATTTAAAAGGACCTTGCACATAATTAGTGTATAAATGAACGGTATGTAAAAGGACCTTGCACATAATTAGTGTATAAATGAACGGTATGTAAAAGGACCTTGCACAAAATTAGGGTATAAATGAACGATATGTAAAAGGACCTTGCACATAATTAGTGTATAAATGAACGGTATGTAAAAGGACCTTGCGCATAATTAGTGTATAAATGAACGGTATGTAAGCAATTGTGATTGACATGCAGTGAGAAAAGTACTTGAGAAAAGTTTTCATAAACTACTCCTGAGGTCGCATATTTTGAACGAAGTCAAGGGAGACAAGCGTGACTGATTTAATGCATCACTTCGTTGCGGTTATGTACGACTTCCACAAAATATCAATAGTCTTAATAATAATGGCGATGTTATCCATTGGTGGCGGATACTGCAGCGACTGCGGCTGTTGCTGCAGCTGCTACTGCTCTTTTAATTTTAATTGTTGTTTTTGTTATAAATGTCGTTTACTCATATGTTTGTTTCTCCATTTATTGGCTGAAAGGTTACTGAAATTAAAGAAGAACTGTGAAGTTGTTTTTTAACTAAATTTTGCAAACAGAATTTAATTCAGAACTTATTTTCCGCGTGAATGGTGAAAATAACGGATTGTGATGTTAGAAAAGAGTTATTAAATGTGGAAACTTAAAAGAAAACCTATAAATCTATATATTATAACTTGATATAAGGTCTTGTGTACTTAAGCATACAGTTCAATCATTGATTATACTGAGTGACAGACTGGATCGATTGCACTATATATATTGAGAGATTATAAATGCCGCAGATCGATCAATACAGGAAATCAAGCATTGAAAATGTATGGAAAGAACTCGTCCTTAAACCGGCTTGTTTACTTTTATTTTCAATGGTGTGTTATGTATATTGGAATTTGACATTCAATTTTCTACATTTGGTGAACTATATGTATGCAGGTGAAAATATAGCAGATATTGAATTCAAAAACGTTACCAAAAAAAATCTTACTCGATGATAATGTTATCGTTTCAATACAAAATTGTTAATAACAAGTATGGAACTTTTCAAACTCTTATCACTAAAGATTCACCGTGGATAATGTGAAACAAATCAAATTTGAACAAGAATAAGTGTTCAAGTGTTTCCAAATACAATTTGCTACTCAATATACTAAATAAATGAAGCATACTTTCCTGTGTTTGAAACGTCGGTTATAGTTGACTCTTAACATCCACTATTTGGAGTCACTTTGAAAGACGAAACCTCCTGGACGGGCCATCCTGTGTACAGAAATGGCTGAGCGAGTGATCCGGAATGTTGAGAACGACTACCTGATGTGTAGTATCTGTCTGGGCCGGTACCGCGACCCCCGCCTCCTACCATGCGGCCACAGCTTCTGTCGTCAGTGTCTCGACGACCACATCCGGCAGACGATCACGAACCCCGCCGCCCCGCACTTCATGTGTCCCAATGACCGCACACAGGTAGTGCCCACATAAGTTACACTATTAATATGAAATACCAGTGCCAAATGTTTAGTTCACGAAACAACATCAGCAAGGCAGCAACTTTTGTACATAATTGCAGCCATTAATAACGTGTTTTATCTCATGCATAAACATGTGTAAAGTGAATACGTGTAAATGATATTTTTAAAGGTTTTTTTATTTCGTTGTATTAGTGGTTATCAATCGATTACGCCTTGCAGATAGGTCGACCGTCCGTTGGTGTTCCTCCGCGGAAATGGGCAGACGTTTTTCCGGTGGACACGTTTCTAAGCAGCCTGCTGAACGCCGTGATGATCCATGCTTCCGGGTCACAGAGCGGGGAGACCGGAAGTTCCGTCTGCAAACTACACAAGAACCGCGTGAAAGAGTTCTATTGTATGAACTGTAAGGAGACGGCATGCGCTCTGTGTATCGTGAAGAACCACAAAGGGACGCGGTGTGATTGCGTAAGTATTGACGAGGCAATAGACAAAATGCGACCAAGATTGGACTCCGTGAGAAACACGTTACAGAGGCAGATCCAAAACGCGCGCCAGTTTCAACGCGGTGACGAAGGCGGTGACGTCAGACTGACGGCGAGTAAGGAGCGCGTGCTCTCTGAGCTTGTTGATCTGGAAACCAAAATGACGTATTATTACAGAACCGCAAAGCAGCAGATTGAAGACATGAAGTTGACTGTCAGAGAAGCGGGGCAAACTATGGTGCAGGACAGCGCGCATGTGTCCGTGATGGTCACAAACATAAGTGACACTATTAAAACGTATGATGATACCTGCGACAGTGGTTCTGGAGTTGACATTTTGCAACTTTTGCCAAAAATAGAAGGTCAAGTCAAGGAATATGAGAACGCTCTTAAGACCTTATACGTTCAGCCGCCTGGTGTTGAGGTTAATTTTGTCGTAAATAAGCACACAGAGCGCATATTTGAAAACATCCCTTCACTTGGTTCTTTGGTAATACAAAGTCCAGACAAATATGGCCATCAAGGATATGTATTCCGTGGTCACCATGCCAACCATTCAGCGAGGGGTCAAGGTCAAGGTAATGCAAGAATGCTTATGCAAAGTTTATCTCTTGACTCACTGGAAACTGCCCGAAGTGCGCCGTCCCCTAGATCAACGAGCAGCAGCTCGTACAGACCAGAGTCAATGACCCCTAGAACTGGGCGATCTGATAATATTCAAACTAGACCAAAGGTCACGGTCAGTGTCAATACTGTTGATCAACAGAACACTTCCTGGCAACTAACAGGCATTGCGGTTGTTCAAGATTCTCTAATTATCACAGACGCACACAATAGTCAGGTTTTCAAGATCGACACAAGGCCGAACGGAAATCCTCCTGGTCTGCTGGCCATTGACTGTCCAGTGTGTGTGGCCCTTGGACATGGGGTCAGCGACGCCATGGTCACTCAACCGGAACATAAAAAATTGTCCCTTATTGAAACGACAGACGAATTGATCATAAAAGACACATATGAAACTGTAAAACCTTACGAGGGCATTGCTAGACTTCCGGACGGGAAGTACGCCGTATCTTGCTGCGTTGTTGACCGACAGTGCATTGACGTCATCGACGGCGACGCCTCAATTCTTCACACTATTGACAAAGACGACTCCGGAAACCTGCTCCTTAGTTGGCCGCGGTTTCTATCGGCAACTAATATCGGCGAAATACTAGTTTCCGATCGCGACAAGCGTTCTCTGCTTTGCTTTACACCAGAGCGGCGCGTCAAGTGGACGTTTCCAACGTCAGCGTCTCCATGGGGTGTCAGCTGCCATCCAAGCGGCGCCGTGTACATGTGCCTTGACAACAACGAGGTCCAGGTGCTTAGCGAGGATGGACGGCTGGTGGAGCGAGGTTTCGTGGGCCGCCGAGACGGCATCAGCGTATCGTACGCAATCCATGCCGCCGCAGACTTCATTGCAGTCACGGAGTGGGGGTCGAACCTCTTTTCTCCCAGTAGCCCGAGAGTCCACATGTTCGCGGTGTGATAAAAACCAGAATAAATGACTTCTTTCTTAATTCATACGATGATTTCAAAACGAGATTTAAAGGACATCGTAACAACTAACGCATCTTCCGATTGCATAAAATCAATAGGTTTGGTGAAAGGTTACACTAGATAAAGTTGAATTTGCACAATAAACCTTAAATTCAAGTTCTTACCCTCGCTCAGTATTTATTCCCATTTATTTCTAGAGCAAACACTATTGATGTGTTGTCGTATACGCCTGGTGGTAAGATAGCCATCGTTGTACAGAATAATGCTTGTCACCGGCTTTCCTTATTATTATAACCGCTTATTCATTAAATCAAGAATGTTGAAAAAATTATAACATTGAGTCAACAGAAATTGTCTTTCAATCAGTTTCACTGGAATGCTACAGTGTAAGATTTCCATCGACTTTTCACTTTATGAAATTTTGTAAATATATGCAGAAGAAGTCAATATGAATGTCTTAAATGCAGAAGTTAATATGAATGTCTTAAATGCAGAAGAAGTCAATATGAATGTCTTAAATGCAGAATAAGTCAATATGAATGTCTTAAATGCAGAAGAAGTCAATATGAATGTCTTCAATGCAGAAGAAGTCAATATGAATGTCTTAAATGCAGAAGAAGTCAATATGAATGTCTTAAATGCAGAAGTCAATGAATGTCTTAAATGCAGAAGTCAATATGAATGTCTTAAATGCAGAAGTCAATGAATGTCTTAAATGCAGAAGTCAATTTGAAAGTCTTAAATGCAGAAGTCAATATGAATGTCTTAAATGCAGAAGTCAATATGAATGTCTTCAATATGAATGTCTTAAATGCAGAAGTTAATATGAATGTCTTAAATGCAGAAGTCAATATGAATTCTTTCGATGCATAATAAGACAGGAACAGGAATTCATTACATGCACTATAATAAGTCAATAGCAAATGCACACTGATTTAATTCAATAGGATTTCACAATATATCAATAGGATATCATTAACATTTGCGGGTTACGATGAAGGTTGCCATAGAGACTGGCGTCCGCTTGTTAGCAGACATACGACTTCTAGTTGTGATGCATCAATATGCTAGTTTCAGTACGTTCCATTTATGTTTGAATACAGAACTATTTTCCTCCATCGTGCATTAGATCAATTCTAACATGGTGTCTACTGACAAGCAATACCCTTGTATTGAACGATGTATACATGTTGTTTTTAACTTACATACTGTTTCACCTTCTCATGCAAATCTGCAATGCCCCAATGTATAAAGTGCTCGTTTACTTGCCTTATGGATATAATATATAGATATGTCAAATTATTTTCTAAATATGGCTATTTGTTGTTTTCAACATGTACCGGTTTTCTTAATATTCGAATGGAAAAAATGCAGGGGTTTTCAATTTTAAAATACTACGTTACAAAGACATCTTAACATGACTTATAATAGGAACTATGTTCGTGCGAGAAAATATTTTCAACTAGACCATTTAAGTAACGTTACCCTCAATTTGTCTTTTCAGGGTAATAAAAATGTATTCATTTTAAGTATTCTGACAAATCATTGCGTTATAAGCCGCTATTTGCGTAAATGTATGTTAAAAAGGTAAAGTAAAAGATGTATGAGGTATCATGGACATTGGTCTTGCACTAATTCAACATAAGGAGATCGTCAAGCATTTCTATGGCAAGTTGGAAACGTTTTCAGGCATTCATGTTCAAAACATTGACCGTCAGACAGCGCCCCGAGCGGAACGTACAACGCATCGAGCAGAACGAACAACGCCCCGAGCAGAACGTACAACGCCCCGAGCTGAACGTACAACGACCCCAGCAGAACGTACACCGCCCCGAGCAGAACGTATAACGCCCCAAGCAGAACGTACAACGCCCCGAGCAGAACGTACAAGGCCCCGAGCAGAGCAAACACCACCCGAGCAGAACGTACACCGCCCCGAGCAGAACGAACAACGACCACAGCAGAACATACAACGACCCGAGCAGAACGAACAACGACCCGAGCAGAACGTATAATGCCCCGTGCAGAACGTACAACGCCCCGAGCAGAACGTTCAACGACCACAGAAGAACGAACAACGACCCGAGCAGAACGTATACCGCACCGAGCAGAACGTTCAACGACCACAGCAGAACGAACAACGACCCGAGCAGAACGTATACCGCACTGAGCAGAACGTACAACGCCCCGAGCAAAACGTACAAGGCCCCGAGCAGAACGTACACCGCCCCTAGCAGAACGTACACCGCCCCGAACAGAACGTACACCGCCTCGAGCAGAACGTACACCGCTTCGAGCAGAACGTAATACGCCGCGAGCAGAACGAACAACGACCACAGAAGAACGAACACCGACCCGAACAGAACGTACAACGCATCGAGCAGAACGTACACCGCCCCGAGAAGAACGTACAACGCCCCGAGCAGATCGTATAACGACTCAAGAAGCACGTACAACGCCCCGAGCAGATCGTAAAACGACTCAAGAAGAACGTACAACGCCCCGAGCAGAACGTTCAACGCCCCGAGCAAAACGTACAAGGCCCCGAGCAGAACGAACACCGCCCGAGCAGAACGTACAACGCCTCGAGCAAAACGTACACTACCCGAACAGAACGTACAACGCATCGAGCAGAACGTACACCGCCCCGAGAAGAACGAACAACGACCACAGCAGAACGTTCAACGACCCCAGCAGAACGTATACCGCACCGAGCAGAACGTACAAAACCCCGAGCAGAACGTATACCGCACCGAGCAGACCGTACAACGCCCCGAGTAGAACGTACAAGGCCCCGAGCAGAACGTACACCGCCCCTAGCAGAACGTACACCGCCCCGAGCAGAACGTACACCGCCTCGAGCAGAACGTACACCGCTTCGAGCAGAACGAAATACGCACCGAGCAGAACGAACAACGACCACAGCAGAACGTACAACGTCCCGAGCAGAATGTACACCGCCCCGAGCAAAACGTACACCGACCCGAACAGAACGTAAAACGACCCGAACAGAACGAACACCGCCCGAGCAGAACGTACAATGCACCGAGCAAAACGTACACCGACCCGAACAGAACGTACAACGCATCGAGCAGAACGTACACCGCCCCGAACAGAACGTACAACGCCCCGAGCAGAACGTACACCGCCCCGTGAAGAATGTACAACGCCCCGAGCAGATCGTATAACGACTCAAGAGAAACGTACAACGCCCCGAGCAGAACGTTCAACGATCCGAACAGAACGTACAACGCATCGAGCAGAACGTACACCGCCCCGAACAGAACGTACAACGCCCCGAGCAGAACGTTCAACGCCCCGAGCAAAACGTACAAGGCCCCGAGCAGAACGAACACCGCCCGAGCAGAACGTACAACGCCCCGAGCAAAACGTACACTACCCGAACAGAACGTACAACGCATCGAGCAGAACGTACACCACCCCGAGAAGAACGTACAACGACCACATAAGAACGTTCAACGACCCCAGCAGAACGTATACCGCACCTAGCAGAACGTACAACACCCCGAGCAGAACGTATACCGCACCGAGCAGACCGTACAACGCCCCGAGCAGAACGTACACCGCCCCTAGCAGAACGTACACCGCCCCGAGCAGAACGTACACCGCCTCGAGCAGAACGTACACCGCTTCGAGCAGAACGTAATACGCCCCGAGCAGAACGAACAACGACCACAGCAGAACGTACAACGTCCCGAGCAGAATGTACACCGCCCCGAGCAAAACGTACACCGACCCGAACAGAACGTCAAACGACCCGAACAGAACGAACACCGCCCGAGCAGAACGTACAACGCCCCGAGCAAAACGTACACCGACCCGAACAGAACGTACAACGCATCGAGCAGAACGTACACCGCCCCGTGAAGAATGTACAACGCCCCGAGCAGATCGAATAACGACTCAAGAAAAACGTACAACGCCCCGAGCAGATCGTATAACGACTCAAGAAGAACGTACAACGCCCCGAGCAGAACGTTCAACGACCCGAAAAGAACGTACAACGACCCGAGCACACCGTACAACGGCCCCGGTAGACCGTACAACGACCCGAGCAGAACGTACAACGACCCCATCATATCGTACAACGGCCCGAGCAGATCGAACAACGATCAGAGCAGATCGTATAACGCACCGAGCAGAACGTACAACGCTCCTTGCAGAACGTACAACGCCCCGAGCAGATCGTACAACGACCCAAGCAGATCGTACATCGACTCAAACAGAACGTACATCGCCCCTTGCAGAACGCAAAACGATCCGAGCAGATTGTACAACGACCCGAACAGAACGTACAACGCCCCGAGCAGAACGTACAACGACCCGAACAGAACGTACAACGACCCGAGCAGAACGCACCTACGATCCGAGCAGAACGTACAACGCCTCGAGCAGATTGTACAACGACCCGAACAGAACGTAAAACGACCCGAACAGAACGTACAACGCCCCGAGCAGATTGTACAACGACCCGAACAGAACGAACACCGCCCGAGCAGAACGTACAACGCCCCGAGCAAAACGTACACCGACCCGAACAGAACGTACAACGCCCCGAACAGATTGTACAACGACCCGAACAGAACGAACACCGCCCGAGCAGAACGTACAACGCCCCGAGCAAAACGTACACCGACCCGAACAGAACGTACAACGCATTGAGCAGAACGTACACCGCCCCGTGAAGAATGTACAACGCCCCGAGCAGATCGTATAACGACTCAAGAAGAACGTATAACGCCCCGAGCAGAACGTTCAACGACCCGAACAGAACGTACAACGACCCGAGCACACCGTACAACGGCCCCGGCAGATCGTATAACGCCCCGAGCAGAACGTACAACGCCCCTTGCAGAACGTACAACGCCCCGAGCAGATCGTACAACGACCCGAGCAGATCGTACATCGACTCAAACAGAACGTACATCGCCCCTTGCAGAACGCAAAACGATCCGACCAGAACGTACAACGACCCGAGCAGAACGTACAACGACCCGAACAGAACGTACAACGACCCGAGCAGAACGCACCTACGATCCGAGCAGAACGTACAACGCCCCTAGCAGATTGTACAACGACCCGAACAGAACGTAAAACGACCCGAGCAGATTGTACAACGACCCGAGCAGAACGTACAACGAACTTAGGAGATCGTCAAACGACCCGAACAGAACGTACAACGCCCCGAGCAGATTGTACAACGACCCGAACAGAACGCACAACGAACCGAGCAGATTGTACACCGATCCGAATAGAACGTACAACGACCCGAGCAAATCGTATAACGATCCGAGCAGAACGTACACCGCCCCGAGCAGAACGTACAAAGCCCCGAGCAGAACGTACATGTGGGGCAAAAACGTGTTTTATGTAAATCGACGTGTTATAAATCGTAAAATTAACGATTCGAATACGTTTAAATGATATTAATCGAACATCAGTCACCAGCAGTAGGTCCGTACAAAATGAGGATTCTCAGTTATGGCCCTTATGCAGATATACTTCCCCGAAGAAAATTGTAACAGTTTCTAGTCCGAAATGATGCATTTTGGGCGTATTTATTACTTTATTCCTCATTTATTGAAATAAAAAGTAAATTTGGACGATGTTAGTGGGTGGGTCGCCGGTTGCGCCCCTTTGGAACCGCAGGTATTACCTAGCTGATATTGAATATTAAACACACCGTGTCTTAATTCCGTATATGCTTGGATTAGCTATAAAGGAACATCACAACATATGGTTATCAGTATTATATTTTTACCATTTGTGTGGTTTTGATTTATTTTAAATCAAATTATTGTTGACTATTACGTGAAACTTAATGCTCTATCTTTTCTTGAAAACAGGTCGTACATAATATTTATTAAAGTGTTCACAACAATTTCATATTAATTATAGCAAGTAATAAACATCAGACATGAAAATTAACGTTTGTAACATAATGTTGTACAGTACATTGCCACATACGAAGTTTATGATGCGGCTCGCAATGCGTTCAACCTGCAACAACAAAAAAACTTCTCAATGGTTAACCAAATAAAATTAACATAATTATGTATGCATATTTTGTGAATAAAAAGATTGCGTAATAATAAGAACTGGATCAACCCTGCCAAAAGCGAGAGTTTCAAATAAAAATAAGATATATGAAAACTAGCAAACCGAAAAACACCGGTAAAAATACAAGTATACAAGTACGTATAACCGAACATTAAATAAGCAGATCTAAATTTAATTGTGACCATTACTTTAAAGCACATTTACAGAGCAACATTGTCGGTTTGCACGTTGACAGTGACGTCATCCGGATTGCGTACTTCTCCACTCTGTTGGTTATCACCATAATTGTATTGTTGTTGTTGTTGTTGTTGATTATGATGTTGATCACCATAATATTGTTGGTCATTGGCAGCATTATGATCAGAGTCATTTTGGTAATCTTGGTAACTAGCGTCGTGGGAAGGGTAACCGTTTTGGTCGACCGTTTCATCGCCAGTATAGTTCTCGTTTTGTCCATAGTTTTCTCCATATGCGTATTCTGTACCATGATTTTGTTCATAGTTTTGGTCTACAGGGTAATCGTTATAGTTTTCTCCCGCGTCTGCGTGGTAGCCATGCCCATCGCTGATAGGCAACTGTTCCTCTTGGTAGCCAGCGTCACCTGGATGCGCGCCATTATCGTAAGCAGGTGTCGTCTGTACTTCCTGGTTGTCGGGATAAACGTCAGATGAATCTCGAACTGAAGAGATTTGAGCCTCGGTTTGATTGTTAGTCTCGTTTTGGTTCATTGCGAAACATTCCGGGTCTTCATCCGGGTACATCTCACGAATAACGTCAAAATCGTCTTTATTTTGCGTACGCCCATTAACTTCTACGTCTCTTTCCTGTTTTTGAGATTCAGATCTAGGAAGTGAGAAAGACGCAAAACAGCTGCAGCATTCAAACAAATCCATACAACATCGTTTGCAGTTGTACACGGAACACTTACAACTTGGGCGGCAGGTTCGGAAATTATTCATGTCTGGATCCTCAACATATTTATTAAATTTCTTTAGTAACAATGGCATTCTGATGCCATCAATTATCCAGCCTATCAAGAGACACCCAAACGTGCAGGCATACAAAATCCCCCATTTCTTGTTTCCCAAGTAAAAATGATGCATTCCAAATATTCCAAACGGAAACCAAAACACGTAAGCTTCATCCAGGTACTTGTGTTTGTCCTCGTCTGCGTAGCGTTCATATAACACCGGAAGTCGTAACATATCAAAAAGCCAACCTATTCCAAATAGGCCTAAAGTTCCGACGTAGAATCCCCCATTTAGATAACGTTTAAGGTAAAAGTGGTGAGCACCAAAAATACCAAGAGGTGAAACACATAAAATGTACGCAGTGACCTTGGTTGTACCGTAGTCACTGGTAGGGTCGTTAGAGGCTTTAACAAGAGCTTTCATTCGGAACATATCCACAATCCATCCTATAGAAAAGATCCCTAATGTCAACGTATATGTTATTCCAAGTCCGTAGTTGCCTAGGTAATAATGGTGAGCCCCAAATAAACCAAATGGGGGCATGGCCATAATGTACGCGGTACCCACAGACTTTTTATCAAGCCCTGCCTTTCGCACGAGCTTTGGCATACGAAACAAGTCCATAAGCCATCCGATCCCAAAAATGCCACACGTAAACGTGTAAATAAGTCCCAACTGTACGTTCCCCAGATAGTAATGGTATGCTCCAAATATTCCAAGAGGGGATAACCCCAATACATAGGCGGTCGCAAGGGATTTCTCCTCCCTATGTTCATTGTGATCTTCGACGAGACTGCGCATGCGTATGAGGTCGACAATCCAGCCAACGGTGAAAACACCTAGAGTGCATGCGTACAAGATTCCCAAGTTCCGGTTTCCAAGGAAGAAATGGTGGCCACCTGGAAAGACAGAAATATATGTCAAAGGTTCTTTGATTTCCTTGACCTTTTTCTTGGCAATAACTGCATCCTATTGTCTTGTTACTATGTCATGCATTTCAGTTCGTATAGTAGTACAGTCGAACCCCGTTTCCTCGAACTCGTATGACTCGAATTCCTCGTTGGCTCGAACTAGATGTAGAGGACCGATTTCTTTATATTGGAGGTAAACATTCCCGCTTGGCTCGATTTTTTCGAGTCTCGAGGTATTTTCACCGGTCCCTGGAAGTTCGAGCCATCGGTGTTCTACTATATTTATATTATTTGATCAACTTTGAACAAAAGATAGATAATTTATAACTCAGCTACTGGAGTGATGCGGTTGGTTATTTAACTTTGCTCATATATATTATAAGATAAGACAAAAAAAAACATTCGGTTACGCTACGCTCATTTAACATTGGCATATGACAGTAATAATATGTAAAGACGGTTCAATTTCTGTTTCGTCTCATCAATAGGTCCGTGGTCTTATCGTATAAACATTCATTAAAGCAATTTTTTATCCTTGACACAACTGGTAGGCATTCAAGTTTAGTGATTCGTGTTTTATTGTAAAAAAGGAAAGTTTTATCTAAAAGCGTCTAAGTCTCATTTTAGAATGTACTTCAGACATTCAAATGTTGTCGAAAGATATTACAAACGGTAGAAGTGTTCTCGGACGTCCAACCCTTCCTGGCCAAAATGCCTTCACGTCGTAGTTTTAGGTTAAAATGAAAACACAAAGAAAGAATAGGTTTGTATAGAATGGAATCCAGAAATGCAACAATAACTATAGGTGTTATGACATAAACAACACAATACTCTATGTAGAGGGAATTTTTGTCTGTTTAAAATATGATCAAGTTGTGATTGAAAAGTTTGTTTACATTTTGATGTTGGAGTTTCTGGATACCTCCATTTGTAGTGTTTTCAAGGACAGTTTACTTTTTTGGTTTAATGATTTATGTGTTCTATTTAGTAGTCATATGCTTAAACGTACATGGAGTATTATGTTTTTTTAATCAGAAATGAGATGTTATTTCATTTTCTAAACAGTTTCCGGCTTGCAATACATGTCAAACTTGAGTTGTCTAAGGACCATATCTCTGGAGTGGCTGAAGTTACCTTGGTGGTAATCGAACTTAATCAGATATTACGCCCAACAACATATGAAATAAGTGGGGTGAAGTTTTGCGTTTTTGAAGGGTTCCGGTATACTCGAGTCGGAAAAGTTATTTCTACTATTACTAACAACCAGACAAAAATTCGTCATTCTTCATGAACTCGCGACTGACTACATTAGTATGAAATAATAAAGAACAGAGTTTTATGTGTTGATTAATCATTGCAGTAACTACAATATTGCATGTTTCGTGATAGAAAATTACTTGCCATGCACGAAATGATGTGTCATTACTACATAAAACATATAAACCAAAAGTACTTTCTTTTAAGAACATGATTTTAAAGTTGTCACAAACGGTAGCTAATTTACTTTTGTAACAAAAACATATGTATTAACACTAACATGGACACCCATATATTTCATTAATTTCAAAAGACATTTGCTGCTGTGATATTGTATATAAAAAGTATGTACGTAAACACAAAAACATCTAGGAAAGGTCACTATTCTGAATAGCCCATAAGACGTTGATACCATGCTGGTTGTGATGCGTACGGCAGTGGTTTATAAATGTTTGTACCTAGATGTATCTCACGAAGACCCGCATATATACGCAATAGTTTTCGGGAATCGAAATTGAAGTGATACAATATACATAATTTGATTTTGATAGGAACCAGTGTGGAACCCTAATCCAAAAGGGGCAGTAACCTGCTCAAATTGTATTTATTAAATGTTGTCCTTTGCCTTCGTCGTCGGATGCCCACAACTGACCAATTCCGTAACATCCATTGGAGGGGAATCCGACGACGGGTTGACTTTTAATTTAGTATAATAGTGTATTTGTTTTTATATTTTATCAAACACCAGTATTCCCGGTGAACAGATGATATATTACTTCGAAAAACCAACCTACAGTTTTAGCCAATGAAATTGCAGAAAGGCAATCATTTAGTATTGGGCTTCATCATTAAGAATTTCAACTTTCGCGGATATTTCAGTAAATGTCCGCCTACTGCCACTCATCCGATACACACTCCCTACGTCTAAGGTTTTGTTGACAATGCGTCAGCCAATGTGGTCGTATTCTACGACAGTTAGATTACTTGAAGTAACATTTTAATGATTAAGAAGGGCTCGTTCGCTACGCTCAGTCCTCCCATTCTAAATCATTAAAATGTTACTTCATGTCATCTACCTATTACTTAATAGTAAATAATAAATAGTAAATACACACCAAACAGGCCTGTAAGGAAGCAGACGATGTACCCATCGGAGACCATCCTCCTCTCAGCGCCGTGTCTGTTGGCGTGCTTGACCAGCCACCTCATCCGGACCAGGTCGTACAGATACCCGAGACCCAGTAATCCAAGCGTGCACGCGTACAAGATCCCCCAGCGTTTCCGGCCCAGGTAGAAGTGGTGGGCCCCAAACAATCCGAACGGGATTCCCAATATGTACGCTTCCGCTAGCCCCTTTTCGCCCATCGTTGCTTCTGATGCTGTTCCCTTGGGGCTGGATACGATCGGTCACTTCTGAGCTATTGGTACATTTGTTATAACAGCTGGTTACCCCACATTTACTTCATGTATAACTCCTGCGTAGATTCAAACACTTCATGAATTTGGAAAATGACATCAGTTTAAGCTCCATTTAAATTTCATGCAAATATGCGTGCTTTAAGTATAATATGAGTGCTATTTAAAAGATTAAATATCTGGCATCCGTGTTGTATACAGTACGATCCATACACTATCCACTGTACAGATGTTTACGAGTTATAAATGGAATGAAAAGATGTCGTATGTGCAGTATAATTCCTATCTATACAGCCATTGTATGCTTTTTGAAATACCTGTCTATATTTACTCTTTAAATCACCCCACCTTATAACACACGATATAACCATACTATTAAAACCTCCACAGAGCATGAAAATCCATACCACGCGCCATGAACCATTAAGTATTCATTTGGACATATCCTATTTATAACTGTTCACGTGATACAGGTAAGAACCTACTAAATCTTTTACATCGGACTTCTGCCGTATTTCGGGCCTTTTGCTATTAGGACACTTGTATTCTGTGAGAAAATATCATATTTGACCGATATTCGCTCATCTTTAACCCATGTTTGAACTTGTTTATTAAAATGAGGAAAACGCTGCAATTATCGTCTATACGATCACACCCATTTTTCGTCTAGGTATGTTCTTAAGATAACGCGCCCATCTATGTAGTACAATGGTATTTTGTTACCATATTTGCTTTATTCTTTTCTCGTTCAATACAATACAACGGTTTTTATACAGTGGAGTAGAGAATTACTTAAAACTACAAAGATATTAAAGATGCACTCTTACTCCCAAATAAGATTTACCACATTTAATAATATTGTGTTAATATTCCAAAAAAGATGAATACATGTCGAAAACAATGGTTCGTATTAAGGATACCAATTTTAATTTGAAAGAAATGAGCATAAAACACGGTATTTCTACCTTATGAGACTATAGTAGACCACAGTAAATCTTTAAGCATTCACCAATCTTTTTTTTTTTTTTTGCTTTCTGCTATTAAATACACGGTTACAATCTTGTTATAAGTAATTAATTAATATTTTCCATAAATGCATTATTTAGTAATTAGTTAAAGGTTTATCAGTCAAAATTAATGTTTGATATACATGTGTATGCATTGATTTTGAATAAGAGTGTCACTTAAAGGACAATCTTAATAAAAAGGGGTGGAGAACGTATTGAGCGTAAAAATTAAGCGTAAAACTTTCCTAATAAAGGCAGATGAGCCGTTTCGTTGAATGAAAATGTAGATTATACTAAAACATTGCTCTTCACAGTTATTTTATTCATCTTAAACTCATTTTATGTAAAACCAAGAGTCGCAACCCTAAGATGTAGTTGTGTCAATTTCGATCCTAGCCAGTTAATCGATGGACATAGATTAACCAATAGTCTAGATAGAGTTATGACACTTGGCACACGTTGGTAACAGGACCGCAATGCGAATCTCGTTGACCCGACATTTTGTCGGCTATGGGTAAATATCAGTGGATCAAACAATATTTTAAACCCATTTTTAACTACATGTATAATTTGGTCAAAATATATTAATTTAATTAAACGCTGTATTCTGCTAATCTTAAGACCCAGCAAATACCAGAATTGATAGTTCTAGATTTTATTAAAGAAAGTTTCAACAGCTCTCACAGCCAGTCAGCAACGACAGATGATGATGACAATCAAGTCATGATAAAATGGTCATTCAGGTCATGGCATGGTCATCTTCTAAATTAATCAGCAGAGCTCAAATTAACAATGAACTACTACAATATAAATAGGAAAGTCAAATTAGATATAAAAAAATGTTTGCACTTATCTTGAACACTTAAACAGACAATTATTGACACAAATAGTTTTATCTTTAACTTCCTTTTCCAAAAACAATTCATTCTATGCATGTGATGTTTTGTACGTACTTGAAATCAGTTATTTATCTTGTAGTGCAAACAAACATGTATTTGGGACATAAACTAGATTTAAATGAATCTGAATTGCACCTTGAATTATTGATAACAACTGCCCTTCACACTTTTCATTTTTCACAACTGGGGTTTTATTCACGAAATACTTGCTAACAAATTCAACTTATTGGAAAGTTGCCTTTTCCTATGATGAATTTAAAGAAACATAGTGTACACTAAAAATATGGTTATAAGTATTTTTTTGGAAAAGAACAGGGTATTTAAGATATTCAATATAAATCAATCAGATTTTTTTTTACTAAGTTGAAAATGTTCACTCAGGGGCTTTATGGATAAGTCCCCTTATGTGACCAACAGCAAACGTGCTGCAAAACATCCATTAGTTTTATAATAAACACTGTCTCCTTAGTAAAACATCACATTAATCTTAACCAATGTCTGGTTAATAATAAATTATCCTTACTTGCAAATGGTATGATTTGTGTGAAGTATTATATAAAATAAAACTTGTCTTTTGATAATTTTATTACTTTTTTGATCAGAATAAGACTATAAATAAAAATTGCAAAAATAGATTAAACAAAGACAACACAGAAACATAGCTGTGTGATTTACATTATTGCAAACATTTCCTTCCGAGCAACTGAACATGTGTACATGTGCTTTAAAACGAAGATATTTCATAAATATGATCCTTGACACATATAACAAATGTGTTCATACGTCTCTCTTTACATTATTTGATCAATACCTCAACTGATCCATTCACACTTACATGTTTGTTCAAGATTGATAGTATTTCCCTATTTGTTTAAACTGCTTTCAACTTGTTTCAATGTCATCATCTCATGCATTTTATATGCCAAAGATGTAAATAAAAACTTAAGACTTGAAAACCTAAATGTACATGTATACATGTAACTAAAATACCAGTAAAGAAAAAAAGAATCCAAGTATGGAAGCTTCAATAAAGCAATTCACATACAATAGCTACATGTACTTGGTATAATAAATAAATCTAGCCAATTCAATTGAACATTTCCTAGAAAAGAGTAATTTCTCAGTTTTATGTAAAGTGATTGTGTTTTTTTCAAAATTTGTTTAAATCAATTAAATAGCTGAAATTGTAAAATAATGTTCTGTAGCAATCTCTTACTGATTGTATTTAAACAATACTTTGAATGTAAAACTGTAGAGATTTTTCAAACACATAACTCAACCGGAACAATTGTACCTAATTAAATTGAGTATTGCTATCATACATATAGTTTAGTCATTAAACAGGCATAGAGACTAGGAAAATTGTCTCTTTAAGAAAAGAAAAACTGTCACAGCAATGTGACAAATGCACCTGGAAGGCCTCGATAGCCGTTAGTATTTGGGCTTGAGCCTTACATGGACAGATAGCCTTTAGTACATAACATGCTTATGACAACCTTCCCATGCAGTTTGGAAATATTGATTGCTAACAACTGTAAAGAGCAAAGTATGAACACGATGTTGATAAGTCACTGCAAGATGGAGTGGAAGTCAACACATGTCTTTTTTTGCAAGGATTCAATTCAACCATAGAAAAAAAATGGTTTTTAACTTTTATGTTCAAGAGAATGAAAAAAAATCTAGCACTGGATAGTTTTAAGTGAATGCTGAAGGTAAATGGTTTCATCATATTAACTGTATTGAATCCTGGTATCCACTGTCTTCAATATCCACTGGTAGTGTTCAAACTGCCTGCCAAGTTTGTGGACCTTTGGCCCCAGCCTTCTAGAGTCATTGAATGCAAAACAGATGTTTAAAGCTAAGGTCTCCTGACCTTTGACCCACTGACCTCAAAATCAATAGGGTTCATATGCTGGTCATGGCCAGTCTGCCTACTACGTTTGAGGTCCCTGTACCCAAGTGTTCAAAAATTATTGAAACCATGGGGAGAGACAGCCAATTACCATGTGCCTCCCATTTGAGCAAAAAAAGAAAAGATCGAAAACATTTTCAGCGAGAAATTGCACACCAAAAAAAGTTTTAGTATGAAAGAATTGATATGTTCTTTAATGTGCTTGCTAATTTCTATGAAAAGTTGAAAATACATTATTAAGTTAAATTGGCACATTTTTCCCCAGTCAGAAAGGTCCTGAACACTTTCCCAAAATGGTGGGAGAGCTTACTGCCTTGATGGACAAGATGAAAATGGACATACAATGGCACAGCCCCTGACGGTTCAAATCTGGCTGTGAAGTTGGAAACATACAGTATTTTTTTATGGCCTTAGTGATAAAAAATCATACATAACAATCAAAAACCATCTCTTTATGCCAGGATGTTCTCTGTATTTCAATGATTTGATTTATAACCACTTATAAAGGATGTATTTAACAAGTCAATTCAATAATTTTGAATAGTAAAGTAAACAAGAGCTGTCACAGAGACAGTGCGCTCGACTATCCTGCCACTTTTCAGTGTAAGGATTGAAAAGTTTTGACAAAACATGCATGGATCACTGTAAGATTAGATTTCAATGCAATACATGATGTGCAAAATCTTAACCAGAATTTCTTAGTCGAATAATAAAGGGCAATTATTTGCATTAAATGCAAACTAGAGTTATCTCACTTGGACATGTTGGTTAATTAAGTAGGTTGGATGGTTGAGTACCATTGTATGAAGTCTCAATGCAATACCTCAAGTTGTTGCTAAGATATAAACCTATGTGTGCTTGCACGCAAAACCTTAACCAGAATTTCTAAGTCGAATAATAAAGAGCAATTATTTGCATTAAATGCAAACTAAAGTTATCTAACTTGGTTAATTAAGTAGGTTGGATGGTTGAGTACCATTGTTTAAAGTCTCGATGCAATACCTCAAGTAGCTGCTGAGATATTAACCTATGTGTGCTTGCACGCAAAACCTTAACCAGAATTTCTAAGTCGAATAATAAAGAGCAATTATTTGCATTAAATGCAAACTAAAGTTATCTAACTTGGTTAATTAAGTAGGTTGGATGGTTGAGTACCATTGTTTAAAGTCTCGATGCAATACCTCAAGTAGCTGCTGAGATATTAACCTATGTGTGCTTACATGCAGAACCTTACCCAAGGTGTGAGGCCGACGCCGACGCCAGGGTGAGTAGTATAGCTCTCCTTAAACTTCGAATAGTCGAGCTAAAAACTATCGCAATATTTTAAATTCACCATTAGGATGTTATAAGTACTACCGGTATATTACAAAGTAAGCTTCATGGGGTGGTACATAAAAACTTTTCTAAAATGCTTCCACTTTGCTATCACTACCTTTATTATTATTTTTCTTTTATTTTTTCTCACAAGAAAAAGTTAAAAATGAAAAGCTTCATTTATTCAACAAATAATGAATTCTTGAATGGGGTGCATTATCCAATCCATTCCGTCACATGGCGGTAATCGATGGCCAATTTGAGTTAGGCAGTTTTCAATCTGAGTAACTGTTATAAGATAGTTAGGTTTATGTTAAAATACACATTCACATACCGAACGGTATATATACATGATAGGTTTAATTAGTATTAATATGGATGAAAAAAGACAACGACGACAAAACCTAACAACACAAGTACAAATCAATTGCAGCAGCCACCAGATTGTTTGGCCTTTTTACGAAGATCGACAGTGGTCCCATGTTGTTGCGTCTTTGCATCCAGCTGTTCTTCAAGTTCTTTTAACCTTTCTACTGCCGCCTTAAATGCATTGTCAACATTAGTAGCGTCTTTGGCACTGGTTTCGTAATATGGACACCTGCCATTCTGGTTACACCAGTCTCGAACCATTTCTTCGTTAACTACACGGTTTTCTATGTCTACCTTATTTCCAAGTATAACAAAAGGAAACATATTTCCGTCTTGTATATCTGCGTAGTACAAGAACTCTTTTTTCCACATGGACAAGTTTTTAAAACTCTGGATATCATCCACTGCGAATGTTAACAAACAGCAATCAGCCCCACGATAAAATGGCGTACGCAACGATTTAAAGCGTTCTTGCCCTGCGGTATCCCATATTTGCATGGTGTACGTCTCGTTATCAACCACCACATCTTTATTCAGAAATTCCACCCCTATTGTGTGGAAGGACTGAGCGTCAAACTTGTTGCTAACAAATCGGTTCATTAGCGAACTCTTGCCCACCCCTCCGTCGCCTAGCAGCACGACCTTTAGAAGTTTGGCCTTCCCCGACATTTCGTCAACCCACTGAAAGTATATATAAATACAAAGTAAGAAAATATAATATGACCATAATTACAAATCCGGCCCAATATTCAAGAAAAAATCCTAACGCTGCATGTGGTAGGTTCGTATTTTTGTGTCACATTGAATTTTGCTTTTGCTCTTTAAAGCTGCACTTTCACAGATTGACAGATTTGACATTTTGTTAAGCTTTTGTCTCAGAGTCAGCTTATTTTGGAATCAATGTCTTCAAAACAGCCATATAAGATACTTCCTACTCCTAGTTGAACAGATCTCAGTTGTTTGGAAAACTGCCGCAAATATCATTTGTCTTAAAGTGTAAGTAATGCTTTAAGTCATAAAACATTGATTTTATATGGAAAACTGCAATCTGATCTTTAATCAGCAGTCTTGTATCATTGGTTTCCAGACATTAACGAAAAAATGATTCATTCCAATACAAACAAGAGCTGTCACAGAGACAGCGCGCTCGACTATTCCGCTGCTTTTCGGTGTATGGATTGAAAAGTTTTGGCGAAACCTGCATGGATCACTGTTAGATTAGATTTCAATGCAATACATGATGTACTGAGATATTTACGTAAATTGAATGGAAAATATTTGAGGTGGTACGCAAACTTAAACATAAATTCTAAGTCGAAAAAGGCTCTATCAAAATGCTTGATAGAGTTACATCCTCCTGTGTACAGGTTGGGGGCATGATGGTGAACAAGTGTGCAAAGTTTCAAAGCCAGAGGTCAATGGACTTTGAAAATATTTGAGGTGGTACGCAAACTTTAACGTAAATTCTAGTAGAAGGGGCATATTTTTTTCAAAATCCTTGATAAGAGTTACCTCCTCATGTGTACAGGCTGGGGGCATGATGGTGAACAAGTGTGCAAAGTTTCAAAGCCAGATGTCAATGGACTTTGAAAATATTTGAGGTGGTACGCAAACTTTAACGTAAATTCTAAGTCGAAAAAGGGGCATAATTTTGTTGAAATGCTTGATAGAGTTACCTCCTCCTGTGTATAGGTTGGGGGCATGATGGTGAACAAGTGTAAAAAGTTTCAAAGCCATCTGTATATGGACTTTGAAAATATTTGAGGTGGTACGCAAACTTTAACGTAAATTCTAAGTCGAAAAAGGGGCATAATTTTGTTGAAATGCTTGATAGAGTTACCTCCTCCTGTGTATAGGTTGGGGGCATGATGGTGAACAAGTGTAAAAAGTTTCAAAGCCATCTGTATATGGACTTTGAAAATATTTGAGGTGGTACGCAAACTTTAACATAAATTCTAAGCAGAAGGGGCATAATTTTGATAGAGTTACCTCCTCCTGTGTACAGGGTGGGGGCATGATGGTGAACAAGTGTGCAAAGTTTCAAAGCCATATGTCAATATTTGAGGTGGTACACAAACTCTTACAAAAACTTTAACATAAGTGGTTATGCCGACGCCCGGGTGACTAGGATAGCTCTCCTTATTCTTTGGATAGTCGAGCTAAAAAGAAGAAAATGTCAAAACAATCAATCTCTGAGAGTGCACTTTTAAAATGCTGCTTTAGCTTATGTTTTTTTTCAATTATGATAGTATAATATATTGAGTATCTAATCTCTTTCAGAAATAAATGAACAGATTTGATCATTCCCATAATTTTTTCCAGAAATCTCTAGTTTCTGCTCACATATTATAAGAAGTAGTCAATCCAGTGAATTCCTTAAGGGCTATGCATTATGAGGCGAACACAGAATTTTTATGGGATATTATAAATGTAATTTAAGTCAGGCATGCTAACATTTTCACAGTAAAGCCAGTTCTTTTTAATAAAATCTGGCTGTTTAGATCCATATGATTCTAGTTTACACCAATATGCGTAATTTCTTCAAAACCTGTTAAGAAATGTCAAAATATAATAATTTACCAAATCTGATGAGTGTTAAATTTGTGACAATGTAATATGATAAATTTGTAATTAATTTGTTCGATGTGATATAATGTAATGAATGGTTCTATGGGTAATAAAACAAATTAAAACTCAAACAAACTTACCTTTGTTCAATACCTGATCAACTATTTTTCGTATTTAAAACAGTAATAAAATGTATACACCTTGAATCATTTATACTACACCCATTTTATACAAGCGAAAACTACTACCCTGAACCTCTTGATACGAATTACTCTAATCTTTGTAAATATATGATTATATCTCACTAATGATTGTCCATGTAATTACATATAAATATATATATACGTGAGCTATCATGATAAAACTCACACCCTAATTACAAACTACATGTACTAAATGATAATTACCCTGTATACTGATTTTGAAACTGACAGTACTGGTACATTTATCAGCAAGGCCATGCAAAACTGATAACATGTTCAGGGTCATCAGGCTGTAAAGGTTTTAAGCCTTCAGAATTAAAGAAAAAAAAAAATACATTTACTAAAATCTAAAATGAGCAGACATTTTCTACGGCTCAATAATTAAAATGACAATGCTAAGAGTACCAATATATTTAAATACAAGCGGAAATTCCTATGGACCTGGGAGCCATTTAGATAAAGATCTTAAAAGTTTTAGTCGCAAAATGACATTATCTTAGTGCCATTATTTTGCAACATATTTGTATAAATTGAGACTTAACCAATTTTTTAAAATTAACAGAAAGCGTCAAAAAAAAATCTGCTGTATTGCCATTTGTAAGATACAGTAATTGAAGTTAGGAGTCCACTTAATAAAATTGCCCCTAAGTTCTTTATGGTATATTGGGTATTTACTGTAACTGCTATCGTAGATATTTGTATATATAGATTTGTTGCAAAAAGAAAATTTGTATTTTCTATGGCACTTGAAGTAGGAACCTGACACAAAATAGTTTTTCAATTTGGTATGGCCTAATCTCAAAGTACAAAACTACTGTACGTGAGTGATTTAGTGTTGATAAAATGTTTTCACTAACCTCAATCTTACTGGCTGTCATTTTCCCAACTTTGCTCTTAATTCTGAACTGGCTCAATTTTGCATCCATTTTTCACCAAAAGTAAATGAAAACTAACAGAAGCAACAGTTACTTAAAGTAGATAAATAAGATTTGATTTTTTTCACAATTTGCTAAGAAACTTGATCGATATGTTATGACCCTCATTTGTCAACAATTACATCTATTACAATAAGTCTTTTGTTTTAAGACTTGCCCAAGGCATTTTAATCTGATGTGTATCGATTTCAAATCCATCATGAATGACAACTGTGATGAAAAGGACCTTACCTCAATAAAAAGTATTCATAATCCATTTAAATGACATGGACAGACAAAACCAGCAATCATGTACACCCTAACTGTTTCAGATCTATACAATCTGGGGTAATTTAAACCACAGTATTCAAAATCAAATTTTCAATGATTTACTAAAATGTGTTTACAACAATAATAATTATTATTATTAATTATTATTATTATTAATATTATTATTATTATTAATATCATTATAATCATTCAAAAATGGAACAAATTGTATATTTTTTAGAAGTATGAGGCAATAAATGTGTTATGGAAATGACTCGCACAGATCAGAAAAAGACTAAGTGAGTACCTGTTGAGTGCTGTTGAGTGACTTATCTAGGCCTGTCAACTCAGTAGGTACACATGAGCACCTGACTTGCAAGCAAAGGGTTCAATCCACTGACCAGTCACTTACTTTTTTAAGCCTGTGACAAGGGACTTCAGCTTTTAATCCTTTCAGGACGTGATAATTTGGTATTTATTTCTAAACTCCCAGCTTCTATGGAATTTCTGTCCTTGAAGAGTAGGTTTATATAGATGTCACTGTAATTATTGATAAACTTTGCCGACCATCACAGACCAATAAACCGTTCGGGCTACCATGTAAGGCCAAGATCAGCAGCTTCCACACAAATTTTAATGTTTGTTCCCATAAGCTTGTGTGTCTGTTTTGTATTCATCTTGGCATATATTAATACTTATTGCCGGAGTTCTTTCAAATAATTCTGTGATATATATATGAATATATATGTACCGACTGTGTCTCTAATAGTATATAATATTGTAATCTTTAGTCCCTCATTTGCTCCGGTGATGCTTTTTATAAGGTAATTATCTGTCTTTCAATTCTATTTGATGTATTACATATTGTTACATAATGTGTTACATAATATTATATATATTTTAAATGTTTGCTATGTCTGTTACCATGTAATATAAGTACAAGTCGGCTTTAAAAGCTCTTTAGAGCTTGTGTACTATATGTTGTAAACACGATTTTATAAATAAATATGACTTGACTTGACTTTTACCCTTAAGTCCCTAGATTTCCTTAAAAAAGGTTCTGGTAAGCCTTAAACATTGCAAGGTAGCATGGATTTAAATGTTTTGAAATTTGACTACATCACCTGAATGTGAGGAGAAACACATACAGGTGTTTTCATGAATGATAAGATATTAATAGACGAAATAATTTCCTCTCAACTGTTACTGATCAATGATTCCCATTGTATACTGGTATAGTTTCATTACCGTACCTGCAATCAGCGCTTGTATAGAGAATGCTGACACGAGTTACCATAATGAGATAAACGCTACTTATGTCAGCCGATCTGTTGTTTACTGCGACACTGGATTGTTTTTCTTCTATGGAGAGTGGAGTGTCTTTACTCCACCCACTTTTTTACCATTGATCTGCGATACATTCTAGTTCAATTTCAGGGTTTTATACACATTAGAAAAAACCGCTATCCATCAGTAAAACATATCAACTTAAATAATACCAACCTTACAAGTTTTGGAACCCGAAATGCCAAATCATTTGCACATTTCTCAATATTTTCGACTGTTTTTGAGTCTCGTATGACAAAAATGACGTCACACCCCCATGATCATGTGACTATCACATGAGACAATAGTACATAGAGCAATTTTCATAAACAAACGCACGTTTGATTGTTTTTGAGCGTGTTGTATATAGGTGATTGTTTAATAATAATTGAAATTCAAAGAGTTTGTAAATGGTTTTGGTGAAATAAAGTTGAAATTTAAAAAATACAATTATGTAAAGTAGAAATTATTAATAAAATTTTGGCCTGGGACGTTATTCTTCTGTCATAACTATGATTAGCTAAAGAACTTCAGCGAACACGTTATATATCACCTTTTTGGATGTGTTAATGCGTTGTAAACATCAAAAAAATAAATATCAACATTAAAGTTATGGAAGCCAGAACTAAACTATGATCATTTCAAAGTCTGCCCTGGGACTAATAACAAATCCTAATACCAGGTCTGCTCTATCACAAACCATAACAAGAGCTGTCACAGACTATTCCGCCGCTTTTCATTGTAAGAATTGTATAGTTTCAAACTTTGGGTGCAACATGCATGGATCACTGTATTAAGTCTCAATTCAACAAGAGATGTTTGTCAGACATTATGCCCCCGTGAGCGCCATGTTGTCAGGATTATATGGATAATTGAATGAGATATGCATGGACCGAAATGACAGCTGATTTGTCACTGACATTGGATGCCGTTGAGGCAGTTTTAAGATTATGACCATTCAAAGTTTGAGGATAGTGCGTTAATTATATATGACCATGGCCTTTGACTCGATGAGCTCAAAATCCATAGGAGTCACCAGCTGGTCACCAAAAACCTTAATGTCGAGTTTGAGGGCAATGGGTGCAGGCATTGTCTAGTTATCACACAGACAAGCTTTTTTCGTTCAAGGTCACTGTGACCTTGACCTTTGACCAGATGACCCCTAAAATCATAAGGGAAAAATGGGAAATATGTGGTGGTGTATGTGCAATTTTTTGTCTGGATGGGATCAGTAACACAAGTATAATCGTTTGATAAATGATTTTATTTTTTTTATTTCTGGTCCATTTTTCTGTAGTCAGAACTAAGCAACTTATACTGATATACACTTTAATAAAACTTTAAGTACCGGTATTATCATAGTTAAGTGATGGACATGCAGATTTTGTCCAGTATCCTTTAAGCGTTATTTGCCTGTTATTAATGAAAAAGCTAGTCTTGAGCCATAACTTTATGACTTATAAGCCATAGGCAAAATTTAATACAAAAAATAATATTTTTAAATGTGTATACTTATCAGGCTTTTCAACAGCTGATAATTGACAATCCTGCAATGCTGTTTAATACATATATTGCTAATGGGAAGTTTGCTCATTATTTGCTCGCAGTTGACAAGAGTGATGGCCAGTGAAACATGCTATAGCAATTTTATGGGTTGGTGCATCACAAAATAGCAAATACCAAAAGGTTCTGGTTGTATTGTAATATAGTATAATATGTGATTTAAAATCAAGCTAAAATCATGTTTTTATTAATCTCCAATATTATTAAGGGTTACTTTTAGACGAATTATGATATTTCATGACTTGATGAATAATCCTACATGTGTGATCATTAGGGAATTTACGGTATTTATGTGGTCATGATAACTGTTAACTGTTATTTCATGATGTCGGTCACCTTACCAGTCATGTGATTAAGATAAAGTTGTTGGTTCCCAAATAGGTTTTAATGTTTTTCTCATTAATATTCATTCTTTTTTTAGCAACCAATGATTATATGTTTTCCCGAGTTTTTAACCAATGAATGTTTTTTTTCCAAGCTTTTGGTGAGCCTCGGCCAATTAATGATTCACATGAACATTCTGATTTTAGTTTCTTGCGTGATAGTTCTAAATAATTTAATAATATTTCATTGGAAGGGAAAACATCAAATTTTAGGGCTTAAAATTAGCTCAGTTCATTAATAAGTATCTTATTATATAGAAAACATTTTGGATCAACTGAAAATAAAGAACTAAAACATTAATCACGCTTTATCTTTTTGGATCTGTAATGTTCGATTCAAAATAAAGATACAACAGTACGAAAGGTGAGAAATTTTCTAGACCTCGAAACTAAGCTGGCTTAAACTCGTGGAACTTCCTCTTCAACAAGAATCACTTGGGAATTTTTCTAGCAGTTTTCCCAGTTCTACAAGAGTTATGACCCCTGATTTAATAAAGAAAAAAAGGTCTTGGTGTACTCCTTATAAACATTCACTTTAATCGAAAAGTCGAGTTCTTCCATCAAAAGGCTATTAATATAAGACCTTGGATTGGGCACATGTTTAGTTTCTTATATCTCCATATAGATAACAATTTTACTTTTTCTGTCATGAATACCTTCTGTGGCACATAAATAAAGTACAAGGATCTAGTATTTGAACATGTATATTTATATCTGCTTTGTTTAACAATCAGTTTTAGGTTCGCCTTCTTGGCATTATCTGCATTTGGTGATTTGTAGTATGTATTACAAATCCCTATCAGTAGAAGAAACATGTTATTATTTTAGAAGAAATATACCTATGGAGACAGATTCTTATTTATTGTTAACGCAATATCAAATATTTAGCAGTGTGCATATATGTGACATAACCTCAAAAAGATAATAAGATAAACATAAAAAAGCAGCCCAGTTATTGCTTGTGAATTAAGATTCATGGGTTGCAATTTTTTTCCAAAGAACATGTATTGCGTGTTTAAAGTCTTTTTGTGTAATTCTTCAAATATGTACAATATTCCTACTGCTTTATTTACTGGTTTAAAGTAGGTACATCCACTATGTATAAATGCTTTGCACATGTTAATGAATAGCACTTGTCCATAACATCTTGACTGAAGTCCAACTGACCAAACATAGCAGGCATTTTCATCCTGCTGATTGGTCAAATCATTCTTGATCACCCTGCTGATTGGTCCATTGGCTCTATATCTGCAGACTGATTTCTTCTCTTGTGCTCATTGATGCTGGTCTGAAAATTGACAGGACATATTCTGATTTAATCATTACGAAAGCCTTTGATGAAAATACTGCCAAATTTCCATTAAGTCATTAGTTCATTTTATTAAGTAATTTGTTTAGCAGTTTGAGCATGCACGCTTGCTAGTATAGAGGCATTTGCACCAAACCCCTTAACTTATTATATATTTATTCTTTACTAAACAATTCATTCGGCAGCCAGGATGTGTCCGGCTTGTACCAAATTAATACTTGAGTATTGATCACCTTATTCATGAATTCTGTTTTTTTAAGTTAACATTAACTGTAAACCTTAATCACGGTATTAAATGTGTATTATGAACTAATCTTTACTGAATAAACAAGTGTCAAAGGGTACCTCAAATGTCCTAAGAACGTGTTCACACACTGAATTCAAATCCTTCATTCCCTTCTTCAGAACATCTTTGGCAGGTGTTCCTGTGGAAAAAACATAGCATTTAATCTATAGGGTGTCATCTTCAATTAACCTAAATTCAAACTCGGTAAAAAACTAAAAAATGTCAAAGTGAACTAAAGAGAGCAAATGGTAGTCTTTCTTTACGATTCATTAGGGCACACCAAGTTTTATCTTGCGACATTGTTTGCAGTATTTACCACAACAGTTTATTTTTAAGCTACTTTCAACAAAAATTAAAAAAAAAACCAGTACGTGGTTGGATACTAAAAACACTTCCTTGTAAAGCAATTTTGTATCAAACATCTCAAAAAAGGATATTATTAGTCTCTGGCAATTACATGGGGACTGAAACAGTTATAACTTATATAAATGAGTACTTTGTGGGTGGGGTATTTCCTCAAAACTACACTAACAAGAATAAAGTAATAACTGTTCAGGATTTCCATTCCAAACTAAATAAAGTAAAACAAGTGAACAGTGGAGCAAATGCAATTGCATGTCTTTGTTCTTTTTTTGTCAAAAAGGGACATGACTAGACATTCATTTAAAGTCAGAATTATGGGTCTTGCTATACATGTGCATATTGTGTACCAAGTTCCATTTGAATATCTTGTGCATTTCTATATTTATAAGCAATAATAATTATTATTTCTTTGAGAAGGAGCATACTCTCAAATTATTAAACTCAGAGTTATGGGCCTGGTCAATAAGTGTGCATATTGTCTGTCTTGTGTGCCAAGTTTAATTTGAACATCTGTTATTTTTTTATCATAAAGACAGTCATAGTTTGGAGAAATGGCCATGGTTAACGCTTTTGCATGTGTATTGTCCAAAAATGGGTATAAATCAACAATTATTAAAGTGAGAATAATGAGCCCTGCTATACATGTGCATATTGTCCCTGTTAACTAGTGATGTTCCGATGATCGATTATAATCGAAAATCGATTGGTTGGGCCTGAAATCGGCGACAATCGATTGCATTTGGTTATAATCGATCATCGAAAAAAAAATTGAAAAAAATATAAGTAGGTGTTCAGATGTTATCTTTAACAAAATGGCTGATGAAAGCCACAATGAGCAAGTAAAAATGAACTATTTTTTATATAACACTTAATAACTTTAATCATAGACATAACGTATATGCATATAATGATTCATAATGTGCATGAATAAAACTTCACTTTAGGTTGTATCTAGTATTTTAAAAAACCGATTTTACTATCGATAATCGGTTACTTGAGTGGAACCGATTATCGATAGTAAAATTGGAACCGATTCCCAACACTACTGTTAACATATGTACCAAGATCCCTTTGAATATCTTGGATGGTTTTTTGAATTAAGGCCAAGGGTAAGGCTTTTGCAAAGTAATTTTTTATGGAAAAGGGCCACAATGCAAAGAAAAATTATATATTATATATTACATCATGTTTTTCCCAAATCTGGAGAGAAAAATCCCATTCAGAAGTTGTTGTTTTTCATGAAAGTCTGAAGAAATTGTTCATTCAGCATTCAAATAAATTGTTTGAAGTAAAGTTTTTGGGATAAGCAGTATCAAATCCAGAAATGGCTGTTTTTCATTACATTTATGGATCAATATGCAATATTATCTGTCATGATGTATGGCAATAGATATGTACATTCACACAGTTTTATATTTCAGCCCTCCCCCCCACCCTCTACCCCATCTCCTCAACCCACTTGCAACATAGGTTGACAGAACTAGCCCCCCCTCCAACCGCCAAAAAACCCCCCACAAAAAACACCCCTATCATTCCCAGCCCCTAACAACACAGGTTAACAGGACCAGCCCACTGCCATATTGTATCTTTAACTGAATAATATAGTACTCATAAAATGCCCCATGTTTTTTCTGAGAACTAATTGGCTACGGAAATCTGGCTCGGGCTACAGAAATCTCTATGTCTGTAGCCCCATTGGCTACCAGGGTATAAAGGTTAATTTCGCACACTGCTATCCCAATAGCACAGTAACTCTTTTTCTTCAAATAACAGACAAGATAAATATGGTTTCACCAGACCTTATTTTAAAAATATATGAAAGAAATACACTACTGTTTGTCTAAAATTTAAACATTGAAATTAATAAGTTTGTTGAATACCACGTGTCTGAATTCGGAAGTTAATTTTTTCTTCGGAAGGGTGTGGAATACTGTAGCCACAAAACTGGGTATCTGGACTGAAGCATAAACAAAATACATCATTCATATTGTATTTGGTGATAAATAAATACATTGTCAACATTATACTTTGCATTTTTCAATTTAAACAGTATTAACACATAACTTGTACCGCATGGCACATGCAGGAATCCATAAAAAAGACACAATGGTAATGATAATGAGTGCCGAATAATGTCCATTTAACATGATGACAAAATTAATATAATACATTAAGCTGAAATAAAAGTAAAATACACAAGTATATTTTAAACATATCAGTAAATTACAATGGCAAGAATAAAGTAAATTCATTTTAATTAATGTCTAACGTGTTCAACAATTCATACTTCTTCAAAAGAATGGTCAGTTGAACACACTCTTCAGTTAGTGTGATATATTCTTAATCAGTCAATACTTCATAAAGATTTCAATCAGCCGTACATACTTTTTCATGACCATATAACGAAGGGAATTGCCGAGTGTGTGGTCTTCCTTGTTTATTACAAATGTTACACAGGTGTCATCTTCTTCACTTCCAAGGGTTGGCATCTAAAAACACATTATAAATAAATTGATACCAATAATTTTCAAAGCGAAGCATCACTGACAAAACAATTGTAATTTAACTTTAATTGCCTGAATCTGCTAAAATGAATAATTGATAATTTGATAAACTGGTATAATAGTGAAAATTGAGACATCCTATGAAATTGGTCCCTCATTGGGAGCAAAATGTCACAGGGTGAGAAAAATGTGCAGCCAGACTGGGGCTCGAACCCTGGACCCCTTGCCATCTGGGCGAGTGTTCTACCGACTGAGCTACCGAACCACTTACACACATCCTCACCACATGTGTAGGTATCAGTACCGTGACATTTTGTAAGTACTTTTCTACTTCTACCAGATACATTCAACAAGCTAAACATTATTGCCAAGGGATAGGGCAATTTATCAAAATAAGATAAGGAAACATCATAGTATGTCTCCTGTTGTCTCCTTTAACGACCACATTAGCTATACTTAACACCTGTAAAAACCTCCTTATATAGTGTGTATATATGGTACAATGCCTCCAAGAATGGTACAATATTGAAGTGATACGAGGTCTCGGTAATCCCATATAAACCATGGTAGTGTGTAACCTTTTGGGTGCAGGACGAAGTGAACCATTTCACAAGTGAACCAGTTCCTTAGTGTACCATTTCAGGACCAAGTGAACCACATATGTATTATATAGTGGCTATTGTGTGATGGCACACTGCCTGAAAGATGATAATAACTAGTAATTATCGCCATTTGAATGCAAGACTTCAAACATTTGCTACACTGTTAAAGATCTTTATTTAGCTGTTAGAAATTGACTTTTAAGCTTCATGACAATTAGTATAGTATAGTAGCTATTTTATGATAGTAACATAAATACAAGAGATGCATAAACATTATGATATTTATTACTTGATGCATTCAACATTATTGGCTATTACTAAGGTGTTTAAAAAAATAGTATTTTGTTATTATTATATCATAGGCTCAGATTATCTTTAAAATGCTAGCGAAATGCAGATGGATCCAGCCGAAATGTCATGAAACACCCACACTTATTTGTTTTTGGTACATGACTGAGGTGTAAATAACAAACATAGAGAATTTTTGAACATATATGGAATAAAATTCAACAAAGTAGGATGTATTGATAATATATTCATTATAAGGATTAAATAAAAATGTATTTTGTTTTTCATTTTTCTTTTCCTTTTTTCAAAACATTGTTATATCAAAATACATAATTCTAATAAATAAACACTTTGATATGATTAACAATTTATCCATATCATCTATTAAATCATTTATACTCAGGAAAATAAACTCTGAAACATAATATTTCATTAAGAGAATATTCCCTATATAACATATAGATGGTTCACTTCGTCTCACCAAGTGGTTCACTTAGTCCTGGTTCACTTAGGAAGTGGTTCACTTCGTCCTACATTCTAACCTTTTAATGTCTCCCAAAAGCGTCTAGTGCCCCTGACGACTAATTTCAATAATATAACACGACAAACCATTTGAAATAACCATGAACATATTTTTGATTAAATAAACCTACTACAGCTAGTTTTCTCGTTTCTTTTTCACCACAGCCATCATTTTTGTCGTTCGCCGAACCCTTTCCTTCGTTTGAAACCCCAGTCATGTTGTTGTGAAAGTAAAATCAAGACTAACAAAACGCTTACTGTATTATTGACTGGTTTAGAGTATTTTGTAAAACGAAACATTTTACCAAAAATTACTTAATGTTTGTAAACCATTCAGGTCATGTGGGTTTGACTTATTTCCTATGTAAACACCGAAAGAAACACAATATAAAAGTCTGCTGCTAATATCACCTATTCCGGATCAGGTATTCTTAGAAACGTATTTTTTACACAAATAATCATACTTTTCTGGAGGCTATTTGATAGAACTTATGTCAACACATATGGTGACAGGTTTGAGTTTTGCTTTTTTGACTTGTCAAGTTGGGTGATAACAAAATGTACTTTTGTTTTTTAAATGCAGAACTGTTTCATTTTAAATTTAATATATTTTTAATATTTCAACCAGATCGATGATGACCATAATTGCATGTTCAAACTTCTTTTTACGGTAATTAGACATGACTAGATAGAAAGTAAATTTGTTGCTTGACCAATGAACGGACCTATAAACCATGAATTGGCAACTGCGCCATATCGATGAAACGATAAGAAATAATAATTT
Organism: Mya arenaria; assembly: GCF_026914265.1. Taxonomy (NCBI): domain Eukaryota; kingdom Metazoa; phylum Mollusca; class Bivalvia; order Myida; family Myidae; genus Mya; species Mya arenaria. The sequence continues at coordinate 15,078,262 of NC_069124.1, read as the reverse complement.
ACCCACAATCCTTAGCGCGCGCTCAGCAAATATAAAAAAAATTCCGCCGAATCTCCGATCGGTGATTAACGGCGATCTTCGATTATTTCCGCCAACTCTGCTAATAATGCCTTGTTCGTTATAGATTTAATTATAATTAATAACTGTGATTTTAATCAGATTCAATTGGACTATTATCAACTCAAATGAAAGTACCGCGTATTTGAGTCAATTTTAATTAATGTTTTCCTACATGTATATATTCGGCCGATGTCGGGCGTCTCGAAAATGACAGCACGTTAAGATCTCGGAAGAAATCCCGCTGCACGCGTGAGTTTGAGATTATCGCATTAACACAGATGAGAGTTGCCAATCCATGGTTTATAGGTCCATGACCAATGTTCCATTTCATCTTCTGTATTTTGTACAGTAATAAGCCATTAAATTTGCTGCTTGACCTATTTTCCATTTCATCTTCTGTATTTAGTAGTAAGACATTATCACATTTTTTTTTATTTTATGAGAGATGGGGGTGGTCGGTTGGCATATTGTGACCTGGTATAGACAGATACAATTCTGTTCTCTTAATTATCCAACTCAAGCTGGAATCATGGATCATTAAAATCAAATATATGTTAAATTTGTCCAAAACTCATTGAGATGGCAGTCTTACCTGATCAGTCAAAATCTTGTTCATAGGGAATGAATCACTGGCCATTTCCCGGATGGACAAAATGATTGAGAAATTGATAAGTTCATGTTTGTTATAATTGAAAGAGAAGTTTAAATATCTTCGAATAAAGCTGGTAAGGCTGTCTGAGGGCTTATGTATTTTCATATATTTTCCATTTATATGGAGAAAAATGGATATATTTAAGGAAACAGAAAAAAATTGATCGCCTGAGTCATTGATGCAATTTTAAAGCTAGGGACTCTCATTTTGAAATTAGTCAATACAATGCATCCTTAGGACTCCCAAAATAGTATTTATCTAGTAAACCATTATATTGGAATCATATATATATAATTAATAGAGACTCACAGTTTGCCAACCATTAGGGTAATAGGATCACCCCCTGAAAAATCCTAAGGAACACCCTTAATTATATTGATAACAAAGTTTAGTTTAAGGTTTAAAATTATTTACTTGTAATGTTTATATGTACATTCATTTTCCAGAATGCCGATCCTGTTTTGTACTGTAGCACGAGGTACAACTGTACTCGCCAAGTATGCAGGCTGTGCTGGTAACTTCACAGAAGTCACAGAGCAGATCCTGGCCAAAATCCCGCCAGATAACTCAAAGCTGACATATTCACATGGCAGGTAAGCAGGAACTTTTAAGTATATCATTCAGAGCCTTGCGATCTAGGATAGTCGTTGAAAGTATCATGTACATATCCAAAGGGTATGTTGCTGAAGACACTGCTGAGCAAAAGTGCTAGTGTTAGAACTTAGATACAAGTGAATTGGGTGATTTAACTAGCTCTTATTTGATCAGATTACTCATTAGACCTATTGGTTCTGTAACATGCCCGATGTAATTCAGCTTTAACCACTACCCGCTATGGCATGTTGCAGTCTATGGTATAATGCCGTCTCTGGCATGGCACAATCTGGTTGAACCTGAGACCTCCTGCCCCAGAATCAGATGCTCTCTCACAGAGCTATTGGGGTGATTTTATATAAATGTTTTGTAGCTTTTGCATGTATTGAACTAAATTATATACATTTTTACACCAAATATGTGACCAAAAAATATATGAAAAATGAAAAATGTTTTGTAGCTTTTGCATGTATTGAACTAAATTATATACATGCATGGGTGGAAGTTTTCAGTATTGATACTGAATTCAGTATTTTGAAAAATATTTATCCTATATAATGTATTGTAAAAATGGCATTTCCCTATGTAAACACCCTATGTTCAGTATTTTGAAAAATTCAAACTTTCACCCATGCACATTTTAACACTAAATATGTGACGTAAAAATATATGGTTAATTAATTACAACTGGACATTCTTCAGTTGTAATTAATTAACCATATATTTTTGTGCCCCCACAAAGTGGCGGCATATAGGGTTGCCCTTGTCCGTACGTACGTCTGTCTGTCTGTACGTACGTACGTCCCGAAGATTGTTTCCGATCTAATTCTTGAAAACCGTTTGTCCAATCCTCACCAAACTTTAAACACATGTTTGTGACCATAATATCTTGATCAAGTTCCTTAGCCATGGAAATCGCTTTTGTCATTTAGGAGTTACGGCCCTTTATTTGCAAAAAAAGACTTGAAAAATATGTCCCGAAGATTGTTTCCGATCTAATTCTTGAAAACTGTTTGTCCAATCCTCACCAAACTTTAAACACATGTTTGTGACCATAATATCTTGATCAAGTTCGATAGTCATGGAAATCGCTTTAGTCATTTAGGAGTTACGGCCCTTTTTTGCCAAAAATACTTCAAAAATCATTATGGCTTATTTTCTGTGACAAAAAACCGAAGTGGGGGCATCCGTGTCCTATGGATCCTATGGTGTTCTAGTTTGGGAATAAAATAATACCTTGTGGAATAATGTTTCATAATATATTAGAAAACGATTTACTTTTCTTTTCAGCTACTTGTTCCACTACATTTGTGAGGAGAGAATTATATATCTGTGTATAACAGATGATGTAAGTATTTCTAACTTGTTATAAATAAAAACAAAAATAAGCAACATCACAAGGGATTGATTGAATTTATTTGCCATCCGTTTTTGCTTACATGATTTAAGGGCAAAAAAAATTATTGTAAATATGGCAGTTTGTCCATGTTACGTACATGTACCTTTTCAGCATTCAATATTTGTGGGTTTTTTTATAAGACTTGGACCCTTTATAAGACTTGGACCCTTCAAATTTTCAAATAATAAATGAATACTAATCTAAGAATGCATCTTTTCATATGCTGTACATGAATGGAATATTTATTTACAGTGAAATCTTGTTACGTTTTGATCAATGTCTGTTATTGGTTTGCACTTCAGGATTATGAAAGGGCAAAAGCATTCTCCTTCCTGTCAGAAATCAAAAGAAAGTAAGTCCTTTAAATGTTTTTATCATCAAATCTTTTTATCAAATTATTCTAAAAACCCAAATTAAAAAAATAGCAGCACTAGCTTAATGTCCATCAATAGTGTTCAATCTTCATTTGCTATTTATGTCTCCCCCATTCATGGGGAGACATATTGTTCTTGCCCTGTCCGTCAGTCTGTCAGTCTGTACGTCACACTTTGTTTCCGCTCAATAACTATAGAACGCTTAGACCCAGGAACTTCATACTTGGAATGGTGGTTGGTCATGACAAGTAGATGATCTCTATTGATTTTGTGAGCAGTAGGTCAAAGGTCAAGGTCGCGGTAAACTTGAGGTGAAAAAAATGGTTTTCGCTCAATAACTAAAGATCCTTTGGGTCCAGGAACTTCATACTTGGTATGCTAGTTGATCATGACTAGTAGATGACACTTATTGATTTTGAGGTCAAAGGTCAAGGTATCGGTTACCTTCAGGTAAAAAACCATATGTTGGCGGTGACCTTAAAGGGACTGTTCACCAGATTGGCATCAAAATTATCTAATAAAATGTTTTACTCTTTGATATCATAATTGTAAAAAAACATACCAAATGTAAAAAAAAAAATGCATCGGAGACCGGGTTCAAACCGGTGTCGCCAAAATTGCAGTCCAGTGCTGTATCCACTGTGCTACGAAGGCTAACTCTAAACAGTTGGAATATTTAAGCTATATACCTAACATCGTCAACCACATGATAACATGGACTAGCCAATCATGCATAAGGAATGAATTCTACTAGGTAGACATGCCTAGTTATATTTTTTAATGGAAAAATACGAAAAAACTCAAAAAAATAAATTAATTGTAAGCTATGTGGTACTTCAGTTAGTAAGTTCCAATGCATTGTACACATCGATACCAAGTTTATGTCAGTTTTCTACAATTTTCTTTTTTTATCGCTGTTTTATCATATGGAGTGCAGTCCCTTTAAGCTTAAAAATGGTTTCTGCTCAATAACTAAAGAACGCTTGTACCCAGGAACTTCATACTTGGTATGCTAGTTGGTCATGACTAGTTGATGAGTCCTATTGATTTTTAGATCAGTAGGTCAAAGGTCAAGGTGAAGAAGCGGTTTCTGCTCAATAACTAAAGAACGCTTGCACCCAGGAATTTCATACTTGGTATGCTAGTTGGTCATGACTAGCAGATGAGCCCTATTGATTTTGATATCAGTTGGTCAAAGGTCAAGGTCGCTGTGACCTTGAGGTGAAGGAACGGTTACTGCTCAGTAACTAAAGAACGCTTGCACCCAGGAAATTCATACTTGGTATGCAAGTTGGTCATGACCCCTATTGATTTACAGGCCATTTGGTCGAAGGTCAAGGTGATTTTTTAGGTAAAATAACAATTTCTGCTGAATAACTTTAGAATGCTTGGGCCCAGGAACTAGCTTCATACTTGGTATGCTAGTTGGTCTTGATTAGTAGATGACCCCTATTGATTTTAAGGTCAGTAGGTCAAGGCCACAGTGACCTTCAGATGAAAATCAATTTGGTTTGAATGTCACACTTCTTCAAGTAACCGCTCATTAACTAAAGAACGCTTGGACCCAGTGACTTCAAACTTGGACTCACGAACTTCATATTTGGTATGCAGGTTGGTCATGACCTGTTGATGATTTTTAGCTCGACTATTCGAAGAATAAGGAGAGCTATACTACTCAACCTGGCGTCGGCGGTGGCGTCGGCGTTGGCGTCACACCTTGGTTAAGGTTTTGCATGTAAGCACCTTTAAGTCATTATCTCAGTAAATACATCAGTTATTGCATTGAAACTTTGGATATGTATTCCATACTATCTAAGATACTAAATAAATGAAGTTAGATAACAATTATTTGAATATGATGCAAATAATAGGCCTTTTTTATTCGACTTAGAAATTCTGGTTAAGGTTTTGAGTGTAAGCACACATAGGCTAATATCTCAGCAACTACTTGAGGTATTGTATTGTGACTTTATACAATGGTAGTAAACCATCCAACCTACTTAATTAACCAAGTTAGATAACTCTAGTTTGCATTTAATGCAAAATAATTGCCCTTTATTATTCGACTTAGAAATTCTGGTTAAGATTTTGCATGTAACCACATTTAAGTCAATATCTCAGCAAATATATCATGTATTGCATTGAAACATTAGATATGTATTCCTAGATAACACTTTTTTGAATAGAATGCAAATTATGGGCCTTTATTATTTGACTTAGACATTCTGGTTAAGGTTTTGCATGTAAGCACACATAGGTTAATATCTCAGCAATTACTTGATGGATTACATTGAGACTTTATACAATAGTACTCAACCATCCAATCTAATTAAATAACCAAGTAAGATAAAAAAAAAACTCCAGTTTGCATTAATTAAAATAATGGTCCTTTTTTATTCCACATAGAAATTTTGGTTAAGGTTTTGCGTGTAACCACTTTTAAGGCAATACCTCAGCAAATACATCATGTATTGCATTGAAACTTTACACACAGGCTCCTATCTATTTAACGTTCTTATTTAATCAAGTAAGATAACTCTATCTTTTAAAATATATGATTTTTGCCCCTTTATTATGCGACTTAGAAATTCTGGTTAAGGTCTTGCATGTTAGCACACATAGGATAATATCTCAGCAACTATTTGATGTATTGCATTGAGACTTTATACATAGTATTCAACCACCCAACTTAATTGAATAACCAAGTTAGATAACTGTTTTTTGCAAATAATGGCCCTTTATTATTAGACTTAGAAATTCTCATTAAAATTTTGCATGTAACCACATTTATGTTAATCTCAGCACACCATGTATTGCATTGAAATCTAATCTAACAGTGATCCATGCATGTTTTGCCAAAACGTTTCAATCCTTAAATTGAAAAGCGGCGGAATAGTCGAGCGCGCTGTCTCTGTGACAGCTCTTGTTATGTTTGTTTGTCTCCAGTCCAAAAGTACAAATGTCATGTCCATCATTGAATACTTCTCACCTACGATCACACACTGGGGGAGACAAGCGCTTTTTCAAAAAAGCAATCTAGTAATTTATGAAATTTTGGTGATAGATTGTATGTTAAAAAACATTTGGTTCATGTGATTTGCAGCTCAATTTCTAACACCAATTCATCATATAACCATACATGCCATATTTTCTGGAGACCATTCAGGGGGATTTGTTCAGAAAGGCTGAAATTTAGGGGGATTTTGGTAGTATTCAGGGGGATTTTTTTAGCAGGTTTAAGTTGGTGAAATTTCAAAGTATTTTTAGATGGAAGTACGAAAAAATGTATTCACATATATTTTGCTATGAAAACCTCTAACTTTTTCATCATACAGAATTATTTTATGTCATGATTTATCATATTCTTATGATACACTGTCATGTCATACTGTAATACTGTAAATTAAATTTACCTTTCTCCAAAGTTTTTTAAAAAATTCTGCTTAATACTATCAGCTATGATGACGTTCAGACACTAAGAGAATGTAATGAATATTATTAATTTCTTCCTTTTCCAAAATAGTAATATTTCTTTGCCTTTGATCATTACTTCAAATTAATTGATCACTTGTTGTTAAGGTTTCCTTTTGGCATTTATCAAACCTTTTTTAAACAGTAATTTCACCCTTGAGGAGTAGTTTCTTTACATTCAGTTTCACTCACATACTGTGGTTTCACTTTGTCATTATTGCCTGATGCAAAATCTCTAAAAATTGCGGGGGATTTTTACCTCCCGCCGGGAGACCACCGGGGGATGGATCGAAATTCCGTTTTTTTTGCTGGGGGATATGGCATGTATGTATGTATGCCCTTAAAATAAGCATGATTTATCATTCAACTTATCAAGGAAATATATTGCATCAATAATTAGCAGCACATGGTTGTATAATTCAATGAATTACTTTGAACACCTCTGACAAACAACCTCCAACAAGTGACCAGGGAGCAAAGCTCTGGTTAGCATCATGTTCAATACAATGGAGTAATTTCAGTTGTTGACATTGACTCATGGATATTTCATATTTTAATATCAGCAGTTGTAAAATCTCATCTCCATTCCAGGTTCCAGATGCAGTATGGTGTTCGAGCGCAGACTGCCCTGCCGTATGCCATGAATTCAGAGTTTAGTCGCACAATGGCCACACAGATGGTATACACACTTTACTTTTTGTAGACTTTTTTAGGGATCCTAAAATTAGTCAATTTTCAATAATGCTATTACAGTAAAACTGCAATCCCTTGTGGACTCTGGAGCCGGAGGTCAAATCTTGAGTGATCTGATGTTTTGAATGACCCAAATTCCCCTTTAGTTTGTTATGAAAAGTCTTACAATGACATTATGTATTTTTATAGTTTGAAGTTTTCATACCGATTGCTTACTTTTGCTCCGATTACATATTGTGTTGTTGAAATTGCTCCTATATTCAAAGGCTTTTGTATACTTAATGTGATAATGTAGAAAGAAAGAAAAAAACAGTGAATTAATAACAAGTTAATTTTTTACAAAGAAACACATTTTCTAAACAAGCAACATTGGAATAGCGGTCATGCATAAACAGTGAAAATCAGTTTTTCACACCTTATCAAATTACCTTTCATCTCTCATTGCAATTTTTACAACGTACAAAAATTTTAACACATGGCAATTATTTGTTTGTGCATAATCTGTCTATGGGACTGGCAATGGTGCTCAAGTCCTTCACTTATTTAGGTTATGATCCATTGTCAGTATATTTTATCTGAAAATACCGGTAGAAGGAATAGGTCTGAACACCCTCCACTGCTTGCAAGTTGCCGAATGACTGCCTGTTTTCACGATAGCAGTTTTACAAATTCTGAAAAATGAGATTGAGTTCTGTTTAACAGTGATAATCAGAGACTCAAAATCTTTCATGTTTACAAGTACCAAAGTGGAACAAGATTTGAAAAAAAAAATTAAGGGATGCCAAAATAACAAGAATATAATTTAGCCAGTATATCTTTTCTTTAAGCAAAGTTAATGGCTGTTTGGTCAGTCCATCAAACATGTTTAATTTGATGGAGACTTATCTTTTTACTTCCTTATTTATCTTTTTACTTCCTTATTTCAGCGGTTATCTACAGAGCCTAGTGCAGGGGCATCAGCAGATAAAGTGCAGGCAGTTCAGGGTCAGGTTGATGAGTTGAAAGGCATCATGGTCAGAAACATCGGTAGGTGTAGTGGTTAAGTGTGGCATGTGCCTTTGTCCCTGAATTGTAAAAATCTATTTACTATTTTAAATACTTAATTTTCTTCACACAGCATAGGATCTTCATAAGGACTTTTCACTATACTTGGTTTGGGGCCTTGGCTTCGACCCATGACAAATATCAACTATGTTTGGGTTTTTTTGTTGTTGACTTATTTTAAAGCAAACATTGTCAATGTGGTATTGTCATGGCAATGGTGTCGACATATGCCTATCAAAATTGATGGACATTCATCTCCAACTCTGCTTTAAGATACTAGTACAAGTAGTACTAGTATCTAAGTTAACACAATTTTCAAAATCCGAAACAACTCTATGCACACTTTATTTTTCTGGATAAAAAAACCTTTACTGAATTGCAGCTAAATGTCAAAGCTGAAATAGGGCATGCATATTGATATTATAACTGGTATATTGATCCTGGTAAATTTTACAACTATATCTATTGAACAATGATATGTAATGTTTTCCATACACAGATCAGATTGCTGACCGCGGAGAGCGCCTTGAGTTGTTGGTGGATAAAACAGAGGACCTTAGTTTAAATGTAAGTGTTGGTGTGAGCGCAACAAGTGGGGAAGGTGTTTGCCTGTTACCCAAGAAGTCATAGGTTCAAACCCCACCAGGGGTACTTTCTCATGAGCTTTCAAAATAGACACTAGTACTGGTTTCTACCCAAAAAAATGCACTCGAGGGTGAATTATATCAGCTTTCATCTAAACAAGTTCATATGGAGTTACTTCTTTTAGAGCTACTGGTGGTTTTATTTAGTATTTTGCTCTGACAATAATGATAAAAGGATTACACAATTAACATGTATATTTGCAACATCTTAATTTTTAAGAACACAAACCAGAACTTTTAACAGAACACAGTCATATTAAGTGATCTTATGTCTGGTTCTAATATTTAATAATAAGTGTACAAGATACAAGAATAGATACAAGAAAGGTGGGGTATATGATAACAAGAAACGAAATGTTCCAAGGGCTATTTTCCAACATGACGAGTATAAACTGTATGTTTCATTTTCAGGCTGTTACATTCAAGAAGACGAGCAGGAACTTGGCAAGATCCATGTGGTGGAAAAATATGAAGATTACAATCATTATTGTTGTTGTTGTTATTGTAAGTAAATGCTAACGAAATGTAACAGATGAACACATGTATGTTAGAAACTATATAAACTATTTTTTTTTAAACTAAATGTTGTCAATGTTATTTGACTTACATTTAGATTAAAAACAACATGTACTATTTTCAGACTATTGTGAATGATTTAACATGTTAAGGACTTAACTTTTATAATATGATCTTTATTTTCGGTAATGTCATTACTATCGGTATCTATGAAACATATCTATATCATATTTCTCCAAATATGGTATGACTTCCTTGTTGTATGACTTCTTTATTCTTAAATTCTGTCTTGCAATTGTGTAAAATTTTCAAACTCATTTGAATTTTCATTGATTTCAAAGGAAACTGTGTCTGAAATTAAAAAGCATATTTAAAGAAAACAAAAATATTGACCACCAACTTGATCAACTTATTTTAATAGAGAAATAACAAAATACAGTATTGATATATATTTATAGAATTGCACAAGAGTCCATAAATTATACTGTACTGATTGTTTTCTGTTTTCCTCATTTCTCGTATTTATTTTCTTCAGGTTATCCTGTATTTCATCGTAACGGCCGCATGTGGAGGATTCAAGTGGCAGAGCTGTACGGGGAAAAAGTGACCGGGTTGCAATATTTGTACTTTCAAACACTCAACTTGTGGGAGAAAACGCCATACATACCTGGATATTTCCTGGTCTCATTCCAGTCACATCCTCATTAAAACAGCGTGTTTATTATATTAAGTATGTGCATGTACATGTATATTGTATAACTGATTATTTCTCAGACTTAATGAACTGTGATTTCTATTGCTTGTCCTTTGAAAACAAAATGACGATTTTCGTCAGCATTGACCATTGTCGCAACTGTGGTATTTGTCAAATGTTTGGTATAAATGCTTGTATTGTATTTTGAGTCATGTGACTGAGTGTCCTTCGTCTACTGGCAGTGCTATTATTGGTTTAAAATGACATGCTCTAACTTACATAGTACTGTATACTGAGCACCGAGTACCAACACAGCTGTTTCCTGTATATTTGAGTCACAAATTTTAAGATGCATGTATTTATCTTAGTGCATATTCTTCAATTTTGCTCTTATTGTTTGAAAGCATTCATTTATCAAATAGATATGGTTAAATGTGGCATATTCGCATGTTCCATTTTATTTGATGAACAAGGGGCATAGCAAGCAAATCAGAATAATCCATGTAAGTGACATTAGCTGTTAAATGAATGATAAATTACCAAATAATGCAGAACTGGTGAAACACTTGAAGGCAAGGAGGCATCAGCCATTGACTCAGTAGTTGATGTGTAAAATCCACATTGGCCCAGCCATGCCCTTGATGAATGCAAATTACCAACATTAATCAGCTTAGTGTTTGAAATAATATAATGTCTACTGGCTCAGCCCCTGTTAATCAAATTACCTGGTTAAAAAGCAGCTAACTGCTGATTTTAAAGAAAAAGTTCTGAAATATACTTTTGTGCTATTTGATTACTGTTTTTCATATGTTTTCATATAAATACCTGTTTGTTGATCGCATAATAATTATTTGTCTTACCATATTATGATTTATGTTAACACTTCTTTATACAAATTACATGTTAACCTCAAGATTGGTTAACATTGATTGTACTTTTCAACTGTACATTTAAGTTTTAATGATTCTTGTTGTTAACTAAATATTTGTTTCAAAAGTTTTAAGAATAAATACAATTTACAAAGATAGAAGAATGAATGTGTTAAGCTACGCAATGTTCAATGTGTAGAGAGCTACCCAGCATAAAGGGTGTAGCGAGCTATTCTATGTTTAATATGTAGAGAGCTACCCAGCATAAAGGGTGTAGCGAGCTATTCTATGTTTAATATGTAGAGAGCTACCCAGCATAAAGGGTGTAGCGAGCTATTCTATGTTTCATGTGTAGAGAGCTACCCAGCATAAAGGGTGTAGCGAGCTATTCTATGTTTCATGTGTAGAGAGCTATCCTGCATAAAGGGTGTAGCGAGCTATTCTATGTTTAATGTGTAGAGAGCTTCCAATTGTTCAATGAGTAGAGATACTCAATATTAAATGTGTAGAGAGCTACTCAATCTTCAATTTGTAGAGAGCAACTCAATATTCAGTTTGCAGCGAGAGTTACTGGATGTTCAACTGCATGTTCAGTTAGCCAAAGGAAGCTGTCCCCTTTTACCCCATATCCTGTGTAGCATGTATTTCTTGCCCTGTGCACTACAAATGATTCAATTCACCCTATAAGCTTTTGTGATATGATTAATATTTAAGGAACATTTTCATTGTTTTCACTCCATTGATGCATGTTATGATGTTATATTTGTATATATGAATTCTTTGAATAACACCAAATAAACATTATAAACATTCAGCTTTTCATCATTAGCATACTTATTTACATAAGCATGTACATGTATTATAATTGTATTACACTCTTCTTAAAGGACAATTAGTGTTAGTGCACTGTGGTAATGTGGATGTCTGCTAGTGTTGTTCCGATGATTGGTTCTAATTAAAAATAAATTGAAATGTCAACATTAGTGACTATCAAAAGTGACTTATCATAAAGTATTTCATTATTGGAAATATATCCTTAACAGCAGTAGTTGCACACTTGATACACTGTTTTTGGTTTCATTTCTCTTCTTCAGCAGATGAACCCTATTGTGGTCAAATGACAAGGTTCTGGTGACCTCCAGCTAAAAATTAGTTACCAAAGTCAATAACTGAAGAATGCTTAGGTCCAGAGACCTTAAACTTGGTAAGCAGGTTGGTAATGACCAGCAGTTGAATCCAATTAATTTTGAAGACAGTTGCCCAAAGGTCAAGGTTGTGGTGACCTCTCTTACAATCAATAACTGAAGAATAGGCCCAGACCTCACTGTGGTAGGCAGGTTGGTAATTAACCAGTAGATGAACACTAATAATTAAGTGGTTAGTGGGTCTAAGGTTTTGCTGACTGCTACCTTAAAATACACTTCCGATTTATAACTGAAGAACGCCTAGGCCCAGAGATCAATCTAAGTAGGCCATTTGGTAAATACCAGCAGAATGATGAACCATAGTGATTTGAGGTCAGTGAGTCGCAGGTCAAGCCTGTTGTGACCTCTAGCTGAAAATCTTTCCAATTCAGTAACTGAAGAACGCTAAAGCCAAGAGATGAGTTGACATCCATTTCCATGGTAATATCTTGTCCTTTAAAAATGTAACAAATCAACATATACAAACCTTATGGAAAGGTAGGATGGCTCCATCATGAAAATATGTTACATAAGGATATCTGTCCAGAACAGGCCCAAATATTAATGGCTATCTGTCCAACGAGGCCTTTGGAGGGCATTTGTCACATTCCTCTTCAAAATAACAGCAAAAACAACACATGAAAGAGTAATTTAAACAATAGTGAATACCAATTGTGGTCATTATTTTATTGCAAATTTTAAACATAACAATATTTTACATGATTATCAAATAATTATCTGTCTGTTGCTGACTAATGAAAGACTCGCATAATTAATGGCACCATGGTTTTAAGCACTCTATAAAGGTCACTAACGAAGTATCAACATTTTACAGACTAAATGATATAAATTTATAAAAATAAAAATATTTGGTTTTCAGTACTTTGAAGCACTTGATAGCTAGTGTATTGAAAACAGGCATAATAATATAGCACATTATCACAGGCATTCCAATCAACAGATACATATATCTCTGAATACAAATCAATTATAACACTTTTAAGCACTAACTCTGGAAATATGGGATTGGATAATCCCATGTTGAATATTTTAAGAACACAGAGATCACTTAAAACAACTCGTCATAACCCTTCAAAATGAATGGAAATTGATCAACAAATATATAATACTGTCTTTTACCTTCAGTTTTCATAATAATGCGGATTCAATTTACATTTCCTATTCATTTGGTCATTTGTACATCTACTTTGATACACTTCCTCTCATCGCCATGCGTACCTTTACAGAGTAAAGCCATAATCAAACACTGGCCTTAAACAGAGCATGCTACATGCTGATAATAAAATGATCCAACCAGTATGTGGCATTTTTAACTACATTTAATAAAGTATCTAAGGATTATTAATTAACTATTATGCACCAGTCAATTGTAACCACGCCCCCCCCCCCAGGTCCGGGGAATAGCGGGTACTTTGACTTTCGGTCCAGCCAACCCCGGCTAAAATCCCGCCCTTCGTGGAAGAACAGATGGTAAAATCCCCGCCAAATGCCCCCACACCCCAGGGACCCTAGGTAAGGCCTATTCCCCGCTAAATTCAAAGCAAAGACAAACCACCGCATTTACCCGGCACTGCGGGGACACCTGAAAGGTAAAAACACGGCCCTTTTACTCCGGCTATCCCCGGTATACCCTCGGACCTGGGGGGGGGGCCTTGGTTACAATAGACTGGTGCATTACGTACTTGAGGCAATTCTGGAGCAATTATACTACTAATACATTACAACTGACAGCAATGTATGCCAAAACTCACCTAATATGGACCAAAGCCTCCTAATACAAGTTTCTGCCGTTCTTACTAAATACCAACTACCAAATATGAGGTAAGAGGAATAGACTATTTTCTTTAGGAATTGTGTTTCTTGTTCAAAATTAATTCAGAATTACTAGCCTATTAAATACTTTTTACGCATTGTATGCTTTATTATTACAGTTGTGTTCAACCTGTAAGTGGATTTTTGGAAACCAACAAAATGGAGGGCAAAGGTGAAAACAATTTCGAACTTTTGGCCGACGTTTTATGAAATAAACAGAACATAGTACAATTCTTGCTTTCTTAGAATATACAGTGCATTTGGCTTTATTCATAAGTCTATGCGATGGATGCATGTCAAAATCAGCAAAGTTTTAGCCTAGAAAAGCAGAAACCATCAATGAAATTGGGAAATAAGCTTCAATAATAAGGTATAGTAGATATGTTTTTAATCAAAATGTCTCAGCATTCATTAAAGTTAATTAATAAAATACTCATTAATCAGTTGATTTCATATTGGCTGAGTTAGTTGCCTTCAAGCAGCACTATTGCTAACCCTTTGGGCTCAGGCCAATACTACTGACCTCAGACAAATATGACCAATATGAAATCACCTAAATAATAACATTATATTATTAGTGGTATTTTTGACCAGTTTGCCCTCTCAGAGATGTCAAGTACACTCTGGGTGACATTTGTTTTCTGTGCTGGTGTCTGCAGGTGTCGACTGTTATCTCTGCAGGTATCAACTGTTATCTCTGCAGGTGTTGACGATTTTTTCTGCATTTGTCTTCAGGCATTGTCGGTTTTCCGTGCAGGTGTCTTCAGGTATTGTCTGTTTTCTCTGCAGGTGTCTTTAGGTGTCATCTGTTGTTTTTTTCTGCAGGTGTCTTAAGGTGTCATCTGTTGTTTTTTTTCTGCAGGTATCTTAAGGTGTCATCTGATGTTTCTCTGCAGGTGTCTTAAGGTGTCATCTCTTGTTTTTTTCTGCAGGTGTCTTCAGGTGTCATCAGTTGTTTTTTCTGCAGGTGTCTTCATGTGTTTTCTGTTCTCTCTGCAGGCTCATCCAAGTCCTCTGAACTTTCCTCTTGAAGGCGCTGGCGCCTGAATTAAAATTACCTCTTTCAATAGTTATTTACAGAATTATCATATCAGTATATAGATATATGTATGGGATAAGCTCTGTTTATAAAGTCCTTCGATTTATGAATATATTAATTAGCTTATATAAGACAAGAAACAAATTATTTCTCAGCTACAAAATGCTACATGTAGTTGACTAGTCTAAAGACTATATGCCCTTATCTCAAAATTAGCTTACACAATGAAACTCTGTCTTACTATCGTGGTCACAATCTAAATGATAATATTTTACCAGCAGATTTGACACACTTTTCAGATGTTATGTTTTTAAATGAGTTCTTTAATAAGTTCAAAGCTACAGAAGGGCACTGTTTGAAAATGCCTTCACTTGTCTGGATGTGTTCTTTCTGTGTTTTCCGGAGCAATACATAAAATCAGGAATGATATTCATAAAACATCATATAATATAAATATGTTTGATAATTTTTGAAATATTCTTTATTGTCTTTATTTAAAATAATCAAATTTATGACAAAAAAACTCAAACTACAAAAAAAAAAATTGATTTAAGTTAGCATAAGTTATTACTCCAGATGTTGTATGAATACTGGGACAGCAATGTGCATTACTGCATATGCTTATTGTCTCTTGCAACATTATGTACCATAAAAGGTTCATGTCAATATCCTATCAATGAAAGTTTTATAGTTTGGCAAAGGTTTTGCGTGCTGATGGTGTCGCTGATGCCACCAACATTGAAACTAATGCTATTTCAACTATTTTTCCTTAAAAACAACAATCAAGTCTTAAAACAAGAATATTTTTCATCTCAAGGACCAAAATTTCACCAAGTGAGCATCAAAACAGTGTCATATGTAGAATCAAGTATTATGATAATCACTCGATGAAATAAAATCTTCATTATATATATCAAAGAAGCAAACAAGTGTATATGTTCTTTATTTTCAAGTTTACCACCTTGCCTCTATTCTGGCACACTTCGGACATTTTTGTGGCACATAGCAGGACTTGTGGAAGCAGGACTTGCAGCCTGTAAATTGACACATCAATATATGGTTACAATACACTGTAAGTCAAACTGTAATCAGCCTTGACTTCCCTTTGTAGTACAGTTATTATTGCCACCATGCATTTCATGTGAAGATAATCAAAATCATTCAACCATATTTATCCTCTTGAAAGAATACTAAGACGTATCTTGACCATAAGATATGAAAATTCAATATTTCACAGATTTAAAAGAGAAAAAGGAAATCTACAAAATAAAAAAAATAAAAAAATTGAAAATTCTATATTTGGTATGTGGTGGCAGATATCTTCTTTGTTCGTCAAGGCAGATCATTTGGTAAGAGATTGATTGTGACTAAGAATTTTAGACATAGTAGTTTTACACAAGTAATCTTAGATATTTGAAGGCATTATTTCACAGTCTTTATTTTAAGCAAAATTTTTGATGCAACTCAATTCAAGCCAATAAATTGCCAAGTGACTTCCATTTAGGATCATGCTAAGTTGTTAAAATTGCAATCAATGCTCTGCTTAGAAATTATATGTTGACACTAAACCTACTGAAAAAATTATATTTATCTACTCAACTCTCTCTACCTTCTATACAAAATATGTAAACTCTTTTACATAGCAGATGTTGGAAAAAATAAACTTCTATAAAAATAAGTCATTTACCAGAATACCAAAAAAATAAGTAAAGAAAGTTGTAGATCACCATACCCTGACATATGCAGACGGTCTCCAGTTGGTAGGGGAACAGAATGTCATCCTGGTTACGGCACACCTCACAGATGAAACCAAACCCATGGCAGAACTTAAAACGATAGTGAAACAGTGATACCTTTGTTAGAATATTTACAAATCATGTTGCATTTCAAATCAATCTTATGGTACAGATGAACTTACCAGTTACATGTATAAGAGTATTGGGAAAATATGTCCCTACACTAATGGAAATACTGCCATGATATGTATACCAGTTATGTGTTGAACAACATACATATTATTTTATTGTTATCAATTAGATTAACCTATTTTTGCTCCTGTTCAGAAAATAGTAAAATTACGCAGATTTATGACAGGAGCTACAATTATTATTACAGGAATTCATTTTTAAGGAATGGATAAAGCATAAAGCATATACACATGGCAACAGATTCAGGGTTGTAAAAAGTCTGTAAAAAATCTGGAATTCCACATTCATTGCCTCAGTGGTGGATTTTAAGATTGGTATTAATCGAATACGGTCATGCAAGGGGTAGTATAGCATAGAACTTCTAGGCCAATGTTAATAACAGGCAATGCTGCAGGAAGTTTCAGGATTTTTCTTCTAGGCCCATGTTAATACCTGGCAATGTTGCACATGGTTACAGGATTAAGCTTCTAGGCCCATGTTAATACCTGGCAATGTTGCACATGGTTAAGGGATTAAGCTTCTAGGCCCATGATAATACCTCGCAATGTTGCACATGGTTAAGGGAATAAGCTTCTAGGCTCATGTTAATACCTGGCAATGTTGCACACATGGTTACAGGATTAAGCTTCTAGGCCCATGTTAATATCTGGCAATGTTGCACATGGTTAAGGAATTAAGCTTCTAGGCCAATGTTAATACCTGGCAATGTTGCACATTGTTAAGGGATTAAGCTTCTAGGCCCATGTTAATACCTGACAATGTTGCACATGGTAACAGGATTAAGCTTCTTGGTCAAGATAAATACCTGGCAATGGTGCACATGGTTATATGAGTTAACATTTTAAGTCCATGTTGAGACCTTGCAAAATAGTCATCGCTACGGGATTAAACTAATACCTGGCAAATGTTGCACATGGTTATAGGAGTTAACAATTTAGGTCCATGTTGATATCAGTCCTGGTAATATAGTCTTCATTATGGGATTAAACTCATACCTGGCAATGTTGCACATGGTTATAGGAGTTAACAATTTAGGTCCATGTTGATATCAGTCCTGGTAATATAGTCTTCATTATGGGATTAAACTCATACCTGGCAATGTTGCACATGGTTGATACACTCACTGGCCAGGTTTTTCATGTTGCTGTAGACGTGGCCTGAAACACCTGCCTTCACCTGCAGAAATGTGTCTTATATTATGTATTCCACATTCAAGAATTATATAATGACATGATTTCAAGCATTGAAAATCCAATTCAGACACATTATCGACCGTGATTGATATTTACAGAAATAATTGGCATTGAAAACATCATATTTCATTCTATGACACAACATGTACATAGCAAAGTTTCCCTAAGAATTTTAAGCTAATGTCCTTGGACTCTGATGGCTGACAAATAGGGGGCCCTGGTAAATTTATAGGGTCCCACTAAAAAAAAGTTCCTTTTGGGGTTCCTGGGATGAACAATATGTAAATTAAAAAAAATATGGACTGTTTACCATTCACTTACTGATATGAGGTCGTTGAGAGAGTACACATGAACATCCTCTAGCCAATGGCTGGGGAGCTTGATAATCTTCCCTGAAAGACTGTAAACAACATTGTTATAAGAACTATTATTTATCTAACAAAGTGTTTTGAGAAGTTTGACAATCATCTTTGAAAGACTGCACACAAGACAGATACAAACTAGAATTCATTTAAATGGATGCGTCAGCTGTGCGGAGTGCAAATGCCACCTTGAGCATGACCTTTGACCTACAAAGCCAAAAATCAACAGGGTGACCATCTACTGACCTTGACCAATATACATTTAAAGACACTAAAAGCTATTAATTGGAAACAAATGATGTGGATGCAGACAACGCAAGAAGATAAATTAATCCCTATGTATCTGCCATGCTTTGCAGGCGACAAAATATTCATATAAATGATATATATTGGTATATATATCTATATAAATGTTTATTACTGAGATAATGACTTAAAGTTACTGTATATTCTTCTAAATGAGATCTACATCCAGGAGTATAACCACTAATCATGGAGAAAGAAACGCAAGTTTGCACTTTCTGAAATACAAACCTGCTATTATTTAATGATAAATGTCTTTCAATGATTAAGATTTCTGATATACTTTTTAGTTTTCTAATGCAATAAAGGGCAATAAAATGAGTAATGCTTGTAAGTCAACCTCTTGCTTCGTATCGACTGAGGTGATGAGATTAGACCTCTCACCTTTTGGCCAGTTTGCATAGTCCAAGAAGTGACTGTAGTGACGCTAGCTGTGTCCGCCAGCCCTTTATCTGCACCAGAAACTTTGTCTTCTTATACAACATGGGGTTTATGTCTGATAAGTTAAATAATGGCTCTTCACCCATCTTTGCAAGAAAGTCATAGGCAAAGTTTGACACATAATATTTGGTGAAGTCCCATTTGTGCAGCACTTTTGCAGGAATCACAGATAATTGGTTACTATGACAACACTGGCAGAAATATTTCCCTAAATATTCACAGTATCTGTATCTTTTTGCATAACCTGTAATAAAAAAGAACAAGAATTTTGCGATTAGACAAGTAAAAAATAAGGTTATGTACATAACTAACCAACACAAAGCTACAAAAATGGCAATATAAATTTGGATAACAGTCTGCTTCAATCATTAATTTACAACTGCAAAGAGTATTTACTAATTATGATTAAAACACTTCAACTGCGAGTATCAAAAGAAATGAAGTCTGAGGAAGTTGCTTATCGATTGAAAAGATATGACAAGTGCCAATGAATAGCATATATAGTACTGTCGAGGGAAGTAAACCCTGCCTTAATTACTTAAATTACAATACTCCACTGTTCAAAATTAAATTTATTAATATGATTTCTCCTATACACATGCCAATCAATTAGAACGATGTTTTAATTGGTTAAAATTCTATGGCACAATTCATCATTTTAAATGATATTTACGCACCTTGGAGCTGTTACAATTAGGTACATTAAACAATTTCTTTGACACGCACATTTGGAACAATTTCTTTGACATGCACATTTGGAACTATTTCTTTGACAGCAGATTTGGAACACAGATTTGGAACTATTTCTTTGACAGGTGCTTTGGAAGCATTTTTTTTTGACAGGCAGACATAGAACTATTTGAATAATTTCTTTTCACAGGCACTTGCGAAATGATTTTTTAGACTGGCAAATTTGGAACATTTTCTTTGACTGGCAGATTAACCTATAAGGTATGAATGTTGTTTGGTAGAAACATGAAATGAATTCCTTAATTGGTGCAGTAGCCAGAGAGTGCAATAATTACCAGGTTCCACTTTCATTCCACAACCTGTACATCTGTAGTTCTGTTTCACCAGCACTGAATTTCTCCTGAAATAAGATATATAGTGATACTGTCTGTTTTATTGATAGATGATTTAAATGAATTATTCAACATTTACACCTCAACTTTCATTCCTTAAATGAACTGCCTTTTAGCAATTGTGTTTATCAATCGATGAACGTAACATCTTCGGATATGTTCGAAACACAATTCATCGCATAACAATATACAGGTACCTGATTTTTTTTATCTTGTTATTGTTTGTATTGTGTCAGCAGGTGCCGTAAAATATAAACAAACATTTTAGAAAGTGTTAAATAATGATATGTTAAATGTATCGTTGCCGTAAGTGTTTCAATTTTATGTTTAAAAGTGATTTCAAGTGGTTGATCTTTTCCCGCATTTTTGTGACAACATTTGATCAAATGTTTCCAGTTACAGTCAGGTCATTCTATTTACAGAATGGGTAAGAAAGGATTAATGAAATGTATTCTTAAATAAAAAGTATTTTTTTAAATTTTTGAATGAAATAATGAACTATTGGTGTAAATATAAGTAATGAATTACGGGACTGATGTCATTATCGGACTCCACACACATTTACCAGCCCAATTGCATTCAAACCCATAATGACATCAATCCCGCAATTCCTTACTTAAATATCTGTACAATTTGTTTCCGATATCACTGCCAAAATATATAGGGTAGGTATTATCAGTGTATATATAGTTATAAAATAAAAGAAAAGTTTAACTACTATAATGTTATCCGAAAAGAAGAAAAAATATAACAGGGACAAAACAATTGTTATTTACAATCTAGGATGAGGGTGCAGAAGTTTAGGGTAGGTCGGGAATCCATAAACAGACAAAACAAATTGTGAATGCCTGACACCTTTAACGTTGTTGAACAAATCAGACTGACTGATTTGAAATATATGATAAATAAACATATTTTGTGCTAATCCATTGTTTGCCATTTAAAAAACATTCACAATGTAAAGGACGATGATATGTTATCGCGTGAATGTAAATATCAATTATCCTAATTATAATCATTTAAAAATTGTTTCTACATAAAAAAGTGCATTCTGAGATAAGTTTTAACTTATTTACCTGGGTGGTGGGTGAATGTTGAAGATGATCTGTGGGCGAGGTGGAGCCCACTCCATGTTGCCTCGCAGCCGAGTCTGAAAACAAACCAGACCACAGTTGATGCACGCATCCCATTTTCTTGAGCAATTTGAGCAAGACTCACAAGCAATATTAGTATCCATGTTACAAACATCCAATTGCCAATTGTCAATCAAATAACAAGCCAACTAATAATGGCATTATACTCTATAACAAGAGCCGTCGTAAGACAGCGCGCTCGACTACGCTGCTTTGACTTAGAATACAATAACGATGTAATAATACCAAGTTTGGTCTCTTTATATCAAACCTAACTAAAATCATTTGATACATAAGGTGACTTTGATGCTGCCCTCACACCAGCCCGCCCAAACAATGACGCAAGTCATTCAAATAACTTGATTTCCCATTATGAAAATGTGGTTAAGAATATACAAATATGCCTTTCAAAGGAAATTTAAAAAAAAAAAAAAGGGCCATAACTTGTATTTAGGCTTAAAACGGAGTTACGTTTCTTGTTGTAAGATGGTCGTAAATAATTTTGAATTTTATTAAGTGCATTTAATGAACAGTATAGAAGTTTTTTTTATTAAAATCCCAACTTGCCCTTAACTTTTACTTGCCTAAAACTTTAACCTAAGTCAATCAGGGGCCATAACTTGTATTAAGGATATGGAGTTATGTAACCTCATTGGGTGATGGTCCTGAACAATTAAGTGAAGTATTAAGTCAATTGAATGAAGGGTATAGAAGTAATTAAACAATATCCCAACCTGCCCTAAAACTTTAACCTAAGTTCCATAGTCAATCAGGGGCCATAATTTGTATAAAAGATAATATGGAGTTATCTAACCTCATTATGCGATGGCTCTGAACATCTGTGTGAAGTATTAAGTCAATTGAACGAATGGTATTGGAGTTTTAAGTGAAAATCCCAACTTGCCCTAAAACTTTAACCTGCCCTAAAACTTTAACCTAAGTTAATCAGGGGCCATAACTTGTATTTAGGATAATATGGATTTATGTTACCTCATTGTGTAATGGTCCTGAACAACTGTGTGAAGTATTAAGTCAATTGAACAAAGGATATAGAAGTTATTAATAAATATTCCAACTTGCCCTAAACTTTAACCCAAGTTCCATAGTCAATCAGGGGCCATAATCTGTGTAAAGAATAATATGGAGTTATCTAACCTCATCATGTGATGGCCCTGAACAACTGTGTGAAGTATTAAGTCAATTGAATGTAGGGTATTGGACTTATAAGTGAAAATCCCAACTTGCCCTAAAACTTTAACCGGACGCCGAATAGTCGAGCTAAAAAATGAAAACAAATAGCTGCATTGTCCAATGGATGAACTTAAAACCCTCGCCAAACACTCTTTAAAAGTTGCAAGAGTAATTTTCGCAACTGGTCAATTAACATAAAAGTATTGCTATAAAAAGGTATAGAAGCATAATGCAATCTGCACAGTAACTCTCTCATTTTCAATGCTACACCAAACTATGTCTATCTTTACCATTGACTGCTTGGGATTGTCAGCATCATCAGGTGACACCGGGTAGGAGTTGGGCAACGGCAATAACTGAAACAATACATCCACATACATGCAATCTATGTAAATGTACTAGCAATCACCAAAAAATTAGTGTCTTTCCATGCAGGTTAAAGGTTATTACTATACGTGTCAGAGAATGAAAATACTCCTGTTCCTCTTATAATTCATATTAATTCATGTTCATTTCGTAAAGCCTTCCAAAGGTCACTGTTTAACCATACACTTCAATAATCACCCAAGCTCAGGGCTGGTATTCATAAAACATCCAAAGACAATTCTTAACTTAAGTCATTTTCTTAAGCAAAGTATCTCACTGGTCATATGATATAATGAATTAATTATATCTAAAACTATCTATTCTCATCAATGTTATGTGCTATACAAAAGAAATTGTAAGGAACACTTGTACTTTCTTTAAATTGGTCTATTAAAATTTTGGGAATTTGACTTACGATAAGAAATAACTTAAGATGTCTTATGAATACCAGCCCTGTTTCCTCTCAGGAGTACCATCCCTGAACACAACTGCAGATCAGAACCCTTGGGCAGGACATGTTCAGAAAATAAAAGCTAATTGCCTATATACATGTTTTAGCTAGCATCATCAATGAGTATGAGTTAATTTGAAGACGATATTCAATTCTTACCCTTTGTGCAGTTTACCACTTTGATACTAGTCACTGTAGATTGGATATCTTTCACAGGGGGTGGCTTATCTCTTCTTGACTACATGAATAGACTTGCGTTATCAGTGAGTACTATTAAACTTTGATGAAGATATATCGATATATATTCCTACCCTTTGTGGGGCATCGCTCTCTGATACAAGCCACTGTAGGTCCGAGGCCTTGGGTAACTGGTGTTCAGAGAATTTCTTCAGCAAGGATATGGCAACAGACTCTGCGGACATTATGTTTCCATTTTCTGGGATGGTGGAAGGGTCCAAGGTGTATGAAGACTGTCTTGTCTTCTGGAGGTCGGCATCTGAAAGTATGTTAATGTACATTACCACATTTCTCTTTCCATCGTTAAACTGTACCATAGATTTTTCCTTTTCTTCACTCTACAAATAAAAAAAGTATATCAGAGCACTGAAAGCGATTGGTGGTTGATTGGGAGTATGGGTTTTTTTAAGTCAAAAGGGTCATTATTCAACAATTATCAAAGCTTGAGTAATTGGCCATTCATACACACATGTCATACAATACTGTCTACGGAATCATGCTGACAAAGTTTCATTTGAATATCTTGAACATTATTTCAGTTATGACCAAAGTTCAAGATTTTGAACACCAACAAACAACGCAGACAATGATATCAAGGCTATCATAATACTTTCATTTATTTCTTCGCAAAACTGACAAAGTAAAATCTGTTATCAGTTGTGTGATGACTTAATTACTTAATCACACAAACACTCGACTTATGATCCACTCACCAGAAAAGAGAGAAGCGAGTGAGAGAGAGAGGCCGCTGTTCTTTAGACTGGTCAGGTTGCCTTGACTCTCATCCACTGTAACACACACAGTCATGGTTAATATATTATGCTTCTATAGAACATACAAATTGGCAATATGCTACAAATATGGGATTTATTAATTTTACTGACTTTCCTTAAAGTCTGTATCACCTGAGCGCTTTATTAACTAGCCGACAATTGTTGCTTAAATGGCAGCAAGATTTGCAGCACAGT
Organism: Mya arenaria; assembly: GCF_026914265.1. NCBI lineage: Eukaryota > Metazoa > Mollusca > Bivalvia > Myida > Myidae > Mya > Mya arenaria. Next base: position 15,053,541 of record NC_069124.1, on the reverse strand, counting down.
GAAAATGATTTACAGTCAAACCCCCTTAGCGAAAATACAAGTGGAAGTTCATGCCAAGCGGGAATTGTCATATTCAGTAGAATGGTCTTTAAAATTGGTCTTTACATCCAGTTCAAGGGTATATAGCCATACGAGTTCGAGCCAAAAGGGTTTTGATGGTATTGACATTAGAATCATCAAAAGATTCAGATGATAAACTGAGGATTGTTTGTAGGAGTGTTGCTCTATTTCTGGAATATCTCCATTTGGAAAATGAATTTGTAAACTTCTCATTCTTGATGAATGTGAATTTTAATAGAATACTTTAAAATTCTACAGATTTTGTTACAATAAATTATATATCAACTGCCTTGAGGGTGACGAATTGTCAACCTTCAGAAAATGCTATCGATCTCAGCCCTGACTCTTGTCAACAGTATTTACCTCAGGTTGACAATATGCACTGTCACCCTCATGGCAGTCAATATTAATATAATATTTCTACTGGTTACACAGTCATCAAAATTAGACATTTGGGTGAAAAAGCATTTATTCTTATGGAATTTTTCAACGAGCTAGCTATATAAATCGCGTATTTGAGCAAGCCTGATAAGCAATGCTAAAATCTCTTTAAAGGAAGAAAATCACACAACCTATTCCTTATCAAAAACAGTTAAATTAGCTTGGTTCTGTTTAATAAAAAGGCATTTGAAAGAACTCACAGATCTCATGTTGAAAATGTGGTTTTTAAACTTTTCTGAAATGAAGTTTTTTGTCTAACTTGTAGAAAAAAAAACCAAAAAACTGGTAGATACTAATTTCATCTTTCATGTTTGATCTAGATCTTTCTAAAATATGACAAAATGCTTGCCTGGTATGATCATTACAATTACATCTGCTTTTATCTTAAAAGTATCTTAAAGTATGCATGGAGTTGGTCTTTCTTCTATATCTAAAGAAATCAGTGTTCAAATGATTTTCACTGAAAGATGCACAAGGTTCATGATCATAATTGCTGCAGACAGTGCGAGGCCCGGAAAAAACCTATTTGTGGATTAACTTGTTTGAAAGTCATTGGAAATAAGCTGTGTGGATTAATAAAACAGATATCTGGATAAATCAACTAAGAGCGCCTTATAGTGATGGGTGAAACAGTTCTAATTTCTTAGAAACAGGAATATTTCAATACAAGAATGTTTCAACAAGTTTCTGCTACCTAGAAATGTGGTAACAATTAAACATGGCCACATCAAGCAAATGCTGATGCATGTCAATGCATGTCCATTTTAATATAATTAAGTCAAGTGGCTAGTCATTAAATTTGCTAATGATGTACAGACTTGCCTTGGAAAAGGGTACACTGATAAAGCTTTGGGTCATAGACAAGTTTTTGCCATTTTAACATATTACAATGAGAATTTTAACAAGGCAATATATCAACCTTGAATCTTCTAAAAACATGTCCCTCTAAAGCCTTGCAATAAGTCATATTGCTTCTTTATAAATATATTGCTGTGGATTGGATGCCCACGTTGTCTGCTGTTGTTTTTTTTTAAGTCGAACATGGGGAATAACTCCAAAATTATACAAGTCTGAGTTATGTGCCTTGCTAAACATAGGCGTATACTGGCATCATTTGAAACAAGTTTCATATGTATAATTATATCTTGAATGGATTCTCAAACACAGCAAATGATGTAGTCTTTAACGTCATTGTCTCCGAACAGACAACGGCATCAAGGCTATCACAATAGCCAGACTTTCTTTCTCTGATAAACAGATGCCATTGAGCTAAAAATGTTTACGACTAATTATGGTACAGCAATTAAGAAACAACCCAAAGTTCACCAGCCAAATGAATTGGGGGATTTTCTACAAATATATGCAATATGAGCGATGGTGGTCACTTACTGGTCAATTCAACCCGTCTTTCCTCCTCGCCGCTGGAAGCTTCACTATCTATAGTATAAATACACATAAGCAGGTGAACAGCACATACTCAGTGAATATGTATATAGGCATGCATCTTTAATCCCTCCAAATATTTAAGGAATCCCACTTATAAATTCTCTAATAGCTCCATTGATCTTAATGTTAAATTTTAATTCCTTGTGACCCTATATAATTTTGTTGTCATATGAAAGGTATTTACTAATATGTAAAATAAATTTCCAAGGTACATCACAGCTTTCACAGTTAATGCTCTTTATTTCAACTGAAATCAGATGTAAAATGACCTATTTTGCAATCTCTGAAAGCCAAGAACAATTCTTGATTCAATACCTTTAGTATTTTTGTTTCCACTCAAAACCCTTTCAAATGATACCAAAATGATATGGGATCACCCGGCATCCAAATTCCATATACTGTTAATGTCCTATTAGAAGCACATTTCGTTAAAGACGGACAGGGGGTATTTTTTGTTGGACTTCATTTAGATTCTGTTATTTGAATTTGAAAAAATGCTATAAGTTCCCATTACCAGCACACATTGGCTCAGGCTCATGCATTTAAACCTATACCCTATCATACAAATAAGGTTACACACCATTTATGTTGACAAAAGAGCAAAATAATTCTCATTCTTGCCAAATGATATATTGAAGCCAAATGTTCAGTGGACCATTTTATTGATTCACACACCAGTGATGCTGTTGTAGATAGTACAAGCTGATTGGTCAGTTGCAGGATTTTGACTCCCTCAACAATCTAAGTGATGGGTAATTGTGACAAATGTAGTCGTAATTTAATATTAATGGCTCCATACATGACTGATTTCTCAAATTCGGCTATTTTATGAAGTTTGCTGAAGGCGGAAAATGGTACTATTTAGAGAACACAGTTCTTAAAAGACAAGCGCCCAGACATCAAATAGGACATTTACTGTATTAGTTACGAGACGCCTAAAGCTGCACAACAGCACTACTCATGTACTTTAAAATGTTTTGATCTGAACTAAATGCTTTCTCTGTTATCAAACTTTGCTAAACAGATATTTTTTTATTAACTTTAGGGATGCAACTTTCTTCCCAGAATGTTTTTGGGCTTCAACTTTCTAACAAAAATGTTTTTGGGCTGCAACTTTTTACAAGGAATGATTTTGAGATGTAACTTTCTTCCAGGGATGTTTTTGGGATGTAACTTGCTACAAGGAATGTTATTCGGATGCAAATTTCTACCAAAAAGGTTTTTAGGCTGTAACTTTCTACCAGGAATTTTTTTGGGCTGCAACTTTCTACCAGGAATGTTTTTGGGATGCAACTTTCTACTAGGAATGGTTTTGGGATGCAGCTTTCTACTAGAAATGGTTTTGGGATGCAACTTTCTTCCAGGAATGTTTTTGGGATGCATCTTTCTACCAGGAATGTTTTTGGGATGCAACATTCTACTAGGAATGGTTTTGAGATGCAACTTTCTACACTGAACTCTTTAAACTACAAATTCATGTAGGAAGTGATACAGGGACATTCATAAAATATATAGAAACACTTACATGCAAAAAATACCCCAGTGTGGGATTGTTCATTGTATTACCATTTATTTGCACAGCGGTCAATATTGAGCTTTTTCCACATTCCAAGCTTCATACCTTTATCCAATAATGACGACAGCTGTTCATAGCACTAGTGCAGAATCTCAATTTTCAAAATTGTAGTTGTAAATGTAACTCACCAGGATGCCATTTACATCAAACAAAGGCAAATTGAGTGCTTAAACAGTGCCTGTAGCATACAATATTGATACAGAATATGTGAGCATGCATACCTGAGTATTCGCTGTCGTGTGGGGAGGAGAACGGGGATGCTGACTGACTGGGACTCGTGCCAGCTGTACAACACACAAACAACATTCAAAATATCCAACTGCTCTTATCCATAAGTTGACAAGAAATTATGATTTATAATAAAAGTACTTGATTACCTTTAAAAATTTCTAGTTTCTTACAATCAAGACTACTACATGAACTTTAAAGTAAAATAGGAACCTTATGAAAGCATGCAGAACTCTTTAACCAGGATTTTTAACAACCCTGAAAAAAATTCTGTGTATGAGGGGTTCATGTCCAAAGCAGTGTAAGGTGGCTTTTACTCTTTTAATATATTAATTTCAAGGTACTTTTTACTGTTTTTGATGGAAATGTCCAAGCAAAAAAAACAATCTTCACAACTGTATGATAGTTTGAAGTTAAACGTTCTCAATCCAGTGACTTCAGGATTAATCCTGAACTATAGAACCCTCTGTTTATCTTTATAATAAGTACAAGACACAATTTTTACTGGCTTTTCTCTGCTTAAAACATTTTTTTACAACTTGAACATGTGAAATGATGACAGTGCAAAGTTTTAAGACATGCATGCTTTTTATAACTTAAATGTCCACAACATTAATTTCCAAACAACAATGAAAATGATAGTATGTACATTTATAAATAAATACAATAGCTATAAAGAAACATTATGTGTTTAAAAACTTACTATCTGTACGTCCATCACTTAGTATCGGGAAACCTCTTGCTTTCTGCAAAAAACAGTACATATAAGCTCTATACATACATGTTATGTATTAAAAATGTACATCTATATCTACTGTGGGTACACGGTATATAATTAATCTAATTATCTTGAAACAAAGCATTAACCTTTGAGAAATTACTTAAATGGGAATCATTTTATTTCTGGCTGAAATTAGACTTATCCTCTGAAGTACTAATTCTGACAAAATTAACAGACACTAGACCTCCAAATGTTTGTTTTCATTTACTATGGAGACCGATAAAAATAAAACAACAGAGGAAAACGCACGATGCAATGTTGTATTTGAATTCCCACAACTAAACATGAAGAGTCCACAACTTTAGTAGTACTCCCACCTCTTTGAGTTTTTGTCGTTTTCGTATGCGTATTCTCTGCTGTAGCTGTTTGATTTCCTCATCACTATCATCCGGCTCTTCCAGCTGCACACTCCCCTCCCCCGTACCAATCAGATGGTTCCACTTCATCTGTTCGATTGCTGCTATCAACGCCTCCGATATGCTGAAGTGTGCATTCTCCTGTAACAAACTTTGTACATTTATCTCTGCATCTTTACTGGTTAAAGCTAGCACAGGATAACAGACCTCATCCTGTAAATCATGAAAAAATGTTTTAAGTACCGGTATGATTGGTTCAGGCACAAAGGGACTCAGACTTCCTGCCTTCCTCAGACTTTTTGCATTCCTCAGACTTCCTGCCTTCCTCAGTCTTCCTGCCTTCCTCAGACTTCCTTTTGAAGGTGTTTGCCATTTATATCCATATAGTTCATGAATCTTCAAAAACAAACATAACCTATAAGAGAAGTCTAAAATAGAAAGGTCTCAATCCTTAATTTAGAATTAAACCTCAATTCTATCATCCCTATCTAACATGTACTTGGCCTTCTGTGCAACCAAGTGGGTATCACATCATGGCAAGATATTTAAGTCAACTGAAAGCAAAGAAAATAACTACACTCTGAATTGATTGACAGAGTAAATGTGTATCAATAAAACATTTTTTACCAGATCTGAAGTCTTGTATTACTTCATGCAAAAACGTACGTAGCTTTGTAAATGCGTAATGAAAGCATTAAGAGCACATAAGAAACACATGTTTATTGTAAGGTACATCACAAGAAGCTCAAAATGACATTAGGTTGTTTCAGTTTTATCAAAAAAATGTTAAATACAATTTATTTCATATACATGAAATGGTACAACATTTTGATCCACATCCAGGCAAAGGTCACAGTAGCACCAAACTTAAGAATCACATAAAGCTTAAAACATGTACTGTACACAGAATGATAGATGTGATCAGATATTCTCCCATATACCTTTTGGTGAAAAAGGTTTTTAAAATATTTTACACCAAAATTGCTACAAAGACTTGAACTCAGTATGAGACTATAAATCCATTTCTGGATAGTTTGAATCTTGATATCATTGTTTTCAATCGGGAGTTGAACCATCCCAGCAAAACTATACAGTGTAAAATGCTGCAACAGGTGGTAGTGGCACAAAGGACTATATACCTTTTCCAGGTTGGCACAAGTATGAAAGTCCTGCTGGGAGAGGTAGTGAAGCAGTGACTGTCCTGGGACGGGAGGGGAAAAATACCCCCCACCCCCACCCCCTCCTGCTACACGGCCATCTGGTTGGTCTGAAAATAAATTGTTTACATAAAACAGTATGTTCAGGTACATGTTTCAATAAAATATTAATAGTGGCAAACATGTACCCATATCTTGACAAAGGATGTACCAATACATATCGATATTGTGATATGGAACAGAAGTAAAACATATCAATAGGTAGTGGCAATCATATCTTTATATTATATGACATTTAGATTTAAGAAACCAAAACATTCTTTACATGATACAAGTGTAAAAATTATTTATTGTTTAAATTCAAAAATCATTATTTGAAAACACAAAAAAGATGAAAGGCTTTAAAAGTCAATATAACTAACAAGATCATTGTATTGAAATTTGTATCAGAGAGATATCAATTTAATATTATATACTGGTACATGTACCGTTTGTGTATGTAAAGGCAGTTTTGATTGGATGAAAAGTATCACATGGGGAGTCAGCAAGTGTAATATAGACTGTAATATATTATCTTCATTAATATCACAGGTCACAAGTCTATAATTGTTAATACAATGATGTAATTACAGTCCATACTTGTATAAGTTGTGCAATAATTACCTGTATTTCCATTGTTACTATGATTGCCTTTAACTTCTTCCACATTATGTAAATCACTTTGTATCACAGATGTTTTTATTCCAATTATGTCTGACCTTGACCTTTTGTGTGTATGTTTGACCTTTCTCTCATCAACTTTGACCTTACTGGGACTAGCTTTAGCTTCCACAGTTTCAGAGTCGGAAAATATGTCCCTCGCATTTTCAAACATCTTTTGCTTCTTAATGGAATCAGAAGTCAATGTTTCTGTAGATTTTGATATTGCAAACACATCGTCATCATTTTCATGAATAATTCTATCCATCATTTCTGCAGCTTTGCTGTCTTTAATCTTTTTAGCAACACCACTTTCAGACGTACTCCTAGTCAAACCACCTTTCTTAATCACTTTTGGCACATCATTTGAACTTTCAAGGTCACTGGTTTTGGAGCCTAGTAAACCAAGGTTCATCAGAGGATCACTGTTCATGGTGTTATAAAAACTAAAGCCATTCTCCTTGGAATCGGATGTGCTTAAGTCCACTGGGTCTGATTCAGAGCCCGATTTTCGGATGATTGTCCTTAAAGCCTCTTTGGCAGATATTCCTCCGTCGTTTGGACTAGTACTTGAACCTGAAACCATGAAACAATTGAAAGCTTGACAAGTTTAAAACTTGTGTTGTTCTGAGGTTCAACTGTACTCGAAAATCGATCCAAAAGGTCAATATTGGTCACTATCGATAGCAGTTTTTTTCACAATTGATAATTGATTAAAAAAATTATTATTAAATAAAACATTTAAAAAATATATATATGATTCAATAATTGCTAGATAAACAAAAATAACACAACAGACAAGTTAGGAAATGAAGTTATTTGAAGTTATAAAATAATGAAACAAAAATGAAAAGAGTGAAGTGTTTATACGAGCCTGAAAACAATCGATTATCAATTAATGATCTCCCATAATTGATAGCAGTAAAATTAGGTCCAAATCCCAACATAATTCATAACTAGGTTTAAATTTAGTAATTTTCAAAAATAACATCTTAAAAATATTAATACATTAATATATGCAATACTAACATGATGATTTTAAGCTTCATTATTTGCAGTAATAGGCCAATCAAGACTTTGAGAGCTTTCATATGATAATGCATAAGCTATGTACATGAAAATATGCATGTACAATCATATGCTTCGGAAGTCATCACTTCAAGTTAAGCAAAAAATGTGTAACCTATTTTTACATTTAAAATCTTTTAGTGCTTTACTGTTGAGTTTCACTTATCTTCTAATTAGTAAAAAATATTAACTATAAAAGAACAAACAAATTCAATTCCTTTAAGAACATACTTGAACTTAAGTACATACTTGATTGTAAAATATGTACGACCTTTTTTAATCAAACTATGTTACACTGACCTCTCTTGCTGTGAAGTATCATTACTCTATGTCCTAACATGTTAGGCGTAAACAAAACAACAACAAAAACCTACATGTATATTGAAAAGAAAATGCTATTAACACGATGTGTACACGCTCGATATAGATGTGATACATAAAGCCTTTCAAAGCTATAATCTTAAACAATTCTGGCTTCTAAATGATGATAATAAGTACACTTCAAATAAGCCCAAATGTATTTCGTGCCAGAAAAATTCAACATTGATAGTTTGGGTTCAGTATTTCCAAGGGAATCCTAAAATAAGCAAGGAGCAATGAAAATTTTCATTTGTACTGAGTGTACCAAAATACATACATGTAGAATCACATAAAAAATATTATTTAACCAATATTCAAAGAAATGGACATCATTAAGCATATTATTTAAAGGTTTAAAGAAAAAGGAAACGGTCATGTCTATTTGTTTTCATAGCCTTAAAAATAACATTTTGTCCCAAAATATTTAAAAATGGACCTTGTTCATGACTCCCTGTGTATGGACTGATACAGCTTACACATAAAGCAACATTACAAATTAATTCATAAAATAGTGGTGATTCAACTTATATTTTGATAATATATTTCAAGAAAGAAAGAAATATATTTCAAGAAAGAAAGAAATTAAATTAGATTGCCACACTTTTACCCAGTATCTGTTTAACTTGGGAAAAACTTGAAATCATTTTCCCCAATAACTTCAGAAGTCTCTATGCCAGCTCTATTAAGCTCAGCATTAGTATTTTAAAATTGCTGATACACTTGATAATCTGTTTATAAGGGTTCAATTCCATATATTGTTTTATTTATGGAAAAAGAATAAAAAAAATATTCTTAATTCTCTCTAAAAATGTTTTTAAAAAACACCCTTAAACCAACTGAGTGATTAACTAGTCAGTTTAGAACACTCGGCAAAAAAATGTATGTATATGGATTCAATGTATTTTGTTAAACGCGGTTGAATTTTATTGAGGGCTGTCAGGATCAAATTTAGCGACGTATCAATAAAGCTCATAAACAATAGACTGAACTTGTCATACCAATATTATAAGGCACAGCATGTTCACCAGACGAGCAGAGCCCACTGTCCTTACTGGGCGACACAAAATTTGGGGCAAGTGCTGACAGGTCACTGCTGGATCTACCTGAGCCCCGTCTGCCCCTTCCCGGGGCGTGGAGGGAAGAAAGAGGGAGGGAGGCACTACGCACTGGTGTCGGGACAGCCCTCGCTGCACTGAATGTCAGCTGTATGAAACAGGCAAGGGTTAACTGTGAGACAGCACAATGTGTATGTATAGTCTGGTAAACCACAAAAAAGCATCATTTAAAAATGAATACATGCCTATTAGCTTCATTCAAAGAAAGTCACATGCAATTTTACTTGAAGAGAAATAAAGGAAGAACAATAATTTTTCAAAGATATTCTGACATATCAATAACATAATAGCAGTAGATAATTTAAAGATGAACTCTTACTCACCGATAAGGTTTACCACAATTAATAATATTGTTTTAATATTCCAAAAAGGATGAATAAATGTCGAAAATAATGGTTCTTATGAAGGATACCAAGTTAAATTTGAAAGGTTGTCCAGTTAGCGCAGTGGTTAGCGCACTCGCTTCTCACCTAGGCGACCCCGGTTTGATTCCCGGCTTGGGCGCATGTGAGTTTGGTTTGTGGTCACCAAGCCGGACAAGTGGGTTTTCTCCGGGTTCTCCGGTTTCCCCCACAACACAAGACCACACTCTCGCGTTAAATCGTGCCAACGAGAGTGATTAATATAATGTTGTAATAACTTGTTTCACAATCGTTGTAAAATAAATATGTTTAAACTAAATTTGAAAGAAATGAGCATTAAAAGCGGTATTTCTACCTTATGAGACTATAGTAGACCACAGTAAATATTTTAGCATTCACTAATCATTTAATATTTTTGCAGTTTCTGCTATTAAATACGCGGTTACAATCTTGTTATCTGTAATAAATATTTTCCATAAATTTTCCATTATTTAGTAAGAAGTAAAAGGTTTTTCAGTCAAAATTAATGTCTGTTATATATATATGTGTATGTACATTGTATTGATTTTCATTAAGAGTGTCACTTTAACTTTAACACAAAACCCAAAATGTATCTGATTAACAATGCTCCAACCTTCATTCGGATTAAAATATTCTGTGTTCTGACAGGAAGACATCACAATACAGTACATTAAACAAACAAAATATTAACTCACAAGTTTGGGCTCAATGTCTGCCAACAATGAGACCCTGTTTTCCTCAACCGCTTGCAGGCAGATACACATGGCTTTGAAGTACCGAGGGCTGAACAGGAAAGCATCCTCTGTGGGAAAGAAGCAACCATTTACTCATGTTCGTATGTATACACATCAATTTTGAGTAAAAACACAGCAATAAACTTAAGCTTGCAACTAAAATTACATATTAAAGTACATTCTCTGTTTAAATAATCATTCTCTTTGTAGCATGTGTTTAACACATCATTTATTGGCGGAAAAACAATCATAGTGTTTAAATTAACTATTACTGTTATGGGCAAAATGTATTGTTCATTGTGAAAAATGTCACTTAATGAAATTATTTTAAATGAAAGCACTTATAGTAAGTGGAGAATGAATTCATATAAAGAAAGTCTAATCTCTTAACAGTGCATACATGTATAATCACTCATTACAGTTGTTATCATGGTTCATCGTTATTAATAGTATCACAAGTCACTTAAAAGTAGAAGGTTAATGACAAATATGGGTCTTTTATGCTCTCAACAACATTCTAAACAATTAAAAGTAGAGTTTATTTATTAAATAAATATGTGAGGGAATTATATAATACAAATAACCAGGTCCCAATTTTCCAGGTCAAAACTTCTTAAGCTTAACAGGCTTAAGTCGCTTATTTCAACTAGCCAAAATAAAGACCTTTGATAAATGAGAAATGGAATGATTGTGATTACTATAAAGATCATTTCTATCTTAAGTATAAAAACTTCCATAGAAGTAAGTATTACGCAAGTTATTGAAAAAAAAACAGGAATAGTGAGCTGAACTTAATCTTGTTATAAGGGACTAATAAGTTTCAAGAAATAAGGGCCACTTAATTTAGTGCATGTGATCAAATAATCAAATGGACTGAATGTGCCTAGCATTACTCCATAGTTGCCACTTTTTTTAAAGTTATGGCCAAGTTTTATCACACAAAGAAACTGATAATATGCAATATCCCATACATTTTTTTGGTAAATTCTCGAGCCCTTACACTGCAGGGACATTCTGGCTTGTTATAAAATGTGTTTGACTTGTTTTGCCTATCAACATGGTGACCAAGTTTGGTGATGTTTTGTATATTTGCACATTTCGAGTAAGCTGCCGGACTGTTGCAGGTGTTCCCATATTATGCCTGTCATATGACAAATTTGTCCCATAAATAATCCCACTCGAATGAGCTCACATGTGAAGTAAATTGAAAATCGGACCAGAGCCATAACTGAAGATCATAATTATTTGAATCCATCATCTTCATAATCAAAACTGAAGACATGCCTTAGGGGTAGTTATGTAACTAGTAGTCACCAAAATTTGCTGCTTACTGATTCATATCCATATGATAACAGACAAGAGCGCCAACTGTCACAAAATAACCCATTGTCATGTGAGGACCCTAAGTCTGGTGATAAGTTCTTGAAACCAAAGCTAAATTTAGGGAGTGGACACTTTAAAGACAGTTTTTGCCAATTCAAGGGTCATAAGTCTGGAGTTAAAGAGGTGACATGACTGGTTATCAAACCTGACCAAGATATGCTGCCCATACACATTCTGACCAAATTTACTGATGATTGGAAAAAGTTATTGATCAGACAAGACTGATTTTCAGTAATATATATAATTAAAGGGAAATAACTCAAACAATATGGCTGGTTTAAGAATTTGTGCAATAAATTATTCCTATACTCATTCCAACCAAATTTGGTTATGATTGGACAAAGGCTTCTAAAGTAACTATCGAACAATACCAAATTCAGGGTATAAATAAGTGTGATAACTCTCGAATGACCTAAGAAATATGACTGGTTGTCAAACTTGGCTGAAATCTTATGCCTACACACATTCTGACTAAATTTGGTGGTGAATGCACAAAGGCTTCTAAAGTTATTGAGCGGACAAGACCTATTTCAGGTAATTTCTACAATAACTCTTGGGTGACAACAGTGATATGACTGGTTATCTAACTTGTCCATAATATTATACCAATACACATTCTGACTAAATTTAGTGGTGATTGGACAAAGCCGACAAAATTATGGAGTGGACTACATACTGGATGCTGCTCGCCTGCCTCAGCTAATTCTATAATCTCCTTTTTTTCAACCAGGTGAATAAAGATGACATTTGGTCATTCCAAAATATCACCTTCGCATTGACGGCACCACTTAGTGGTAGTCAACTCCATCATAAGAGCCATACTGAGTTAAATACTTGATTTTGGTAAACATCCCAACATGACGTTTAATCAAGTGATTATCATATTATTTTACTCCTATAGCTATGATCAATTTTTGAAAATCATGATCGATTATTGTTGACTTTAAAACAAATGATCATTAAATTTATTTACAATATTAGATCACATTTTCATCTTCCAAGTAACACTTCTCACAATTCTGCTATTCCTATCCGGTAACAGGTATCACAGTTCTGCTATTCTTTATAAGTAAATTGTATCGCAATACTGCTATTCCTTATCAGTAAAATGTATCACAATTCTGTTATATATTACCAAAGTAGTGCCTGTACATATGTTGTTCACTAGCTACGAGGACCTTCAGCTGCATGGAAAGTTTGTGCTCACGTAAACTCTCCCTCACCCAGACCTGGCCCTTCCCGACCCCCTTCTGGTAGTGCCCCCTTCGGATATTCTCTATAAATGGGGTTGTGACAGGGTTGAGCCATTTTAGCCCCTTCACAAATGGCCAGTAGTCAACAACACTTCCATAGTCACCCTGAAAAGAGATTCAACCATAAATGTTTGCTCCAACAGTTTACAAATGTAGCTGCATCTCTTACCCTTTGCCATTTTTAGGAATAATTAGTTCCCATAATCAAGCTAAACCAAATATTTTTTTCATCGCATTAAGCTCACCATTTTTCAAAAAATACGAAAAACAATTCATTTATTAAATGACAGCTTATATTTTTCGCCAAAACAATCCAAACACACTTTCTTTTGAAGCCATGTTCTATCTAATAATGCAAAAACAAATTCTTATATGTCTCTGACAACTTCTGATAGGCTGAAACATGGGTATGTCCATAAAATTACACATAGATAATATATTTTAAGTTATAATCTTCAGGATTATCATTCTAAATAGTAAGTATATAAGAAAAAAAATCAATTGCAACAGCTCAAAATTATGTCACATTAACATACAATTTGGTGACCTAATAAATTAAAATTACATGTCATATTGTACTCTTATGAGACATACATAATACATGTATGCCTCTTGCTTTTGGAACTCACTGAGATACTCCATGAAAAAAATTGCCATCCCACAAAGGAACAAACAAATATTGTCTTTTATTTATTCAAGCCTTTATAATAAATTATTTTATGATATGAATCTGAATCATCTCACAAAAATTGCTATGAACTCGATCAACACAGCCAATACTGCAAGTGAAATCCCACCCACCACAACAATTTTGAGCCTATGGTTGAGAATGCTGTCCACATGTTTGCACAGGCGCTGCAGGCCCCCATACATTCCCCACACATTACTAGTGTTGGTAGATAGCAGACCCTCTACTGTCGTCTTCAAGCCAATTAAAAGCTGATGCTTTAGTCGTTCACTGAAACAGAATTATAAATTAAATGAATTCTCAGTACAGTGGGAATCAGACTTTCAATTATTGAGTATTGAATACCGATCAATGAATAATGCATAATAAAACATTTTCATTTATGTTAACACACTAACATTTTCCCTTCATCATTCTATAACTAAACATATGTCTTATTTGCTGATTTTTTTTATTTGTTATTTTCAAATATTTTGCATTAATTATTTCCATAAATAACAAATTCAAATGTTTTACAAGGCAGTCCAAAGGATGGCTATATCCCCCGCCGTTGTTTTTTAGTATATTTTGTTTTTCTCGCAACCTGACTGGTACGTTGAATCTGACCAAAATTGTACACAACCACTGGTCAAGAGTGGGAATATAGGAAATACAAGTTGTTTGATCAGTAACCGAAATATTCTTGGATATTTGAACATATTATAAAAGGATATTTGTTTAAGTTATTCATATTGTGTGTAGTGTAGGTTAAGATTAATGTCAAGGTTATTTTGGCTAAAAAAAAGAAGGAAAATGAGTCCTTGATTTATAACATCGATGAAATAGCAAGCCTTTTAAGCTTATACTTTAAAGTATTTTTGATAAAGTGATACATATATATTGCGGTGACGTCATAACATTGTTTTACTGCTTTTGAAGAGAAAACACATATTAATATATTATCACATTTGTGTCCATTGTTTTTTTAAATATTAAACTTGTTGCACATAATGATAATGCTTGGTAGAGTGCCCTAAGTATCAATCTGTGCAACTTGTTTAACACTTTCATTTCACATTTATATCTTATCGTCTATTTAGCATTGTCAAAATATGGACCCAAAACTTCATGATTGATTACTGGTACAAATTGCAATTGGTTCGAGTTCTTGGATCAAATTCAGTTATAGTTGGAAAAAGTACATGAAATGTATAAGGTCAATAAATCCAGTAAGAATTGACATGTCTACACTGCTAAATATAAAAAGCCCGGACACAAGCATGGGTACTATGACCTTAAAATGTCAGATGTGACCTTGACCTTTGAGGTATGGACTGGGTCAAGGTCACTGCACATCGTCTCAATGAGGACAACATTTGTACAAAGTAATATGGTAATCCATCAATGCATAAATAAGTTATAGCCCGGACACAAAATGTTACAGACAGACAGATGGATGGGCGGACTGACAGACAGACTGACAGACGGACAAATTCCTATAATCCCCTTCCCACTCTGTGGCGGGGGACTAAAAATGGATGTTAGGTTAAGTAAGGTGATTTGTAAGTTTCAGTTTACCAAAAAAAAAATGCAACCCAAAAGGATTTGGAACAACACTAATTATCATTTCATAAAATGCTTGTCATTTACTGAGACATGAGTAACTACCACCTCTTTTACATGCATGATGCCAGTAGTTTTCAGATAATTGGTGTATGTAATGCACCAGTCAATTGTAACCACAGGCCCACCAGGTCCGGGGGGTACACTTGGGATAGCCGAGGAAATGGGACAGGTTTTTACCTTCCAGGTGGCCCCTAAGTGCCGGGTGAATGCAGTGAATTTATCTTCAGGCCAAAAACCAGGGAATGGGCCTTACCTGGTGACCCTGGGGTGCAGGGGCATTTGGCGAGGATTTTACCAGCAGTTTCAGGGTTTGAATTTAACTTTTTTTGATACTCGCAAATTTTTGCGAACGCTTAAATTTCAACTCGCAAAAACAGACACTTACTCATATTTTTTTATTATCACCAATTATGTTCATATCTATTTCGTGGGATTGCATATTTTCTGCAAATTTTGAACTCGCCAATTTTTGCGAGTGTCTTTAAATTCAACTCGCATTTTTTAATTTTGGCTCGCATTTAGTGAGTTTGCGAGTGCTAAAACCCTGAGTTTGTCCCCGAAGGGCGAGCATTTTACCTGGGCTTGGCTGGACCAAAAGTCAAAGTCCCCACTATTCCCTGTACCTGGAGGGGAGGGGGGGGGGTGGGGTGGCGGGGGAGTGGTTACAATTGACTGTGCATTATGAACTAATATGATAACTAATGATATGGCATATTAATCATAATAGATACATTCAAATAAAAGATTTAGCCCATTCAATTGTAAATTAGTCTAGTTTTTTTTCAATAACACATATCTTTCTTCTCCAAAACTGTGTGAGAGTGGAATAAACTTAGTTAATGTATGTATTTCTTTAGACCTTGCAGTCAAGGATAACCCGTGAAAGTGCAAGCACTTATTTCCAACGGGGTCCTCTGTTTTTGCAGAAAGGACAGTGGTGGGATACAAGAAAGTACGGGTGCGATACCCTAGCTCTTTATGAAGAGACCCCTTGGTTCTTTTGCTTGCTTGATGTAAAGCACCAAAAGGGGTACAACTTTCCTGGGTTAAACCAATACTGAGTACACCAGTTAAATGCCGAGCGCCAGGCAAGGGAGCTTCTTGTACCAACTTTTAACGTCTCTTGGAACCCACGACCTCAAGCTCCGTAGGCGGATGCATAACCACTAGGCCACGGAGACAAATGAAAGAATCGTTAACATAGACTCTATCGACAGTTTTAAAAGTGCTTTGACATCTTCTGATTAACTGAGCACTACCACATTGAATATCGTCTATATGTTATGTAAGTGCATGTGTATATCACTATGATATTTTGACCATGTTTTAAATTTGTTTACATTTTTTAGGGGCGTTTTCCATTGAAATTTGAATGCTATTTTAAAGCTCATTACTTAATATGACACCAATTATAAGAATATGAATCACTGATTTAAGACTGATATTTTTTGTAGACTGTTAACACCGTGAAACAAAAGATAAGTGAAAAACAACCTTTGGACAACATCTTTTTCTTCATTTTCAGCCATTTTGGATTAGTTTGCCGCTCACATCAACATTTCCGTATAATAATATCAATTTACTGCCAATTAACAGATGAACAAAAATAAAAAAGAACGATGATTTACGAGTGTTTGATGGTGGATGGGGTACCGCTAATAAGGCATTGCCTAAAATTTAAAAAAAATTTTTTATCTTTTTTACAGATGATGTAAGCGATTTAATTCTGGATAAAACGGCAGTAAAGAGATCGGTGTGCCTTGTGCACGGCATAATAATTCGACGCCGATCGAGCATGTCGTTTTTTTTTGTTAAAAAAAGACTTCTTTTACATTGGCAACAGGCTGCAGGATCGGGGTTAAGTTTTGTATTCATTCTTTGTAGCTGTACAGAGAAAAGTAGCGTTTAAATTCTTGTCATGACGGTGACCAGCAGTCTCATTCTGCTCACTGGCTTGTTCTATCGCGCCACAGATAAAGGAAAACAACACAGGCAACAACAAACAAAAAATCGTCTGCATCACCTGCGTTGTACAGTATGAAACAACTTTATGATCCCGACAAAGCATGAATCTGATGATCATTGTTAGTACCGGCTGGGAGTAGAGTTTGTTATTGGTCCTAGGAGTCGGTGATAATCAAACATAATTAACATTTTGTTTCGACTCTCGTTCCAAGTCATAATATGAATAAACTTTCATTTTGTTTTTTACTGTAGAGGGTATGCAAACGCTTTCAGTTTATTCAAAATAAAATCAGAATTGTTAATTTTGATACACATTCAATTTGTTTTGAATAAAACTATATTCAATTAAAAATAACAAAAAAGTTGTTAGAAAAAGGCCGGTTTTTATTTTAATTGAAATTTCCCACAGAAATGCATTTTAATAATTTGTTACCGAATAAAGTAAACTTTATTTAAGAAGAAACTTGTTATAACTAGCCATTGGAGACTGTTTATTTATATAATAATTGACATTCGACCAAAGTTCAGTATAACCTTAGGGCCTTACGGTTTGCGGAAGTCACGATGACAACCGGTACATGTTTACATGTAACACTTATGTGTGTGCTTGCATTAGTTTTCAATACTTCTTATAAATTATAATATATCAGTTCGGATAAATATAGTTTTCAAAGAAAGTGTAATCATTGCGTTGACGTTCAACACGACGTGAACAAGTCCATTTGTGTTTCGGTGAATAAAAGATCATTGAGTGGTAAGTAAATCCAATCGATAAAAAGCAATATCAGCACTGGTTTAAACGGAATAAGGAGTTACCAGTGGTGCTTGAAATCGTTTGAGAACTATTTTGTGTACAGACACCAGACCAAGGATGCAATACAAAAGACGTTACCTTCACCTTACCCTGATCATCTCCGCGTATGGGATTCTTATCTTCGTCACCAGATGGACATTTCTTGCACAGGTAAGATATTTTGTTAATGGATCATATTTTATTGCATTTGTATATTATGTTGTTGTTGTTGTTGTGTTGTGTGTATATCTATTTTAAATCTTGGTAATACTGAACCTCAGCCACATGTCATCAACGAAGTTGAATATGATTAGAATTGCGCATTATTGATATTAAACGGGCCCACTTGGATTGCGCATCATTGATATTAAACGGGCGCACTTGGATTGCGCATCATTGATATTAAACGGGCTCACTTGGATTGCGCATCATTGATATTAAACGGGCGCACTTGGATTGCGCATCATTGATATTAAACGGGCTCACCTGGATTGCGCATCATTGATATTAAATGGGCCCACTTGGATTGAGCAACATTGATATTAAACGGGCCCACTAGGATTGCGCTTCATTGATATTAAACGGGCGCACTTGGATTGCGCATCATTGATATTAAACGGGCCCACTTGGATTGCGCATCATTGATATTAAACGGGCCCACTTGGATTGCACATCATTGATATTAAATGGGCACACTTGCCATCATTGATATTAAATGGGCCCACTTGGATTGCGCTTCATTGATATTAAATGGGCCCACTTGGATTGCGCATCATTTATATTAAACGGGCCCACTTGGATTGCGCATCATTGATATTAAATGGGCCCACTTGGATTGCGCATCATTGAAAGTAAACGGGCTCACTTAGATTGCGCATCATTGATATTAAACGGGCTCACTTAGATTGCGCATCATTGATATTAAATGGGCTCACTTGGATTGCGCATCATTGAGATTAAACGGGCTCACTTGGATTGCGCATCATTGATATTAAACGGGCTCACTTGGATTGCGCATCATTGATATTAAACGGGCCCACTTGGATTGCACATCATTTATATTTAACGGGCCCACTTGGATTGTGCATCATTGATATTAAACGGGCCCACTTGGATTGCGCATCATTGATATTAAACGGGCCCACTTGGATTGCACATCATTGATATTAAATGGGCACACTTGCCATCATTGATATTAAATGGGCCCACTTGGATTGCGCTTCATTGATATTAAATGGGCCCACTTGGATTGCGCATCATTTATATTAAACGGGCCCACTTGGATTGCGCATCATTGATATTAAATGGGCCCACTTGGATTGCGCATCATTGAAAGTAAACGGGCTCACTTAGATTGCGCATCATTGAGATTAAACGGGCCCACCTGGATTGCGCATCATTGATATTAAATGGGCCCACTTGGATTGCGCATCATTGATATTAAATGGGCCCACTTGGATTGCGCATCATTGAGATTAAACGGGCTCACTTAGATTGCGCATCATTGATATTAAATGGGCCCACTTGGATTGCGCATCATTGAGATTAAACGGGCTCACTTAGATTGCGCATCATTGATATTAAATGGGCCCACTTGGATTGCGCATCATTGAGATTAAACGGGCCCACTTGGATTGCGCATCATTGAGATTAAACGGGCTCACTTAGATTGCGCATCATTGATATTAAATGGGCCCACTTGGATTGCGCATCATTGATATTAAATGGGCCCAATTAGATAATTATTTTACTTCTTTGGACGAGAATTGATTCACTGCAATACGTAAATATTATACGATCAGAAACTTTGGTGATTTCATAAAATGGGAAGGATACGTTTGACGAACCAAATGCTGATTTAGTAATTCACATTGTGACATTGGATAAGGAATAGGGTTGTTTGAATAAATTCATTAAAATGTTGTTGATGATCATGTTCTCGCCAATGATGTCATGCCTTTTTCTTTAACCCCTCTGAAAGAAAAACTATTTTAGAACCATCTTTTGTAAATAACCTTCGAAACACTATTGACAGTTATAATGCGTTTAATTTTATTCTGTGACAACTGTTTATCTAAACTGTAATAACAACTAGTTATTGCAAAAACATGGTTATAATCATTTGATTATTTATACAGTGGCATATACACATTTGGTAATGTTTCTTTTCCGTTTAACAATATAGCTAATGATGGCACTTCATGAAAACTCATCAACAACAACGGAAAGCATGCCGCTCAGTATACCCACAACTGGCTCCCTGTCGACGGTCCGCCGTCAAAGGGACGCTGGAAACGAACCTTCTAGATTCCAACTTCCGT
The DNA here is from genome assembly GCF_026914265.1 of Mya arenaria. Classification (NCBI taxonomy): domain Eukaryota; kingdom Metazoa; phylum Mollusca; class Bivalvia; order Myida; family Myidae; genus Mya; species Mya arenaria. The sequence continues at coordinate 15,033,129 of NC_069124.1, read as the reverse complement.
CGAGTTGGATGGACCGTAAGAACCGATCTCTGGCTAAGAAGTCAACCAGAAAGAACCGACAACAGATCCTCCAGGCGCTGTTTACAAACTTTCTCCACCCTTGAAGTTGAGTGTGGGGAAATGCATGGAACGTTTAATTTACAGTGTAAGTGTAATGCATCATTAAAGTGACACTCTTATTCAAAATCAATACATACACATGTATCTCAAACATCAATTTTTGACTTATAAACCTTTAACTACTTACTAAATACTGCTTTTATGGAAAATATTTATTACTGATAAAAGATTGTAACCGTTTAATAGCAGAAAGCGCACAACTATTAAATGATTGGTGAATACATAAAAATTTGCTGTGGTATACTATAGTCTCATAAGGTAGAAACACCGTGTTTTATATTCATTTCTTTCAAATTAAACTCGGTATCCTTCATAAGAACCACTGTTTTCGACATTTATTCATCCGTTTTGGGATATTAAAACAATATTATTAACTGTCGTAAATATTTTCTGGGAGTAAGAGTGCATGCAAATTTATGTTTTGGGGTTTAGTGGGGCAGAAAAAACAACACGTCTTGATATACCAAAGGGAATATAATAATGGTTACACAAGATAAAAATAAGTGGAGATAATTGTCAGCAGCACAACAATATAAGGTTACAACACTGCAATACGTAAATATTATATGATCAGAAGCTTTGGGGATTTCATAAAATGGGAAGGATACGTTCGACGAACCAAATGATGATTTAGTAATTCACATTGTGACATTGGATAAGGAATAGGGTAGTTTGAATTAATTCATTAAAATGTTGTTTATAATCATGTTCTCGCCAATGATGTCATGCCTTTTTCTTTAACCCCTCTGCGTATCCTTTACAGACGAGAGGCCCGTCCTTGTGTAAGCGCAGCGGAGGCCAGACCAGGAACGCGATGGTAGGCCCGCGCGTGGAGTAGGCGGCCAATGCGTCCGTGTTGAAGACGTCACCGGACCGGAAGGAGAAATCCAACACCATCGGCGGGTACTGGGCCTGCATCAACCAACAAAGCCGCAGACATTGGACCACAAAGTTGGCTATATCCTTGTGATTCAGATGGGCCTCTTTAAACTTTAGGTCCCGAATGATTTTCGGAACAATAGACTGAAATGCAAAAGAAATACCAAGTGTATATAAAAAGAAGTTATTTCTAATATGCTTAATTTTGTTTTAAACGTTGCATACACTCTGTGTGTTTATAGTTGCAATGAATAAATGCTTCAAAAGTATTTTAATTTATTTTGTAAATCGCTCTAAATATAAAGTATGTGTGTAAGACATTGGTCTAATTGGTTCCCCGGCCCCTCCCCTCCTTCCTTTAAGGTAAATATTGACAGTATAATTAAGTATTTAAGACTAAACGCACTTATAGACAAACCTCTAAATCAACGTTCTTTAGCACCTCCGCCGCAGAATATTTGCAAAAATCTCGAATGGGAATTTCTAACGTTGATCTGATCCCTGCGCCCTAAAGTATAAGTACAACTACATGTAGAACAATATAAATATGTTTATAAACACACCTCTGGAGTTTCAAAACTGTCATGTATGAACAGATACAAAAATGCAAAACTAGATTATCAGCTACTTCTTTTTTGAATTTTAAACCTTGCGCATTTCATTGTGTCCATCTGGTTGCTGTTGTGTCTGCTTCTTTTGTTGTTGCTGTTGTTGTTGTTGTTGTTGTTTTTGCTGCTGCTGTTGCTGCTGCTGCTGCTGTTGTTGCTGTTTCTGCTGACCCACGGCATTTGTCGAAGGATTCCCAGCAGCGTTTTGTCCGACATTTATTCGAGTAACTTGTGACTGGCCGGTCTTAGGGTCATCTCCACCCCGGGACATGGCAGGTGCGCTTAGAGTAGGCCCCGAGTCATCATCTGTCGCCTTAAAAGAGTAGTGATATATCGCATACAGTTGATCTTACACAAGCCACATGCTTACTTAGAAACACCTATTACACTTTAGTAAACGTATGAATGAAAACACTACATTTAATGGCCAAGGAGTCCCTAATGGATAAACACAACGATGGACTATGGGGTAGGTACCTGAGCCCGAGGTTTGCTTGGAGTGAGGTAGGCCGGATCTGTCACAACCCTCTCCATACTTGACCTCATGTCCGCCGACGCCTCCTCACACAGGGAGTTACTGCCCTGATGATACGAGAAATAATGACAATGTAATAAAACTAATTGTTGCCACTGCATGCAAATAAGCCAAGCAAAACTCGTAAAGCCATTTGCAAGAAACAGATGGTCAAATTGTTATGTCACTGCGCCGTTCTCGCAAGCGTTAATTAAAATTACGATGTATTCGGTCGGTTTAAGTGAAACCGATGCAAACACACAAGTATGCATTGCCGGGGTATGAGCCCACCTTTCGATTTTTAGGTCCAAATCGCTGATTGCGGCAGATGGTTTCTTTTATATGTGAAACACTTGATTTGACATTCACTTGATGGATTGAGGTGCAGTTGAAGCCACGATCGTTCAATGATTTAAAATCTTGAAACGCTTTGTTCATTTGCAAAGAATAATAAGCACAACAAGGGTGGTGTTGTAGTCAGACTCTAGCGTGATATCATTATAAGACCAATCTCTCATACTCTTTATATTTAGTTCTGTTCATATTTAGCTCGTTTTCTGTTTGTTATCTGGTTCATTTACTACATATCGTCTAAACTTATATTCGATGACACCACTTAAAACACACAAAACGGCACTCAGTCTTCATAACAGGATTAAAGAGTCGCCTTTCAAAAACTTGGTGTTATATACATTATATACATAATGTCAGTACCTTCAGTAATTTGAGCAGTATTTCAATCCCTTTCTCGTCTTCCACGCCTTTACTGTCAGTAAGAAAGCTGAAGGCGTCTGTCCACTCGTCCTCATACAACTTCTTGAACTCCGTTCCCAGGTTTGTCGGGCGGTTTTCGTCCGAGAGGTCCGTTATATCCGGGTTTCCTTGCTTTAGCACTCGTGACTGCAACTCGCTCAGTCTTGTTACAAATAAATTGGAAACTGTTGAACCAGCTTGAATTGAAATTGACAGGACTTACTAAACTTTAAAACTATAATGAAATATAAAATATGTTCGTTTGCTAACGGGATATTTATAAGCTACATACAAATATATTAGATTAGTGTAACTTCATTGTGCAAATTACTTGTAAAGCCTCTATGAAAAAGTCGTATACAAAGTTATAATGCTATACCCTAATAAGTGGACGTTTTAGCCATTGTTTAAATGGTATCGTAATTCTTTGTATTTTCAATGTTATAATTAGACAAAATGAATTAAAATCCTAATGATTAAGAATGGTCGCAGTGAGCGTAGCTTATATGCAATTTCATTGGCTGTAAATGTAGGTTGTGTTCTTAGTGAATGCGGTACCTATTGAGCGCTCGATCCTTCGCCTGGATCGCCTCCCTCAACTCAGCATCTAACTTCCGGTTTTGCCTCTCCAGCCGTTCAATGATGGTCTGCGAAGTCTTGTCCGCGGCGACTCGAACTTCTGGTTTCTCTGGTTTGTAGGGCCGCTTTAATTACACAGTAAAGATGAGATATACTGTAGAGATTAAATATCCGACCAAAACTATAATCGATGAGAAGAAATGATCGTAACGTAATTTTGATCAATAATCGTTTCAATAATTAAAATTGAAAATATACACGAACACGATCAGTTAACAAAATTCATGATTAATGGTCAGACAGAAAAATCACATTTAGTTTAAAAAAACATTACATTTCCAATAGCAGTTGTATTTCCTATTTACTGCTAGCGACAATCGATATTTGAAAGTAAAAATCGACTAATCCGACATTGAGAGTAAATGATCGAATTCCGACAAAAGTCGATCATCTTTTTACCTCAAGTATAGACTGACATATTTAAGTCAGCAAGATATACTCTATTGATAAAACAATAGTAACCCTACCGAGCATTTACCGACTTTAACCGGTCGTCTCAAGTGATGTCTTTAAAGCTGCACTCTCACAGATTGAACGTTTTGACAACCTTTTTTTTATTTTTTTGTCTTGGAACGAGCCAGTTTTTGACGAAAATCCATAGAAACCAGTTATATAAGAATGCTGACAAAAATAGAACGCAGATTTTATATTTAAGTTCAAAAAATGATGTTTTATGAATTTTTCTTAAACCTTTATCTTTAATAACGGTTTAAACCATAAAACATCAATTTTCGAACGGAAATATGAAAATCTGCGATCTGATCTTTTGTCAGCAATCTATTATCATTGGTTTGCAGATATTCACGCAAATATTTGCTCTTTCCAAGACAAAAAATAAAAAAAACAGTTGTAAAAATGGTATATCTGTGAGAGTGCAGCTTCAAACAAGACGAACAAACCTAATCATACAGAACATTAATTTACATTATAAATCTTAAGGTCACCCAAAAAAGAAAGATGGTATCAAAAATATTATTTTATTTTTTTCTATACAATCTTAAAAGCAAAGGGTCAGAAGTAATAGAAGTATATATTATAAAGTAAGTAAATGTTATACCCGGTAGCTTTCACAGCTGTCGATAGCGTCAGTGCAGTATTCCACAAAAAGCTTACTAGTATCCTTTGCAGAAATGTTCTTGTACAATTTCTGAAAATGAAGGATACTACTTTACTAGTTACCGTTTATAAAAAAAACAACATGTTCTGAAACATATTTTTGTTTTCGAAAGACATGCAATAATCAGTTAATCTATCTTACAGACTGCATGTATAACTGCTGTAGGTCACCAACGGACTGGGGGGGGGGGGGGCAACTCGTCCACAAGTTTACTTCAGTTTATGTCAATATCGGAGAAAAGGAACTAATAAAATACGCTCAAAATGCAACTTTCTGGCTAGTAATTATAACTATCATATCCGCCTGCCAACAATCTAAAGCATTGAAACTTCGGTTTTGATGTAAGGGCAACTGCAAAAAGGTTTTGCCCCTAAGTAACTCCCCCTCGTAAGTTAATTCCTGGAATCCGCCCCCCTCCAGTATCGGCCAGGGTAGGTGAAACATTTGCTGGAAAACGCCGGTTTATCTACCGATATATGGAATACCACATATTAAACGACACAACATAACAATAAATATATTGCATATCGAACAAGGGGAGATAACTTTACATTAACGTGTCCAAGAGTTATAACTCTGGCGAAATGCTCATGAATCTACACATCGGAATCCATCTATTTTCAAGGTTTCAATAAATTCCTTTGAGTAGTTTTTGAGATACGTTCCGGACAAAATTTGGTTTAAGAAACACAAGCATAATATTAAGAATAATAATTAGAAGAATAGTGCAATGTTATACAACACAAAATAATTACCGTTTCCTTCGTTTTCCATCATCGAACATAAACAGTATGGAAACTACTTTATACGTTTCTATATAGAAATATACCTAATATTTCCATTCAATATCAAAATTTACCTATAATTTCGTTGTATGAGTATCAACAATTACCTTTAACTTATTATGAAATTCGTGAACGTATATCGTCAAGTTCAACACATCAGCTTCTATTTTTTCCAGTGAAAACTGGTCCCTGTTTGGTGCTTTGGTGATCTTAGGCTGAGCCATTTCGTCTTTCCTGAAAGGAATCATGTACACGGGTCCGCTGTTATACAATCAATTAAAACGCTTTTCTTTCCACCATTCCTTCTTAAATTATCTTCATGTTCCATGTTCCTCCCTCGTTATTGACATGTATGTTCTTACTTTAAATATTGTAAATATAACTAATTATTCAAAAGTCTGAATTTCTTCTTAATTTACTTACATAGATATACAAATCAATAGATTGTCGACTGTTTCCAATAAGATGAAAGAAGGAAATCACAGAGGAAGTAAATTACCGACCAGTGAATAAGGAAGTAGTTTTGTAATAAAAGCGGTGTTTTTGAAGCAATCATGCAAACATTGTACTTTCGTTTTCCGCGGCATTTAACTTTTTTACATTCCGACTTAATCAAATTAGGTAAATCCTAGAGCTGTATGATATGTTATTATTTATAACGATATAAGTACATTTTAAAAAATCAACCTTCAGCAATGCCGACTATGCCGCTAGGTGCACCGTGACATACAGACATATGCGTTTAAATATATTACAGGGCGCCCTGAAATTTATAGTTAAATATATCTCAATGATTTTCATATATCTTTAAAAAATTGATTTTTGAATAAGAATTAGTTGAATGTTTAAAAGATAAAGTATACAGTCACTATTCTGGATGTGTTGCTGGTTAATAAAACCTAGGGCCACTGATAACAAACCTGTGTCCCAGATTAGGCGACCATAAATTATTTGCTAGGTTTTCGTCCTCGCCCGTCCCCTCTTCTTCCACGGCCTCTTAAACTGTATTGACTCAAATAAAAATATTGAACTAATGTCTGTATTGCGTATCGGTCCTATACTGTCTGGGAACGGCGTTTATTCATACCTACGGTGTCGCCGGATTTATAACATTCACATGTAAAAACCGTTAAAGTTAATTGCCCGATGGTGTTCCTAATGGGTTTTTCCAGAAACCGCAACATGTAAATGGTCCATTATGTAATAATAAAAAGCATCAGTACGAATTCAACGGTGAAACAGTCATCTTAGAAAAAAAGATAAAAAATAAATTGTTACCCTGCCCCCATTTAAAGAGAAAATTGGATGAAAATCCAGCAATAAATTCATATCGGCCTAAAACAAAAAATAAATGCTCAATTGCGCAATGTCCTTGCAAGTCGGCCACTTTATCTCTCCACCCATTTCATATTTCTATATGTCGTATGTAAAGATTTAGTTCAAGAACTTTAGATAGTAAATCATGATATGCTATTATTTACTGTCGACGGCGATCGACGCGAGTCATCAAGTTAACCGAGTTAAATCACCGAATTAGTGTGTTCAACTAGCATTGAATCGCCCGTATAATTGTGTTCATAAATATCTACAAACAAGCACAATCACAGTATGATACATACAAAACATGACCATTTAATCAATATACACTATAATTCTAATTAAATAGTTAAAGCAAGCTGTTAGTACAGATCTACCTGCTATACAATGCGTACTGGCACAACCGTGTATTGACTCCCGACACCTTACGGAGATTGACGGACTTTAACGAATATAAATACGTTTCATTTTTCATGGAAGTTGAAATCGAACACCACACATATTCGGTGATTTTATTTGTTTGAAATAGAACTTCGACCCGACAAGGTAAGATCTTACATACTTTACTAACATTCAATGAATTTAGCGATTAAGTTATTACTTTGCGTATTTCTTTTGTATTTATCAGCCAATCGTACCAAAACAAGGAAGTAGAACTAAACAATACCACAGCACAGGTCAACGGACATCGTAATCATGATCAAATTGAAAAAGGAAATGGTCAACATCTACAGAAGATGTAAACTGTTTTGCAATAATGTATGACCTTGTTGAATACATTGACTTTGAATAAATCAAAAAGAATAAGTCTACTTTCGATTTCCGTTTACCTAAACTACAGGTATTGGTAATCGACCATTTTGAAAATTTATCACTCCAGTATCTGTACCAATACTTTATAATAGGCGCCCTACGTCTACGATAACATTAATAATGAGTTCATGGAAATATTCAGCATATTTTAAACCAGTTGTCATATGTAAGACCACCCTTAAATAACATATATGTGAGTTAAATAGCATGCTTCTATTAAAAAGTTAATTTAATATCTTGGTTATTGATACCACATGGGTTTTTCTCGATTTTTCTATGTTATCTATTTAAGATACACTCTTACACCCAAATAATACAACTGTAATGATATACAAAAAAATATTAATAATCAAAATCAATGGTTCTAATGAAGGATACCGAGTTTAATTTGAAAGAGAGGTGCAGAAAGCATGGTATTTCTACCTTATGAGACTAGAGCAGATCACAGTAAATCTTCTAGCACTCTCCAATCATTTAATACTTTTTTTGCGTTTTCAGCTATTAAATTCACGGTTACAATCTTGTTATACCACTAATTAACATTTTCCATAAATACATAAATTAGTAAGTACTTAAAGGTGTATCACTCAAAATTTATTTTTGTTATTCAGATGTTTATATTGGTTTTGAATAAGAGTGTCACTTTAATGTTAAACCCTTATAGATTATAATATAACATAACATAACATTTACTCGGCATTAAACGTTTACAACATTTATATCCAACATAAATAATATCCCTTTGTCGTAAAAAAACAATGGCATGGTCAATAGAGATTATAATAAATAAAGAGAGAGAAATACCTGGGATTGATACTAGTAAATACAGTAAAGCTAGTTTGTTTACTTTTTACATTTCAGAAATGGCTGCCACCAAATCTGGGTCAGTGAAATCAAAGTCCAGCAAGCTAGTTGTAGCAGCGATTGACTTCGGTACGACATTTTCTGGATATGCCTTTGCTTTGAGACATGATTTTGAGGCAGACCCACCGAAGATAAGTGCCAATACATCATGGATCGCCGGTGGTCAGCTTATCTCACTGAAAACGCCGACTGTTTTGTTGCTAGACCCCGAACAAAACTTTGAGGCTTTTGGATTTGATGCTGAAGACAAATATGCTGAGCTTGCCGCTGAAAATGACCACAAAGGATACTTCTACTTCCGGAGATTTAAGATGAAGCTGTACAACTCAACGGTATGTATAAAATGTTAAAATGAAGTTATTGAGTAAGTTGGTCTATTTGATAACATTCTATTTTGCTGCTGATGCATTACGGAATCGTAAATGTGTAGGGTGTCGTCAAATTCGGTATCAAGGAGTAAAATAATGAAATGATATAATATTAGTGTTTACAGATCCAAGGAAAAAACTGATCCAAAAGTATGAGCGAGTCCCTTTAAATGTGACAAGTTTTCAAGAGTAATTTATTTTGGCGCTGTTATAAATATAAATAGCAATCTAATATGCTGTTATTGTATTGTTGAGGCGTGTATGCGTATGGAGTCGTAACGTTGATCTCTTTGTTTTAAATGTGCTCTAGATAGCTAAAATCAACTCATTTCAGCACCTTAAACGTGACACAATGTTAGAAGATGAGCAGGGAAAAAAAATGAATGCGATAAAAGTGTTCAGCATCTGCATCAAATACCTCATGGAGCACTTTATGAAGACAGTTAAGAACAGGTACATCATTTACTTGCAAAGTTTTAATTTGTGTTTTTGTTACTGTTTTGTAGCCTTGGCCTGGAAAAATAGTAACTGTTGTAAAAACAACGTACTTTTGTTGGTAATGATTTTGGTTTAATGTTATTAACAGGGTTACAGATGTATCTGACAAAGACGTCGACTGGGTGCTGACTGTACCAGCTATATGGAATGACAGTTCGAAACAGTTTATGAGAGAGGCCGCTGAAATGGTAAATGGTTGAGCATTCTTCAGTTTATCTCAGGAGAAGTGTTCATGTATCTGTATTAACCTTTATTTAAAACATTTGCATATTTGAAATATATGTCAACAAATAGTTTTTACTACCTATGACAATGCTTCAGGCTGGCATCAAGAAAGACTCTTTAACTATTGCACTGGAGCCGGAAGCTGCTTCTTTATTTTGCATGCATCTTCCCGTCGAACAGTTGAACATGAGCGGTGCCTCTATGAGCCAGTCCCAAATGTCACCTTTCTCCACAAGTCAACGCTATATGGTGGTCGACGTTGGAGGTATGTGTTGCATGCACGTGTAAATGTTCATAGACATTGATTGGTAGTATGTATTGAATTATTAAATCATTGTCCCACAAGACTAAATGATACATATTTGCTTTAGGTCTCGACTACTGGGTGACGTCCTGAAGTAACTTGCATCGATACTCTTCCAGTCTCATGAGTATATATGTGCTCAAATAGATCAAATAACAATGTGTATGTGTCGTTCTAGGTGGCACAGTGGACATCACCGTTCATGAGGTGGTGGGGAAGGGACAGCTCAAGGAGCTTAACTGGGCCAGTGGTGGAGCATGGGGAGGCACTCGCGTTGACGCCGCGTTCGAGGACTTTATAAGGAAACTTGTTGGTACGTGTCCGTTATTATTGTCACCTGGTATTTGTGCCATTTAGATATAACTTTGAAATGAATTGTACTAGCTAAGTTTGACAGTGTATCTCTGGTCCTTCGTGATCATTGGATATGTCGTATTGAAAGTGGAGAATTAAATACCTCTTAATCCGCTGCTATAAGTCGTTGACAGGGAAGCACTTTTAAGAGCTATTAACAAATACTTTTAATCACGTCGCAACTACTGATCTCATACTTTGTAAGAATATTATGTTTTCGACCCCCCCTTCCAGAATGTGTTCAGTTAAGTTTCAAGTGAATCTTTTATATCGTTTCTCAAGTGATAAGGCGGCAGTAATTTAATAAGAAATCTCATTTTTCATATGCGTATAAATATTACTCAACTTAAACCTAAAATATATAATTTCTGAGAACAAAGCTAATTGTCATAATACACTTCATTTCAGGAAAGGAAGTTTTTGAGGAGTTTAAGAAGACATGCGTTGAAGATTTTGTTGAACTTCAAAGGCAATTCGAGACAAAGAAACGTAGCATAAAACACGACAAAACAGGAAAAGAAACTATCCAAATCCCGGTTGCTTTGACAGAACTGTATAACAAAAAGACAAAGAAGGACATGGGTGACGCGGTAAAGCAATTCCAAGGCAATCTGGCTTGGACTGCTGGGAAATTGCGTGTAAATTGCGACTTGATGCGAGGATGGTTTAAAGAAACCTGTGATAATACAGTTAAACATGTACGGGAACTTTTTCAACAACCTGCAAGTTCTAGTTGCAAGACCATACTTCTTGTTGGTGGATTTTCTGAGTCGCCGTTGCTGCAACAAGCTCTTCGAGATAATTTTCCCGACAAGCGGCTCATCGTTCCTGAAGAAGCTGGACTTGCGGTGCTCAAAGGCGCCGTTTTGTATGGCCACGACCCGGTCACGATAGTCTCCAGAGTTGCAAAATGCTCGTACGGCATCCGTGTCTACCGGGATTTTATTGAAGGAACGCACCCCAATTCCAAAAAGCAAAACATTGGCGGCAGAATCAAGTGCAAGGATGTCTTTGCCCGTCATGTTAAGAAGGGTCAAGAATTGATCGCGGGTGAGCCACAATCTTCCCAACGCTATACCCCACTTGAAGCAGACCAGCTCTCGCTTGTCTTCGATGTATACACCTCACCGGAGGAAGACCCACAGTATGTCACTGACGTCGGTAGTGTCCATATAGGTCAGCTTGAGGTTGATGTTCCGGACTCGGGCAAGGAGCGAGGAGTTTGGGTCAAAATGATCTTCGGGGGAACTGAACTTACCGTGCATGCAACCGATGAAAAAACACAAAAGGTGTCCAAAGCCAGCTTTGATTTCCTACAGTGAAACTAAACTTTGAAACATTACTACATATTATTCTTAAATTAAGGTCGTGTATTGTGAATGTAATTTGGAACGTTGTGTTTTTAAAGCCTATTGCTTGTAAGGTTCTTTAAATAGTTTTGTTATTACCGCTTTACTGTTTTAATGAAATAAATAACGACAAATGAATCCTACGACCTTTTGTAATTATGTGTGTGTGCGCCCACGGCTCATTTGAAGAACTTCAGGGTTCAAGTACGACACGATGAATTGCCCTCTAGTTAGTGAATTGTTGTGGATTTCTGTCAGCCATTTATCTGTATTGTTTAAATTAAACTCAGACTAAGATATTGAACTCATTTTTCATTGCCTGTTACAAAAGTAGCATACTCAGTATTTTTCGATCAGAGTTTCTTGAAGATACAGTTATAAGAAATTATATATTTTGGGATTTGGCAACTTACAATGTAAGAAATTTTCATTTCACATTTGTAACTGAAACACTATATTTATGGGTTTTATTGCCAGCAAAGTCAAGACTTCAAACGTAAGTTTATACATCTGCAAACATACGGTCGGTTGGTTGGTCGGGCGGTCTGTTGGCAAAGGTTTGTGGCGCAAAATACTTCCACGGTTTAAAGGGGGTAGACACGAGATGGTATAAAAATCGGCAATTACAGTATTTCTTCAAAACAAGCATAGAATTGTCAATGCGAAATAGTATGGGTCCGATAATACTTTACATGGTTGAAATAATAAACCCAACAATCATGTTGCTGCCTCATCTGTGTTCCCCGTCTAAAATAACGCATAAAGGTTCCCAGTATAAACATAAGCGCATATAAATTTACAAACGCTATTTTTAAACTTTCTGGGATCTACGTGATAAACTACCGTAGTAAATTCTGAATGGGGAAAATGCGCAAAAACTGCGAAGATGCATGTGTCGTAAGCGATGTGATACCTCAGTGAGTGGGATTCAATGTGTTTTACACAACGATGGCAATTTTATGTAAGTTTTTTTTAACATTTATTTCTTGGGTGTCTACCTCCCTTTACGAGGTAGATACACATTACCACATCAATGTGTATTACTGCCTGATGTATTTAAACGACCCAGTCAAGTATCCGTGTAACTTATCTTGAAAATAAAATTACACATTTGGTAACATTGGAGTTTGTGGAGCACTTTTTGACAGGTATCACTGATACTTGGTACATATTATTGACATGTTTTGTACTAGTGCCTGGCGTGTTTTTGAGTTATGTGACCTTGAATATGGGTTTCACACTTTAGGATATGTTTGTTGGGCGAAATACAATGTAAGAGGTGTATCTTTGATAATTGGAACACATTCATTACGAAACTCTTTGAATTCAAACCAGTTTTGTCAATGAAAATGCGATCAGCCAATTCTGATAAAATTTGAATAAAACAACACTGTCCTTATACAAATCATGTAAACTTCAACACTAGATATGGAATAAAGATTGGAAAGTGTTATGCACGTTTTCTATTCAGCATTTTCTGTTCTTGTATTGACGGATTTATTTGTCACTGCGGTCTTGTGGTGTCATTTTCTGTATAATGTGAGGCTCGTTCGTCTTCTTAATCGGGCCATGGTGAAGTTCAAGTCCGTTCCTGAAGTGAAAAAGTCGTTGACTTAAATAATGATACACATCCTATACCAAACTGAAACACTCGCGATCATTAGCGCATCTCAGAACTAAAAACGTATCCTCTCAAGACTAAACAATTGTGCAGATGTGTGTTTGCATTTCACCAAAATGTGGGTAATGTGCTTGCAATAAACAAAATGGGGGGGGGGGGGGGGGGGGTAAGGAATAAAACATCGGCCAAGAAACGTGTACAGTCGAGTGATAACCGTGCAATTTCGAAAAAATGGAGTATATACATGAAAGCACAGTTACAACATGCACAGATATGCCATATTTGCCGAGAAAATACGAAAAATTGTGGATAAAATCAACACGTTCATTTGTAAACATTGCCTCCTAAGCCACAATCTGTTCATTTACTTTTTTATCTTCAAAGTTATGATACCAAACAAAGATGTCGATCGAAGATTATGCTTTTCGCCACATAATGGGCGCATACATTTTTCAAAATTTAAGGATTAAGTCCACTTACCAGGCAAAAGTTGGTACCTGAATCTAAATCCGTCATTTTGTTTGCCATGAAACATTTTTCTCACTTAATATTAGCATGAAACGAAATTACGTCCTCCCCCCTTGTGTATTTTGATGAAGTTTTTACGTAAGCAGCAGTAAGCTGGACATCATTGAGAATATTCAAACCATAACCCAATGGCATCCCTTGTTTCGCTCCGGGCCTCAGTGAATTTATAGTTCAACATTAGACGTGCTGATTTGAACTATCACAATTGACGTTACCAGAGAAAAGCTGATAAATGGTCAAATAAACTGACATATACTATAGACATATTTAACCAAGCTCGTTAAAATAATTCACCGCGGTCAGTGTGTATCCTGTCCCATTCTGCATAATAATTGTATATGGATCTTAATGGGAAGCCTAAGTTACTCCTTAGTCAATGTTGTAGTTCAATTTTGGAATTTTAGCGATGCTATAGAGCGGCCTACGTCGGCCTGTCGAGATGCGCCCGCTCTTTTCTATGCAGAAATCGTCAAAATTGGACATAATCTTAATGTACAGCAATATGAAAAACAAATCCATTGTCATTGACCGAAATAAAAAAGCAAACACCAAGTATATGTAACCTTTTCTTACAGACACTAGTTTAACAAGTAAGCCTTTGTTATAAAATGGACTGATTGAAATATACTCTATAAAACTGTTTTACTTCATTCAACAGAATCGATATATATATATACATGTATATGTAAAATTGATGAACGGAAATTTGGAAAAACCCTCGATTGTCATTGGCCTAAAAATGCAAACACTAGTTGACTTCTTGTCCACATAGGTTTTTTTGGTCTAAACGTTTTTTCTCAGGTAACAACGTATAAGTCCTCCTATATCACCGAGTATTCATATGAGTACAGTTACCTAAATATCTTTATTAAAGGCAAACTTGAAACAAGATAAAACAGCACTCATTCACTCGTCCATTTGTTCGTTCGTTAATGCTGTCATTCATGTAATCATGTATATATGTATTCCTTCCTTCCTTAATTCATTCATTTATGTTTTCATGTATTCGTTCGTTTGATCGTTCATTTTATTTATGTATTTATTTATTCAGTTTTTAAATCATTCGTTCGTTCGTTCGTGTGTTTGCTCATCACTCATTCATTCACTCGTTCGTTCGTTCATTCATTCATTCATTCATTCATTCATTCATTCATTCATTCATTCATTCATTCATTCATTCATTCATTCATTCATTCATTCATTCATTCATTCATTCATTCATTCATTCATTCATTCATTCATTCATTCATTCATTCCGTTCGTTCGTTCGTTCGTTCGTTCGTTCGTTCGTTCATTCATACATTGCTCTATTCGGTGTATATTTATCAACACCCTAAAAGAAACGCATATCCCTTGTTTGAACAGCTTCCCAATATAGAGGATCCGTAAGCTATCACCGGCCAAACAGTACTATCATATAGTTTCTTGAATGCAATGTATGGGACACTACCAACGGATATAGATTACATTTTGCTACCAATAAACCAATGGGTCAAACTGCACTTTGGACTACTCATGTATGCAGTATATAAAGGCATTATGTTAAAGTCAAGATATTCATTATGCAACAGGCCTAGGTATATAAATTGAATGACAACTTTAAGCTCATCTTCCCCACATGAAAACGTCTAACCGTTACGAAGTGAAGTGGTGGGATAACGCTAGATCGTGTTTGTACATACGACCAGAGATAAGAAATTTCATAATGCATTTGTTTCCGTCTACATTGTCGCCGTTTCTCCAATCATTCGGGAAAAACACGACATTTTGTATGAAAAGTATGATCCTCGAGGTTTAAAAGTTAAAAGAACAGCGAAAAACACAGCCATAAAATGGTGTATCTAAGGGCTGCATATTGATATCGGACCTGTCGTCCGTCCGTACAACCGGTTTCCGATCAACAATAGAAGAACGCTTGGGCCAAGGGATCTATAACTTGATAAGAAGATTGGTCATTACCAGAAGACGAACCCTTTTGATTTTGTGGTCAGTGAGTCAAAGATCAATGTAGTGGTTAACTTGAGCTGACAATCTGTTTCCGCTCAAATGGTGAAAACCGGTTGGGCCCAGGGAGATCAAACTTGGTTTGTTGGTTGGTCATACAGAGTAGCTGGTCGTCGTTATTTTCGTTCAATTCATAACAAACAGTATACGAGATTTTATGTTCACTTCTTACGCAAAACACATCTTTTCTTTTTCACCATCCCCTTAACAGACATTGTACTATTTAAGTAAAAAATGGTCTGCATTTTGGTGTTTCTTATGCATATTCTTTTTACCATAGTTTCATAAAGTGTTGCATTGGGCAATTTTTGGAAGTAAGGCGGGTGCGTGTGTGTGTGTGTGGGGGGGGGGGGGGCATTTTAAATAACTTTTTCTTTAAACTTATTATTTGTTGATGCTTTTTTGTATTTCTTTTAATGAAAAAAATGTCAGAATAGAGTCAGATATGTGCCAACATAACTATCTTCCCCGAAATTGCTCACTATTTTAAACGAAAACGTTGTGTTGATCGATCGCGGAGCCAGGGGGTCCCATCATGGGATTAAAGGAAATTTAAGCAAGTGCCCCGAGGGCAGATTTAATTGACACCTGTGTATTGAACGCGTTTAATGCCTAATTTAAGGGAATGTTAATGAAGGCATGATAATCCCCTGCTGTGCAACCCCTGCTAATTGCACTGGTGTCACAGTAGGTGCCAATTTCCTGTGTATTCGTTTCTTGGCTCAGGCCCATTTTGGGTCCATTTTAATAGTAAAACCCCTGAAACTGCATAGCAGGATACTCAGATTAGAGATCTGATAAGACAATTAGGCAATTAGATTAAGATCAATTAACAGAGTTTGTGTACAAATAACAAATACACGTTGTTTTTTTTTTTTTTTTTTTTTTTTTTTTGGGGGGGGGGGGGGGGGGTTCACTTATAGAAGGATTAAACTTGGCCTTTAAATTTAAGGCCTGCAGCGAAGCAGAAGTCGATTGAAGGTCCAAAAATTACAGTATTTAAAAAAAAAAATATTTAGTTTTGAGGTTCAATATTTAACAAGTTTGAATCATATATCCGTTGCACCATAAAAAGCTATATATAAGGAGTCGAGTATTTATTACGAAATAATATTTTAATAGACTTTCAATAAAAAAGATTTCATCCACTATTTTTCATTATTTTTTCTAAATAACTTTCTTGTTTGACAAAATACCATAAATAACTCTCAAGACATTTTTAAATATGTAGTCTGTGGCATTTTGACATAAAAAAACCCCAAAGTAATCATGTGGACAGACTTTTCCGAAAAAAATGTGAATCGGTGCTTTTTTATCCAAAATCTGATAAAATCTTCTTTTGTAAAATTTGTTTAACTCCTTACTACCCCAAAAACATGTCACCAAGAATATATGTTTCACTCCCCAAAGAGATCGCTCCACAAAACTAAAAAATACATGAACTTTTTAAACGTCTTAATTTTTGACCTTCCCCACCCACTTTTGCCCTTAAATACGTACGAAACAATGACCATATAATCGACTTTACCTTACGACTTCGTCATATCTTCTATAACATGTATATTGCTTGCCATGTGATATTATGTGATAAATATTAAGGTTTATCATTTGTCACGTGGATTGCCGGTTGTAACACATGTAACCGTGGCAATAAAACGTGAAATTAGTGTGCGTGCTTGTGTGTTTGTAAAATTTAACAATACTTAACGTTCAAATTACAAAAAAGATTTCGGTGTTTGAATGTTATCGATTGAGACATTATGTATGTTAAGTGCGCCGCGATAAAGCTTCCAATAACAACGAATACTTATTTACTTCCTGGTCGAGAAATATTGGATCATATTGACTATATGCGATGCCATTGACATTATACCAGTATTGGCAAATCGGGATATACGTAAATATTTCAATAAATAGTTCAACAATTATCAGATTGTTTTTCAAACTGTGTTTTCATTGTTGAATACGAAACTCATAGGAAAGTGATAATACATTAAATAAGGCTAATAATAGGACGAAATCGAAAGTAGAAAAATCATTTCTTACTATAAGCGAATTATTGATATGCGTTTGAAACGTGCTATTTTACACACACAAATCGGGAATAATTATGTCTAGCTCGTCTAAAACGAAGAAAACCGTCTCTTACAAGTTAGTAGTAGCAGCTATCGACTTTGGTACTACGTTTTCTGGATACGCTTATTCCATGAGCCACGATTTTAATAAAAACCCATCTAAAGTGAGCACCAACTCAAACTGGATAGGTGGGGGACAATTGATTTCTCATAAAACGCCGACCGTGCTCTTACTGAACCCCGACAGGACGTTTAAGGCATTTGGATATGACGCGGAAAGTCAATACGGAGAACTTGCGGCGCAGGACGCTGAGAGAGACGATGGAAAATTATTGCACAAAGAGCACTTCTACTTCAGAAGATTCAAGATGAAATTGTACAAAACAAAAGTAAGATTTTGTAGTTGTATATGGTTGTCGGCTAATCTTACTGTTTAGCACGCTGGTTATATTGACACTTATCAAAATCAATACATACACATGTGAAACAAACATACATTTTGAGTGATAAACCTTTTACTACTTGCTAAGTAATCCATATTAATTACTAATAAGAAAGAGTGTAACCGTGTATTTAATAGCTGAAAATGCAATATTATTAAATGATTGGTGAGTGTTTAAATATTTACAGTGATCTACTATAGTCTTATAAGGTAGAAATACCATGTTATTTGCGCCTTTCTTTCAAAAGAAAGTCGGTATCTTTCATAAGAACCATTGTTTTCGACATTTATTCATCCCTTTTGGTATACCAAAACAATTGTTATAATTGTGGTACATCGTATTTGGGAGTAAGAGTGCATCTTTAAGCAATAGCCACTACTCTTGACGAGCTGATAAGATATCAACACAAACGTACGAAAATAGCTGGATAGTATACACAACGAATTAAACGAACAGGTTGGCAATAAATTGGATCGATTTGTGTTAGGATTAGGGTTCGGTTATTTGTTAGAATTTGTATGCTACCTTTTCAAATTGATTTATTCCTTTCAGAATTTAATGAGGAGTACAGAGATTGAAGACGAACAAGGAAGAAAGATGAATGCGATAGAAGTATTTAGCATCTGTATCAAATACTTGTCGGACGAGTTCAGACAACTAATTAATCAAAGGTAGGTCAATTATCAAATGCGATTTAAAAAAAAAAGTCAAACCCACTAGCCATTGGCAAAACTAAACTTTACTTACTTATTGCAACTAGGAAGAAACATCAAGAATATTTGTACTGGAATTTTACTTATATTA